>NC_090648.1:148914491-149250741 GCF_040937935.1 Hyperolius riggenbachi
TTTTATAACAAATCTGACATGCTGCAAATATTTTATTCATTAATAGGTTATTATCTAAATGCTTCAAAACATATTTCTTCTCATTGCTAAAAATGTACTGATGGTTGATAATGAAACACTGACCTCTTACAATTGTTGATCTGAGATCCTACAGCAGCAACAGAGTTCTGTCTTCATGAGTGGGGTAACATCATGATTTCCTGTTGAGTCCAGTTACTTAGAGGCAATGAGACTGCGCAAGACCCGAAGCATGTTGTTGTGCTTCTGTTAGTTTTCCCATTGGGCTTCAGGTTTATGCAGCTGAAGCCTTGTGCTTATTGGCAGGAGGGAATTCTCGGTGGTAGGTTCTCTTGATCAGGCCACCAAGCATTGACTATATATAGCTGAATCTTGCAGCCTTTTACTAGGGGTGTCTGTTTGGGCAATGCATATCTGAAGACCATCCCCAGTAAAGCCTGCAGAGTCCGGAAATGGTTATTATTAGGAGGAAGTTTAGGATTAGGCATTAGGAAGCAATATCAATAGAAGGTTAGGGTTTGGCTTCAGAAAAAAGAAAATATTAGGGAGAGATTAGCTTTAGGGGTCAGAAAAGGATTCACATTGTGGGGAAGATTAGAGTCAGGCATTAGTACACTATTCTTGCACACTACATGCAATTCGGATTTACGATTTTGATGCAATTTTACATGTGATTCCGATTTGCGATTTTTAATTGGTACTGCATGCTGTATTTATTCTGCGGTTTTCTTCTTATTTTGTTAGCATCCAGGGAAAATCGGAATAGGAAAACGCAAATCGGAATTGCAGTGTTGTAGGGTGTTAAGGGGTTTGGTTATGGATAGGCAATTAATGTTGGAATAGTCCTGCAACACTGACAATAATTGTGTTGCAGACTATCGTGAATGCTTTTTCCAAGCATACGCTATGAGGCCTTCATACTTACATGCACCTTTCAGCGGTTGTTCCTTCATCTGCATTTTTGCGACATAATTTTAAATGTGACAGGTTTAATTTAAAGCAGGTTTTGTCTCTAATAAAATATTGTGTAACTGGAAAAGGAACAATAAAGCTTTACCCAGAAATTCCAAAACACTGTGACTCAGAGAAGCAGTTTATGAAGCTGACTTTTCATGAATTCTTCTAAATAAGGAGTTTGTTTTGCTGCACAGATTTGGTAAACCAAAACATATTAAAGTTATTTAAAGATTTCTCCTGTTATTACTTTCCCATCTCTAGATTTCAAGGACAGAGAACCAGAAAGATTTAAAAATAATCTCTGCATATATTACATTTTCTATTGTAAGAAACATAATGTTTTATGTGTACAAAAAATGTATTTGTTCCAGTAAGTTTTATTTATAAATGAGATATTAGGGCCTTTTCCACTAGGAAACACGATTGCATGCAAAATCACGCTGTGAGGCAATCATGCTTCCTTTTATTTCCACTACCATGATTTGGGCGTGATCATGCCGCGATCCTCCGAGTATGAGGGCAAAGGCACCAAAAATAGTGCAGATGGACGATTGTGATTCAGGGAGAGTTGAATCGCACTAGTGAAAAAACAGCGCTGCTCTTTACATGTTAATTGCAGTAGTGCAAAAGTGCGCGATCCGATTAGTGGATCACCAACAATTCTATCTACAAGTTGGAATTAGTTTCTAGGAATTTTACGCGTAATATGAATTGAATCGCAGAATAGAATTTCTATCACATCAGATTGGTACATATTGAATACCATAAGGTTTATCTTACGGTATGGCATAACTGGTTTATCCAGGTTAAGTTTAAATCCTGAAAATGTAGAAAAATGTTGCATAAGTTTAAGAAGATTAGGGATAGAGACATTGGGGATCAGTGAAGCTTAGAAGTATATCATTCTTTGCTATTAAAGGAACACTAAGATAGGAATTATTTGGGAAGTGCTGCTAAGTACTGGTGTATATATTTCACTAGCAACCTCTTTGTTTACTGTTATCAAAATACTTTCAAACTTTTCTGGCACCAAAACTGACGTCAGAGTGAATCATGAGGGGAGGGGAAATTCCCCTCACACTTGATCAGTTAACCCTGTGTGTAACTCTGTGTGTGAGAGAGAGAAAGCTCCCAACAGCTGCAGCTTCTGTGTCCTGTGTAGAGATGGCCCAAACCTCAGATTTGCGGTTTGCAAACCGGGTTCACGAACTTCCGCGAAAGTTCGGTTCGGACGAACTTTCGCGAACCGCAATAGACTTCAATGGGGAGGCGAACTTTGAAAACTAGAAACACTTATGCTGGCCGCAAAAGTGATGGAAAAGATGTTTCAAGGGGTCTAACACCTGCAGGGGGGCATGGATGAGTGGGATAGACACCAAAAGTCCCAGGGAAAAATCGATTTGACGCAAAGCAGCGTTTTATGGGCAGAAATCACATTGAATGCTAAATTGCAGGCTTAAAGTGCTTTAAAACATCTTGCATGTGTATACATCAATCAGGGAGTGTAATTAGCGTACTGCTTCACACTGACACACCAAACTCACTGTGTAACACACCGCAAACAGCTGTTTGTGTAGTGACCGCCGTGCTGGACTGGTCCGCACCATGGCGAGAGTGCAGGCCGTGGCGGTTTTCAAGCCCATATGGTCGCCGGGCTGTGGTAGCTCAATGATAGAACAACAGTGACTGTCCAGCTGAACAAATTTGGTCTGTCCACAATGAAGCAATGACCTTATTAACTTGGGTGTGGCCCCCCCGAGACACTCATACCGCCGTCGGTCATTGCTTCATTGTGATACGTAAGCCCCTTCACCGCAGCAAGGTAATGATCACGAAGGGGAATTGGCACATGTACATGCCTTTTGTTTTGTTGTTGCAGCTGCAGTGCAGCCAGAAAAATTAGGCAGGCATGTACACGCACCAGAAAAAGTAGTATAGCGGCCGCAATTCAGGAATCCACCTGGAGTCCTGCACCCTGTTGGTGGTGGTGGAGAAGGCAGTCAAGCGGCCTGCGGGCAGAGGTGCTCTGTGGGGAGCAACTTAGTCTTGGGGCAGGCAGTCACACGGCGTGCAGGCAGAGATGCTGTGTGTGGGGACTGACTTAGTCTTTGGGCAGGCCTGAGCGTGCTTTGCAGACCAGGCATCCATGGTCAGATGGACCGTTGACCCAATGCTGTGTGCCAGAGATGTCACCACTTGCCTTTCAACATCACGGTACAGTTTAGGTATCGCCTTTTTTGAGAAAAAAATTGCGGCCTGGCATCTTCCACTGCGGTATTTGGCTTTGCTTTTGTGTGCTGCTTTTTCTCAGATGGTCATCCCATTGCAGTTTGTGCTTTGTTATCATGTGTCGTAAGGTAGTTGTCCCTACACGGGTCTTGGTCTTTCCACGGCTCAATTTACGGTGGCAGAGAGTACGGATGGCATTGCTCTCATCTGAGACACACAAAAAAATGTCCACACCGCTAAGCCCTGGAGTGATGGCACTTTGTTGTTGGCGGCCGACTGAGTGTTAAGTGGGGTGCCAGAATCAGAGCAGGAGGAGGAAGATATGTCACGCTTCCATGCGGAAGCTGAGAAAGATGAGGAGTTCTGTGTTAAATAGTCAACTACATCCTGACAATATTGGGGGTGGATGACACGTGCCTTCTTCTGAACACTGTACTTTGGTCGAGGACCACACGAAATCACAACAGCCCGACCTCGAACAGACCTGCCAGGTGGCCTGCCTCTGCCTTTTGTTTTGTTCATATGGGGGGGGATGAAGTGAAAGGTATGCACTGACTTGATTAATAGAATGTACAGTCAGTCACACAGGTGCAGTTAACAGGTATGCACGGATTGGTATATCACACTGCGTGCACTCATGTAGGTAGGTGGGTGCACTGTGAACAACAGGTAGTTATATGCAGTGATGGGTATTACAATGTGCACCTGTCACACACAGACAGGTACCAGACAGGCACAGTGACACTGCGTGCGCTCACGTAGGTAGGTGAGTGCACTGAAGTGAACAACAGGTAGGTATATACAGTGATGGGTATTACAATGTGCACCTGGCACAGTAGTAATTATACCACCAAGGGGCCAAAGGCCAGCTGTGACTGACTGACAGGGCTGTATATAATGCAAGTGGGCCACACAAAAAAAAATAGATCACAAGAACAAGATTAGCTCTCAAAAGAGCTGATGAGGGGTGCTTTTTTAGCAATAGGAATCAGCAAGGAGCAAGCTAAGAAGCCTACAAGAGCCTAACTAAGCTTTCACTATAGGTCTATCCCTTCTCTAATTACTGCAGGCACACAAGTGAGTCCAATGCCTGACGCTGCCTGCCTTTTATAAGGTGGGGGGGGGGGCTCCAGGAGGGAGTGTAGCCTAATTGGCTACAATGTGCCTGCTGACTGTGATGTAGAGCAGTGCTTTTCAACCTGTGGTACGCGTACCAGAGGTGGTACTTTCTTACTGGCCAGGTGGTACGCGGTATGCTCTGGGGAGATTAAAATGAAGTGTGAGCTGGTGGGGAGATCAAAAGAAAAAGTGATTTAGGGCTGGTCCAGTGCCTGGTGTAATTAGGTTTGTTTTTGTTTAAGACAATGTAAAGCACTAGTCTAGCTAATAAAAGTGCAATTACAGAGCAATGAGAGAGCAAGCTGGTAAATATACACAGCATGATACAGAGTTTGCCTGGAGGGTCTGTGGGAAAAAATCTGTCTGGTCTCTTCCCAATGTTATAATGACTGCATGTGTGGATAAGGATACGATTGAAAAGTTTTTGACAGTCCCTAGACTCCAGGAGGGCTACTTGTAGCTTGTGTGAGAGGCTGGCAGTGACAGGAGTCATATTATAGGCAAGTAGCCTCTGTGTAATGTGGGACTGCAATACAGCACTGCTCCATCTCAGACTATTCTCAGTCTCCCTACACTCCTCCTCTTTCTAGGCTAGTGCAACGCCAAAATCGCAATAGCAATCACTAGCAATTTGCGAGTGCGATTTTGTGAAGCAATTTTCAGAGCGATTTTTGAATGAATCGCTCCAAAAAATGTTACATGCAGTTTTTTTGTGATTTTGATAAAAACAACAATGCTGCTGTGAGAACACCCTCATAGTGTAACATTAGCCAATCGCGTTTCAAATCGCTGGTGATTTGAAAAATGCTCAGAAGCACTGTTGGTGTGCACAGCCCTCCCTCATTCACCTTTGTTTCTCCCATTTCCCCTAGTGCTGACTGTGTCTTCTTGTCATACAGGAAAGCTAAATAAAAGTGCAATTCTGGTGAGGCAAATATCTGCTTCCCTCTTTTTCAGCTTTCCCCCCCCCTCTCTCCTCACTGTTTTCCCCTTCTCTGCATAAGTATTTCTACGCCGCCAGTGAGCTGGGCGCAGGGTGAGCCGAATGACGGCTCTCCCTGCTGCCACTAAACTCCCCGGCGACGTTAAATACTATTCCCCCTCCAAGTCTGTACTTTACCTGTCACACTATCCCTTGAATTTTCTTGCTGTATTTCCACATTGGCACCCCACGTGACTACTGGCATATACGATGTGTGGTGCGTGTGTGACGTCAATTGGGCTGATGCTTTCATAACAGGCTTCTAGTTTGTGTTTTCCCCCCAGGCCAAAAGGTCCCAGTCCTCCCCTGGGGGGAAGGGAGATGAAAAATAAAGTGTCTGCCAGGGTGGTGGAGGTGAGATAAGGAAAAGTGAGGGAAATAGGAGGAGAGCAGCAGGGTCTCCAGGAGTGTTCCTTCCTTTCTCTGGCTGGTTATTTGCCATATCGTGCAGCAGGAGGGGTTCGTACGTGCCGTTCGTGAGTGCCCCGACAACAAGGAAGGCTGCAAGGTAATGGAGAACAAGTTCTATATTTCTATATATAGTATATTTGGAAAAATTTAAAAAATGCATAATTATATTCCTGGTTGGAGCTGATTCTAAGGCACAACCAAAAGGAAACCATGATCAGTGTTTCACCATGTTCATAGAAACAATTCTTATCCTGTGACCTAGTTCTAGATCAGGGCTTTAGAATCTACAGTGTGGTCAGTGCACTGTGGTATAAAGTTTAAAGAGACTCCGTAACAAAAATTGCATCCTGTTTTTTATCATCCTACATGTTCCAAAAGCTATTCTAATGTGTTCTGGCTTACTGCAGCACTTTCTACTATGACAGTCTCTGTAATAAATCAATGTATCTTTCCCCTGTCAGACTTGTCGGCCTGTGTCTGGAAGGCTGCCAAGTTCTTCAGTGTTGTGGTTCTGCTATGAACTCACTCTTCCTGGCCCCTCTATGCACACTGCCTGTGTGTTATTTAGATAAGAGAGAAGAGAGAAGCTGCTCTAATCAGCTGGATAAATCGTCCTCTGAGCTGGATGGGCTTTCACATACTGAGGAATTACAAACAAGGGCAAAGCTGTTTGCAGGAAGAAAAGAGCAGCCTGAAACTTCAGTGCATGGGGGAAAGAAACACACAAATGATCTCTTGAGATTCAAAAGGAATGCTGTATACAGCCTGCTTATGTATGGATGTATTTTCTATGTGTGGACATACTGTACATCAACCTACTTCCTGTTTTGGTGGCCATTTTGTTTGTTTACAAACAAACTTTTTAAAACTGTTTTTAACCACTTTTAATGCGGCGAGGAGCGGCGAAATTGTGACAGAGGGTAATAGGAGATGTCCCCTAACGCACTGGTATGTTTACTTTTGAGCGATTTTAACAATACAGATTCTCTTTAAGGGCAGATGCACTGTGAAAAGATAATGTGTATTGGGGATAATGTATATAGGGCTGTATGGAAGATGAATACCTCTACTAAGGTGGCACCCTGTGTATTTTGCTGGAAAATGCTGCGCCAGCACATGCGTAGTAGTGCACAACTTGCTGAGAGAGACCTTTCAGGAATCCCCCCCCCCCCTTAGAAATCCTGGGTTTTTCCCTGGAACCAGCACTTAGTCCGGGTGTCCCAAAACAATTCACAGCTGTGCAAGTGTGTGTGTGTGTGTGTGTGTGTGTGTGTGTGTGTGTGTGTGTGTGTGCGTGCGTGCGTGCGTGCGTGCGTGCGTGCGTGCGTGCGTGCGTGTGTGTGTTCTGCATATTTATATCCCTTCAGATTGTAAGATTGCAAAGGCAGCCCTTCTTGCTACATAATTTGTTTATTTGGTATGATATGAAATAGTCACTAGCTAGCACAGAAGTACTTTTATAAGTTGCTTTTTTTAAAAAATGTTTTACCTTGGTACAGCATATACAGTATCCAGCACTTGGTGTAGCAAAACCATGCATGCATGTACGTATATATGTGTATGGATGAAAAACAGTTCAATGTGGTGGTCCCCAGTTTGAATCCCAGCCAGGGCTTTATCTGCACAGAGTTTGTATGTTCTCCCTGTGTCTGTGTGGGTTTCCTCTGTGCACTGCAGATTCCTCCCACATCCTCAACACATACTGTTAAATGAACATTTTCAATGTTTGCCTTTTTTTCTGATCCCCTTTAATAGACAGAAGGAAGTTAGTAATGACACATAGATTTTTTTTTTTTTTTCTTCCAATGTCACTTTATCAGATCTTGCATATGCAGTGCTAGGAGTGGAGTCACTGATGGGTGACTGCTCTGCACAGCAAGCAACAAGATTAGAAGTTCTCTGCCCTGTCTCCTGCTTGGATAGACAATTCACACTATGATGGGGGCTGGCAGCTCTATGCAGTTGGCTGATGTTTAAGGGCTCTGCCTCTGACACAGGAGAGCAGGGTTCGAATCTCGGCTCTGCCTGTTCAGTAAGCCAGCACTAATTCAGTAGGAGACCTTTGGCAAGTCTCCCTTACTGCCTATAAAGCGCGTCCCAGTGGCTCCTGCTCTGCTCTGGTGCTTTGAGTCCGCAAGGAGAAAAGCGCAATATAAATGTTATTTGTCTTGTCTTGTCTCTATATAGATATTCATTGAATGGTTTACCTTGTACTCATACTGTGCTGCATGATCTGGTTTTCTTGTATTCCTGTATTGTCATATTGCTGTATGTCACCCCTAATATTGTCTGTAACCTAAACTAATGTCCAGCGCTGCGTAATATGTTGGCGCTTCAATAAATAATAATAATCATAGCATTATTATTATTAAATGTACATATTTTGTTGTTTTTTTTTACTTATTGAGTTGTTAACATCTTGCGAAATCACAGGTGGTACTTGAAACATTTCATGCAATAAAAGTGGTACAATTTCTGAAAAGGTTGAAAAGCCCTGATGTAGAGGGTCAAAGTTGACCCTAATGATGTAGTATAGGAGGCGAACCGTTCGGGCCATCTCTAGTCCTGTGTTTCTGACTGAAGTGTCTGAAGAGAGCGGAGGAAACTTGTTATGAACATTTGTAATTGTCACAGCTTTTCATACTGTTCTTGCTTTCAGAGGAAAATACTCTAGTCTGATATGCAACACTGGCTGTGCATTGAAGCAGACACCCCTTCTGCAATTGATTTGTCCCAATATAGCTAAATCCTACACTCAATAAATTAAAGCTGTTGCCTCTGATATTTAACATGAAAAGCAGGAAAATGTTTACACAGCTACTTGGACATTATCTGTACATTGTAATTTTAGAACACTTGGGTATTGATAGTATTCCTTCAAACTTTTGAAGAGTAGTCAAATCCTCTTTTATTTTGGTTGCGTTTGTACAAAGCAAACACCTGCTGTGGGGTGGCACAAACTCAGTTAACAATATAAATGTCAAGAATGTTAGTATTTTATTGCATATTCTTATATGGTGTGTGTAGAAAAAAAATGCTTTGCATCCTACACATGAACTTGCATACCAAAAAGTACTTTTTCCAGCTGTATTTACTCAGTGTACCTTTGACAACCAAGTGTAACTGCAATTGCATAAGCGGGAAAATGCTAAATTACTGAGATGGATAAAAGAATCCCCCATTTTTACTTTTCTTTGTGGAACCATCTTTTACTTTAAATTGAGTCTTGGGTACTTGGCTACCTCTAGACTGTAGTTTTTGTCCACTCTTCTGTACAGGACTGTTACATCTCAGTCAGATTGCATGATGACCTTTGGTAGACTGCAATTTTCAAGCCATTTCACAGATTTTCAATGTAGTTTAAGTCTGGGCTCTAATAAGGCCATGCAAATATATTCACCCATTTCTCTTTCAGCCACTGTGTGGTCAGATTTTCTGTGTACATCGGGTCATTTTCTAGTTGTAAAGGGCATCTTCTTCCCATTGACCATTTCCTTTCCGTTTTTTAATGGTAATTTGCCCCATCTATTTTTCCTTCTATCCTAACAAGTGCATTAGTCCCTCCTGAAGAGAAGCTTGCCCACAACAGGGTGCCCTTAGCTCCATGCTTTACTGCAGGTATGGCATTCCACCAATGGCTTTTCACCAGATATACTGTTTAGTGTTGAGACCAATTTTTTAATTTGAACTCCGTTTCTTCAAGGTGCATTTTGGCACAGCTCAATCAAGGCTTAAAGGACACCCGAAGTGAAAATAAACTAATGAAATAGACGATTGTATCTATCTTCCTTCTCCTAAGTAGAAGCAGTAAAGTGTTGTACCGTGTTAGCCATGAGTAAAAGCAAGAAGTTTTGGATCAGGATGATACCATTTATTGGCTAACTTAGAGATGGATAAACAGTGAGCTTTCGACTTATAAAAAGCCTTCGTCGGACTGGTTCCTGACCAAAACTGAAAAACACAGCTTATATACACTGACATACAGAGGAGACTAACACAAGAAACTAAGTTTATACATTGGTTCAAAACTGTAGAAGATGGTTTAACCCCCTTGGCGGTATGAAAAATACCGCCAGGGGGCAGCGCAGCAGTTTTTTTTTTGATTTTTTTTTTTTAAATCATGTAGCGAGCCCAGGGCTCGCTACATGATAGCCGCTGCTCAGCGGCATCCCCCCAGCCCCGCCGATCGCCTCCGGCGATAGGCGATCAGGAAATCCCGTCTAAAGAACGGGATTTCCTGGAGGGCTTCCCCCGTCGCCATGGCGACGGGGCGGGATGACGTCACCGACGTCAGCGGCGTCGGGACGTCATTGGGAGACCCGATCCACCCCTTGGCGCTGCCTGGCACTGATTGGCCAGGCAGCGCAGGGGTCTGGGGGGGGGGGGGGGGCGCCGCACCGGATAGCGGCGGCAAAGTGCTAGCTGCGTCCAGCAAAAAAAAAATTATGAAAATCGGCCCAGCAGGGCCTGAGCGGCACCCTCCGGCGGCTTACCCCGTGTCACACACGGGGTTACCGCTAAGGAGGTTAAACAAGGACTCTAACTTCTTGTGCTGGTATGATGGGTTTTAAATGCCACAAGTCTTTTAATTTTAATTTTTCTATCTTTTCATTCATTTTTGTGCCATATGCTGTGTAAGATGGAATTCACTGTCACTATTCATTTTATTTGCTTTCAGGTGCTGGCTTTAAATGCCACAATTCTCTTAAGCTTAGAATTAATGGTGCATGTAACCAGGCCAGTTACCATTTGAATTCGGAATTTACGATGTCTCCCCATCACCAGAGTCTGCTTTATGTCATGTTGAGGATTCTATTGATCTTATCAATTTAGATAGGATGCCTGGGAAAGCCTCCTCAGTAACAGTTAAGGCATCTAATTACATTTATGTTTGCAAAGAATGTTTCTCCTCTGTATGTCAGTGTATATAAGCTGTGTTTTTCAGTTTTGGTCAGGAACCAGTCCGACGAAGGCTTTTTATAAGTCGAAAGCTCACTGTTTATCCATCTCTAAGTTAGCCAATAAATGGTATCATCCTGATCCAAAACTTCTTGCTTTTCCTTCTCCTAAAAATGACTTTTTAGGTCATTCCACAGTTTTATTTTATGTGTAGATCTACTTTTTAAGTTTTAACTGTTTTCTTGTTTTTGCTCAATGACACATTCATTGAAGCATGCCAGAGCTAAAATGTATGGACTCTTGACCCTTTTTATCTCTTTCCTGTTCTCAGGAGCCATTTTCTGCTAGGAAAGTGTTTTATAGTTGGAATTTCTTATCAGTGAGGGTCACACTGCAGCCACTTCCAGTCTCAGTCAGGACTGAGTCAGCCACTTACATACCTGATATTTAACTCCTCCAGGCAGATAAAGAAAAAAAAGGACACAGCACAGTTATTTGTGTGCTAAGCACTGTACATACACATGTCTATTTCATCATATCACATGTCACTTCGGGTATCCTTTAAAGCAACCCTGCAACGTTTAAAAATAAAAAAAAGTTAGATACTCTCCTCAGTAGAGGATGCTCTAGAGGCTTCTCTGATCCTTCTATAGCCCTCCGCTGCTCGCCGAACTCTTCTTCTTTGCAGCCACGCTTCTGTCCGTGTATGAGTGCAGCCGCACTGTACAGGTGCAGTGACATCCTGCACAGAAGCATGGAGCTGCTCATGCATAGAGGAAGAAGCCATGCGCAAAGGGTACTGCGGAGGCATAAGCCATCAATGCTTCTGTGCAGTGCGGCCATGCTCGTACACGGATGGGAGCATGACTGCGCAAACATATTCAACACTTCCTTGTCAGATATGTTCAGAGGGAAATTTGCCTTTTTTGCCGCATTATAAAACCCACGATTTTCAGCATTGAAGGTAAATTTCTGCGCCCTCAGGCCCCTGATAGCGGCTGCCCCCTGGTGCCCAAATGTCCCTTGTTTGCTGCTAATCATTGCTTTTATAATAATGCCAGATACTAGAATGCTCCAGGAAAAGCTGCTTATCTGCTGATCTACTCACACGTGTTACAGTTGATCACAGGTGGAACCCAGGTATCTTGATGTACACATCTTGATGTGTACACATAAGTGTTATTTTCAGGAGGGGAGTGGGTGATTCTTCACACAGCTCAGTGATTGTTTATTTATATATTTTATGTGTTTTTTTTTCTGATTTGCTAGTATTATATCTTAAGCCTCATCTACACGCGTAGATGAGGCTGCGATCCGGCGGCTCGATTAGCCGCCGGATCGCCTCTTCCGCGTACCCGCATGTGCCTGCCGCGTCCCCGCTCGCCGTGCGTGCGCCGCATACGATTCCCCGCATACGATTCCCCGCTCGTCCCCGCTTATCTTCCACTCGATTCCCTGCCATTGTCCCCTCGCGGGGAGCGAGCAGGGAATCGGCGGTGCGGAGATCCGTCCTGTCGGATCTTATCAATCGAGCCGCTTCAGCGGCTCGATTGATAAGGAGCATCGCGGCCGCATCTACGCGTGTAGATGCGGCTTTACACTTGCCTTTTATAAGTTGCACTGAGTAAATACAGCTAAAGAAATACAGTACTATGTGTGTGCGTAGCTTCATTTAACTAGTTGCCGACCGGCTAACGTTAATGGGCGTGGCCGCGGCGGCAGCCCCAGGACCGCCTAATGCCAATTGTTTTGCAGGAGATTGCGCGCAGCCTGTGTGTGCATCTCTCGCTCGGGGGGTGTAGCTCCGCCCCTCTTCAGTCTCTGAGCGGCAATCGCCGCTCGGAAGACTGTTAGATGGCGAAACCGCCGTCTAAACACATAGTACAGCTCTGCGATCAGCAGCAGCGGTGTACTGGGGACAGCCGTGTGACACTGGGGGACAAGAGAGCGATCGGCTCTCATAGGCTGAAGCCTATGACAGCCGATCGCGTGATTGGCTGGCTGCTGGGAGGGAGGGAGGGTAATAAGAAAAAAAAATTTACATTTTGTTAAAAAAAAACACAGACATACAGTGGTGTGAAAAACTATTTGCCCCCTTCCTGATTTCTTATTCTTTTGCAAGTTTGTCACACTTAAATGTTTCTGCTCATCAAAAACCATTAACTATTAGTCAAAGATAACATAATTGAACACAAAATGCAGTTTTAAATGATGGTTTTTAATATTTAATGAGGAAAAAAACTGCAAATCTACATGGCCATGTGTGAAAAAGTGATTGCCCCCCCTTGTTAAAAAATAACTTAACTGTGGTTTATCACACCTGAGTTCAATTTCTGTAGTGACCCCCATGCCTGATTGCTGCCACACCTGTTTCAATCAAGAAATCACTTAAGTAGGAGCTGACACAGAGAAGTAGACCAAAAGCACCTCAAAAGCTAGACATCATGCCAAGATCCAACGAAATTCAGGAACAAATGAGAACAAAAGTACTGTAATTGAGATCTATCAGTCTGGTAAAGGTTATAAAGCCATTTCTAAAGGGTTGGGACTCCAGCGAACCACAGTGAGAGCCATTATCCACAAATGGCAAAAACATGGAACAGTGATGAACCTTCCCAGGAGTGGCCGGCCGATCAATATTACCCCAAGAGCGCAGAGAAAACTCATCCAAGAGGCCACAAAAGACCCCAGGACAACATCTAAAGAACTGCAGGCCTCACTTGCCTCAATTAAGGTCAATGTTCACGACTCCACCATAAGAAAGAGACTGGGCAAAAACGGCCTGCATGGCAGATATCCAAGGCGCAAACCACTTTTAAGCAAAAAGAACATTAAGGGCCTGTTTCCACTACACGCAGATTCTGCATGCAGAAAACTGACTCCAATAAATGCCTATGGGAAATCTGCATCAGAAAAATCCCGTTTAGTGGAAACAGGCCCATAGACATTCATTGGAGTCAGTTTTCTGCATGCAGAATCTGCATGTAGTGGAAACAGGCCCTAAGGCTCGTCTCAATTTTGCTAAAAAACATCTCACTGATTGCCAAGACTTTTGGGAAAATACCTTGTGGACCGACGAGACAAAAGTTGAACTTTTTGGAAGGTGCGTGTCCCGTTACATCTGGCATAGAAGTAACACAGCATTTCAGCAAAAGAACATCATACCAAGAGTAAAATATGGTGGTGGTAGTGTGATGGTCTGGGGTTGTTTTGCTGCTTCAGGACCTGGAAGGCTTGCTGTGAATGATGGAACCATGAATTCTACTGTCTACCAAAAAATCCTGAAGGAGAATGTCCGGCCATCTGTTCGTCAACTCAAGCTGAAGCGTTCTTGGGTGCTGCAGCAGGACAATGACCCAAAACAAACCAGCAAATCCACCTCTGAATGGCTGAAGAAAAACAAAATGAAGACTTTGGAGTGGCCTAGTCAAAGTCCTGACCTGAATCCTATTGAGATGTTGTGGCATGACCTTAAAAAGGTGGTTCATGCTAGAAAACCCTCAAATAAAGCTGAATTACAACAATTCTGCAAAGATGAGTGGGCCAAAATTCCTCCAGAGAGCTGTAAAAGACTTGTTGCAAGTTATCGCAAACGCATGATTGTAGTTATTGCAGTTATTGCTGCTAAGGGTGGCCCAACTACTTATTAGGTTCAGGGGGCAATTTCTTTTTCACACAGGGCCATGTAGGTTTTGAGTTTTTTTGTTTTTTTTGTGTTCAATTATGTTATCTTTGACTAATAGTTAACGTTTTTTGATGAGCAGAAACATTTAAGTGTGACAAACATGCAAAAGAATAAGAAATCAGGAAGGGGGCAAATAGTTTTTCACACCACTGTAAATATTTATTAAAAAAAACAAACACCTGGCGATGAGACCCCACCAACAGAGAGCTCTGTTGTTGGGGGGAAAGGGGTGATGGGAATCACTAGTGTGCTGTGTTGTGCAGCCCTGCAGCTTGGCCTTAAAGCTGCAGTGGCCATTTTAGTTAAAATTTGCCTGGTCTTTAGGTTGGTTTACCACTGTGGTCCTCAAGTGGTTAAGGCTGCCGCTGCAAAGCAACAAAATGTGAATATTTTAAGGGAGGGAGGGGCTCTTTTTATAACCACTGTATATAATGTTGTTGTGTATTATAAATCCCTTCAACATATTTATAAAGAGGGCTATCAGTGGATCCCCAGCAAGATAGCATTATTTTTGCAGTTAAAGTTGCAGATTATGTTATTTGCTACCTGTATAAAACGATCACCAACGATCCAATTTCTAGCAAAAAATTGTTCGAGCAATCAGATAATTCAGAAGAAAAATCGTTCACTACACCATCAATGAACCAATCTTTCTATCACAACCAACAAGAAAATACTAATTTTGGTTTGACGAAAATCCAATCCGATGACTATTTTTATAATCGTTCTTAATCGATTGTGCCTTTCAACTGAGATAATTTACAACCAATCCGGTCAGAATTTCTGATCGATCGAATGATTTTTCGCTTGAAATTGGACCGTTAGTGGCCACCTTTAGCCTGTTCATTAAAAAAAAACCACTCTGTTTTTGTTTCCTGCTTGTGCTACAGTGCTCCTCCACTTGTGGGAAAGGTCTGCAGTCTCGTGTGGTACAGTGTATGCACAAAGTGACTGGTCGCCATGGAAACGAATGTTCGTACCTGTCCAAGCCAGTGGCCTATAAGCAATGTCACCAGGAAGCTTGCAATGAAAAGGTGAATGCCAACACTATCACATCTCCAAGACTTGGTAAGGACAATAGAAGCTTGTCATTTCAGGTGTGTGTGTGTGCGTGCGTGCGTGCGTGCGTGCGTGTGTGTGTGTGTTTTGGAGCTACATTAATCAGCGGCAGGCACAGTATGTGGCCATACTACAAACTAGTGCCAACACATAATTACATCCTGGTACATATGGGATTTATGAGGTACATGCTTTTTTTATGTTAATTTTAAATAAGCCAAGCTTTAAAAGGTGACTGCAATGGAAAAATACATGCAAGAATAAGCGAGGAAGAATGGAAGAAACTTGTATGAACAGATAAGCCAAAGTTTGAAATTTTTGAAATAATAGGGGTTGCCCACCCACCCTTGCCCACCCACCCTCCTGCCATCAGGTGCACTCCTCAGAAGTGTATGCACAGTGCATGGCTCCATTTTTCAGCCTGGCAGTGAGTGTGTCTATATCCCTGGTGTGAATTCGGGATTATTTAACCAGTGCTCAGTGCTGTTTGTTCACACAGCTCCACAGTGTCGATCATACTGTTCCTGGCTCTCAGCTCTCCTGAGCTGCTCCAGGTACTTTGCTCATCTTCCATTCAAGGCTGAAACCTGTTCCACTAGTCAGTCAGCCCTGCTACCCTGTCTGCTAGTCTTTAACCTGTCCCTATCCTGCCTGCTGGAGAGTCCAGCTTACAACCCGGACCTGTTCTCCCTGTCCATCAGGACCCTAGTTTTGCTTCAGTCACCTTGGCTTGTTGGTCAGCCCTGTCACCCTGTCTAGCTAGTCAGTCTATCCTTACTTTCTATCCTTGTCCCTCTCCACACTGCAGGCTTGGCCATCCTGTTCTTCTCATCAGTTGTGGGGTTAACAATGGGGATTGCGACCTGGTGGCTACTTGCAACAAAATAGCCTTCTAGGACAAGTGGCCATCCACCCGTTCTTGAACACTCTGTTGAAGACCAGTGGCCACTTAAATTAAACACACCAAGCATTTTCCATCAGTCCTGCGATCAACAGCATCCCTGACGGCATCCTTGTGAAATGCGCCATACATGTGTTGCTATAGGCAACCAATCATGTTTGCTCATCTGTTCTGCAAAACTAAAAATAAATGTAGCTGTAATTGCTCTACAGTACATAGTTTCAAATAGACTTTCTTTTCTTTTTTTTTTGCAGCTGCATTGACATATAAATGCACAGGGGACCAGTGGACAGTGTACTGCAGAGTTATACGGGAAAAGAACCTTTGCCAGGACATGAGGTGGTACCAGCGCTGCTGTCAGACCTGCAGGGACTTCTATGCCACCAAGCTGCAGCCACAGAGCTAACCTCATAGCACTGACTGGAGCACTGCAATTAGCACAGTGCTGCCACCATCACACACGACTTGAACACACTGGTGCTGTCTCTTCAATGCAGAAGGACCAAGATAACCGGTGCTAAAACCAAAGAACAAATGTTAAATTTCCTGTATCCCGCTGTGCTTGTTGTCATGCTTCAACGGTTTCCTTGTTCATCACACTTGGAATGAATGAACATACATTCTCAGGCCAATCAAGCAGACTGGAGGAAGCTTTAATCTGTATTGGTTCCTGGTAAAGGTGGGACATGGGCACAAAGTGACATTGATTACATGGGTGCTACTGGCAAACGAGACCTCCTGTGATGCAGTCGTCATGTCAACATGCAGAGCAGTATTGTCAGACATGAAGAACTGCCCAATGACAAGATTCAAGGTGCTTTATAAGTGTTACACATGTGCACATTTTCTATGACGGCCTGTCACTGTTTACAGGTGAAAACTGTTTTTTTATATATATATATATCGCAAGAAACAATTTAAAAAAATTCTTGCACCATTCTTTTTTTATGCGAATCAGCATCTCAGAAATAAGGTTTAATAGTACAAGTCAGACATTATTTTATCCTAATAAGTCTGTCCTGGAAAATCACATCGCTACAGTGTGAATGTGGGGGTCACAAGGACTTCCAATTCTTCATTTATGCTGTCCTCCAGCTTGGTGTATTAAATGCCCATCCAGATGTGGAAGAGGAGGTGCCTGCAGACTCGCTTACCACCAGAGGGAGCTCTTTTATACCTCTGTCTGTGGGGCAAGAGCATATAATGTGGGCAGTATGAAGAGAGCTCACAACTGTGGGCAGGTTTGGTGCTGTTCAGTACTCTGCATTTACCTCTTAGTTCCTGGAGTTTACACTGGCGTGTATGTGGCGTGTGTGTCGTGGTTCGCTCCTCTGAACATGTCCTATCACTAGCATAGTACACATGGATGAAGCCGGTGCTTTTTGTTGTTTTCCATTATGTTTCAAACTACACACTAACTTGTAAAGTACAGATGTTGAGGTCTGCTTATAAAAGGGGTAAATGTTAGACTGGCCTAACAGTCACTTGATTCACCATACCACTGAAATAACCGCCCTATTTAAAAAGCCTTTTCTTCATCATTACTCACAGCAATAGTTTCACCCCATATATTAAAATAAACTTGGCCAACATTAATAAGAAAAACAAAGTGCTCTGTACTGCAGGTGTGGAGTCTTGTGTAATAATCACAACCAAAAATCTGGACAGTAGAGGGATAATGGGGCACAAAGTTCTCTTGTTTATATGGCAAAGAAATCACTCTGTACATGTTAATCAAAGCCATCTGAGGTGCTAGTAATACTGCTGTGTGCACTGTAAGAAGCATTATAAGCAATATCTTCTGGTGGAGATTGGAATTGGCAGTGTGGTGTCCATGTACATAGAGATTTGAACAGTTTTGGCTGAAACAGGTGTCCAAACAGGAAGACCCTTGACCGATGCTATTGATGTTCCCATGGCCTCCTGCTCCCCCTTTCCTTCACAGTAGAAAAGAAACGTACAGAGATTGTTCCTAAACTATAACCCAAAATGATCAGGAATGATCCTTTTTAAGCAGCAGAGATCAATGATGTGTAAGTAGTTGTAATTCCAAATATGGCAACAGCGACCATCTGCAGTATGCACAGTGCAGTACAGCTACAGATTGCCTTGTGCATCCATGCAGTGTTCTCACGGTGAAGGCTAGCTAAGTATACTGTATATTTAACCACATCACTTTCAGACAGCTTGAATGATGCTGTTGATCAGGTTAGTGTAACTTTATAGTGTGTTCCGTCTGAAATACATTGATAAGCTGGAAAACATGCACTGAAACACTTGTTTAGGCAACATCATTTCTGCCTTGTTTATGAATATGTGACAAATACTCTTTTACTTGATTTAAAGTCAATCTGTTGCAGACCTAGGCAATAGGAAGCAAACTTACCATGAAAAAAAACAGACTGCCCAAATCTTCCTAAAGAAAACTGTATGCCAAATGCAAGGATGCAGAGACCTAGAGGGCTGACATAATATGCAAATTTCAACCTTTCACTTTAAAGCATACCTGAAATGATATGCAACATAATGAGATAAACGTGCGTTTATTTACCTTATAACATGCCTGTGTCCAGTTGATTTTTTTCGTTTTCATTTAAAGAGTCATTTGATCATTGTTATCTGTATGCAAATGACGCAGTCGAACAGGGTTAAGTTGAATGCAGCTCTCTTGAAGAGTAAACTGAAACACACGATTGATTACAAAAGAGAGCTGGAATGTTTAAATGTTTTTGATGGCAGCTGAATGAACCAGATTGTACGTCACACTGAAATGGCTGGTGTGCTAACTGCAGATATCAATTTTAACCTCTTAAATTATTAATGGGAATATATGCTATTGCTATTAAACATATAAGTTATTATCTTTTAGCAAAAATTAATTTTGCTTTAAGGTTTACTGTATATGAGTCATAGTAAACCCTACCCCATTAGCCTCCTAAAAGTGTCTCTATTGGTAATTTAGTGGTAGATGGCATATTTGACTGAAAAGGAAATGTGGGCTTTCTTAATTTCTGGAATCTCTGAAACTTCAGACTGTTTTGACATGCGGTTTTCATTGGCAGTTAATTCTGGTTATTTTTTAATTATATGCTCTGTTTCTGTTTGTCTTGGATTTATCTTAAGCACTTGTAATTGTATTGTAGTCTTTTGTGGTGTTGTGTTTTTTATGAGTATTACTGCATCTAACTAAAATTGGAGTCTCTATACTATGATCCGTTCACAGAACAGTATTTTATTGTCAATCTTAGCTGGGCATATTATTCTATTAGTTTTCTCTTGACAAGTGGAAAAACTTCCATTGCTCTCTGTAGTCAAACCCTCTGTGGTCCTCAGACCCTCTTCTAGAAGCTGACCCTGTTATCAGCTGCCCTGTGCATATCTTGTGTAAATTACTGTTTTCTTACAGCAACTTCAGTCTTTCTCTTGTTTTTATTTTATATATATGTTACGGCCAGAACCCGAAGTGTGGCCACTTCGCATTCTGACCAGCCACTTCGGGTTCTGGCCGGCCAATGTGCGAAGTGGCCGCAGCGTAGCGGGCAATGTTAGAAATGTAATGATTACACTAAGCTCAATGTATTTTACGGCTGTCTCGCTTCGGCCAAATGTATTACAACTTGGTTCATTTATTTAAATATAGCTGGCGGCAATGTAATAGATGAAGCCGCCGGCTTTCGCACTGCCTCCTCCTCCCCCCGATCCCCCCGCCTCTCTCCTCTCCCTGCTTCCTATACAATACGGAACAGCCGGGGCCATGCGTGTCCCGGAGAGTCGTTCATCGCGGCAGGGTAGCAGAGCGGGGAGGATGCAGACATTGCTTCTGCCAGCACCCGCTCTGCAGGAACGAATGGCAGGATTCCCTGCCGCGACGAACTACTCGGGGACATGCATGTCCCCGGCTGCTCCGTATTGTATAGAAGGCAGGGAGAGGAGAGAGGCGGGGGGGATCGGGGGGAGGAGGAGAGGAGGCAGTGCGAAAGCCGGCGGCTTCATCAATTACATTGCCGCCGGCTATATTTAATTAAATTAACCAAGTTGTAATACATTTGGCCGCAGCGAGACAGCCGTAAAATACATTGAGCTTAGTGTAATCATTACATTTCTAACATTGGCTGCTGCTCTGAGGCCACTTCGCACATTGGCCGGCCAGAACCCGAAGTGGCTGGTCAGAATGCAAAATGGCCACACTTCAGGTTCTGGCCGTAACATATACATCATGCACACTTTTAGGACCCATTCACCACACCTATACTCTTGCATATGTGTGGCCAATATGTATTTAGATTAAAATGCACTTATATGTGGGGAAATGCTATTTTAAAGTGTTAGAGTCTGTGGTTAAATTGTCTTAAAATGGAGCATCGATCAATATGGTAGTATTCAGTTTGTCCCTGTTTTTAGAGCCAAGCATTTTACTCTTAGTTCCACTAAGAAGCTCACTGCTGGCTAAAATATGTCCTCATTGTGTGCTGAAGTGCTGAGAATCATCTGCACAGATGTACAAAAAAGTGCAAACGGACAATTTACAGATAGGCAGAGGGAACACCCTATAATAAAATCCCACCTTACAACTAGTGAGCATTTCAGAAGCACCTTTTTAATTGGTCAAAATATGCTGTAGCTAGTTCACTATCAGTATAGGTCATGAGCAGGGGTGTCAAACTCAAATACAAAGTGGGACGAAATTGAACACTGGGACCTAGTCGCGGGCCAACCTCAATGTCTACTGGCCACCTTCCTCCCTCAAGTTCCCAGGTGTCTAAGGGCCCTCCTCCAACCCCTATGCAGTTCCCTGGTGTCTAGTG
Source organism: Hyperolius riggenbachi (assembly GCF_040937935.1). Taxonomy (NCBI): domain Eukaryota; kingdom Metazoa; phylum Chordata; class Amphibia; order Anura; family Hyperoliidae; genus Hyperolius; species Hyperolius riggenbachi. The sequence goes on from NC_090648.1 coordinate 148,935,557, forward strand.
GCTCTCCTTCCTCCCCTATACAGTTCCCTGGTGTCTAGTGCCTCCCCTCCCTCCTCTATACAATTCCCTGGTGTTTAGTACTTTCCCCCTACCTCCCCCATATAGCTTCCCTGGTGTTCTAGGGCTTTACCCCCAATATAGATTCCCTGGTTGCCTTGAGTGGGCCAACCATGATGCAAAGTGGGGAAACCACTTGAGGGCCAAATTTAATGGCTCTGAGGGCCAGATTTGGCCTGCGGGCCGGAGTTTGAAATGTATGGTCTAGAGCAAAGGTGTCGAAGTCCAGACCCCGAGGGCCATATATAGGCCAGTGTTTAGGATGAACAGAGAAATGGAGAAATATATTCTACTTGATGAACCACACTTTTCATGATTCAGTAACATCAGTTAATAATTGCTGTGTCAAAAATGTGTGAGGACCTCGGCCCTCGAAGACGAGTTCTACATTCCTGGTCATATGACATGTACATGTGACATGCTGTGATCTTACAGCATGTGTACAGTCTGCATTTCTCTACATTTATTTTCCTCTCCCACTATTTAAGACAAAATATTTGGTACCCTAAATAAATAATACTTGTCCTCGTGGCAGCCAGTAAATATCTGTGAAGTGGGTGCATCCCTTTGACCATGATTTTTGAAAAAGGACAAAGCCAGCAAATGGTTTTCATGCAGATGGACAGAGGACACTTATACAGCAAACTGAGCTTCAGGACACTTACACAGCAAACTGAGCTTCAACATTTCCAGACAGGATGAAAATGATTTGTGTTGACTATTTCTTTGACTGAAGATGTACTTAAAATGGGGTAAAAATCTAAACTACTAGTTTATATTTCATAATTATTATTTAGTATTTATATAGCGCCAACATCAGCGCTGTACAGAATATATTGTCTTGTCACTTAATTGTCCCTCAGAGGGGCTCACAATCTAATCCCTACTAAAGCCATATGTCTATGTATGTATGTATGTATAATTTAGTGTAAGTATCGTAGTCTCGGGCCAATTTTTAGAGGGGAACCAATTAACTTATCTGTATTTTTGGGGGGCTGTGAACAAAAACTGGAGTGCTCGGAGGAAACCCACGCAGACACAGGGAGAACATACAAACTCTGAGCAGATAGTGCCCCACTGGGAATTGAAAAGGAGCTTCATTACTGCAAGGCGAGAGTGCTAACCACTACACCACCGTGCTGCCCATAAATTGCATATTTGATCAAGGCTCCATTTTAAAGTGTTTTAAGTACACTTATGATAAGTATAAATTCACTAATGCTTGAAATTAACATACATGTGAATTAGGCACATAGCAACAAATGTGATAAACTGCATGCAAGCCCATGGGTGTGAACATGCTCCTGATTTTACTAAAACCACAACAGTGTTGGCTACCTGTATATGTTTAAAGGCAGTCCAACATGTAAAGCACAGTCTAACCATCATCAGTCTCCCAAATGAACAATTACCATATGTGTCTTCTTTTGGTGGAATACTATAGGAACTGATGAGGGGAAGTCTGACAATTCAATAGATGTGTAGTAAGTTAGATCAGACTAGAATCATGCAAATTAAACTAAGTTTGTTATCTGTATGCTGAGATCAATGCTTGGCATGTTTGAGTACTGCTGAATACTTGTAGGTAGCTATATAATAATTTTCCTGGGGTGTACATTGTGGAAGAAAAAGGTCTAATATTGACCAAATGGCAAGAATGAAGATTAAGAATGTCTAATGTAGATAGGTACCTCAAAGTGAACTTGACCTAAAATAAGTTCAGTGCTCTGATGCCCAGTAGCGTAGCTAAGGAGCTGTGGGCCCTGATGCAAGTTTTACATTGGGGCCCCCCAAGCACTCTATACATACGGTAACAATTGATACGGCGCACCAAAACCTGCCAAGTACAGCCACAGTGTCAGAGGTGCAAGAAGGGGGTGGGGAGCAGTTTGTTAATGGTTACCACTATTCAAAGTATCTATAGAAGTGATTATTATGAGCACAGGAACAATAGAGAGCTAATACTGTGGTTGAGCGGGGGCCCCTGTGGCCCAAGGGCCCCGATGCGGTCGCTACCTCTGCACCCCCTATTGCTACACCCCTGCTGATGCCATCACACATTCAGCACCTGGAGAGGTGTACTGTGTAACTTATGTCCTTTTCAGCTCCTGATAACACACCAACAATGAAAGGAATACAAAGGTTGTGACTGGACTGGGGATCCTGGACCAGAGGCGTCCTATTAAGGCCCCGCCTCAAACTGCTGTATTAGCTCTTCATTAGCGTTGCCAGTTGCCTGAAGCCTCCAACTGTCATATGCAAATCATGGCACATTAAGTTTTATGTTTTTCGTGTCATACTGGGGGCAGGACTGCTTTGCACATTATCTGCCTTTCAGCTAAGAAATCAAGGGTGTGAGAGCAGATTATTGGGAGCAAGGAGTGAATTATTGGGAGCAAGGAGTGAACCAAAGGTGGATGACGTTAGTTATGTAATAGATGTGTAGGTGGGTCAGTGTGCCTTTCAGAATTTTGTTCAGGTTGACTTTAAAACAGAGTAATATTGAAAATAGATTTAATGATTTTGCTGCATTATATAAGTAAATGCATACTAATGCTCTAAAAAGCATAACTGTCCCTGACAATACAAGGCTGTAGACTCCTAGAGGCCAATCACTGCATCAGTACCGGGTCATTAATATGTTGGCGCTTTATAAATCAATAATAATAATAATAATAATCTCTGTTAAGCCTTGTTCACATAATAAATAGCGATTGCTGACATCAGCATTTTGCAAAATTAAACCGTGAAACTTTTTTGCCGCCTCCCAACGCTTACCTGCGTGTTAGGTTTGTCTTTACATCGCTTTTCAAAGCGCTTTTGCAGAACGATTTGTTAGTCAGTCGGGAAGTAAACTCTTTGACCCGGAAAAGAATAAATACAATGTATTTATTCATGAAAGCGCTGGGGAAATCGCTATACAAAGCGCTTTTTCAAGCGCTTTGCAATTTCCCTATACCTTCCATTGAGGTAAACCGCCCTGAAAATGGTACAGGCAGCGCTTTGGTTAACGGAATCGAACCGCTCATATGTGAACACTCTCATAGGGAATCATTGCAAAAGCGCTTTTAGGGTGATTTTAAAAATCGTTGGCGCTTAAAAAAACGCCCTTAGTGTGAACAAGCCCTTAGTGCAGAGAAATAAGATCAAGAAAGACATGGGCCTCAATTCGCTAAGCTTTATCGAACACTTTATCGAACATTTGATAATTTACCTCATGAGTAAAATCTAATTTTGAATTCACTAAGGTGCTGTAGATTTATCAAATGTTTTATTGATAAAATGTTCAATAAATCTATAACACCTTAGTGAATTCAAAATTAGATTTTACTCATGAGGTAAATTATCAAACATTCGATAAAGTGTTTGATAAAGCTTAGTGAATTGAGGCCCATTGTGATTTGTAAATCTGTGCATTATTAGGCCGCCCAAGTGGCTCATCAGAGGCCACATGACCACTGCCATGTCACATGACCTGATGTGGGAAGGAGCCAGGAGGCCTCTCTTCTCTAGTAAAGCACATTTTTAGAGCACAAGTATGCCTTTACTTTTATAACACAGCTATTAACATGCCTGTGATGTAAGTATAGATTCATTTTAACCCACTTATGATCTTAAGAAATCAATGCTTTATTTGTGTATACAATGTAATTGCTTCAAAAGGTGCTTAAAAATGAGGTGCTGTATTTTATTTTGTGATCCACGATGTATATAAAGACTGTATCTTGCGTGGACTATTCAACTGTCGCGATTTGTTTTTATTCCTCTGTTTTGTTTTTTGTTTTGTTTTTTTACATTTTATGTGAAACATTGAAATACCAAAATATATACCTGCATCAGATGTAAGGGAGATCTAAGATACATATAAATACCACTATAACATAGTACATACATTGTAGATATTATATATGTCACATTTTTGTTTATGAACATAGAGGCATAGCTTTTATAAAAAAAAAAAAAAAAAAAAAGAATATAATTTTTATTATCACCTATAGCTCTTACAATGCACTCGACACTGTACAAAGCACTTTCAGATACAGTGGGTAAGTCTATGTTGTAGAGGCTTGAATTAGACTGTTATTTTGTTAAACAGGTTTATGAAAACAGATTATTAGAGGTCAGATGAATGTGTATGTCCATTACTTGTTTTACACTTTGGGTTTTTATTGAAAAAGAGGCTGAGATCAATAATATACAGTAATTCAGCAACCATGCCCATTCAGGAACTGACTTGTGTAGTTGATGGACTGTAATAATTCATCAACTGACCTCATACTACTCAACACTACTAATCTTTGTTTCTTTACCTATAAACCTCTGATGGCTCTATGGTGCATTTTCTTTCACTATGTTGTAATTTGCTGACATCTAGTGGTCAGATGTATAATTACTGATTCAAAAGCTTAAAGTGATGTAAGCATTGATATTTACTTGGGGCTTCCTCTAGCCCCATGTCCTCCCGGATGGCTCTGTTGTTCTGCAATCGCTGGTAATATGGTCCAATCGGGCTGCACTGAACATGCGTGCCTATCGCGAGGAGTGTACTGCGCAGATGTAAAACGCTCCTGGTCAGGCCGTGCATGTGCAGTGCGGCCAAACTGGACCATATTACTGGCAAAAATTGCAGAATAATGGAGGCGCTAGGGAGCCCATAGAGTACATGGGGCTGGAGGAAGCCCCACTTAAGTATAAATGCTGGAAGTTCTTACCTCAGGTTTTCGTTAACTAAGTTAAAGCTGACCTGAAATATGTGTGCATATTTACATTTGATTCAGGGAATATTGGCCATTAATATCAGATAATTTCTGCCTTCTGCATCCTTTTCTAGAGCCAGACATAATGGCCCCTATTGAATTCAGTTTTCTCGTAGTTGATATCTTTACAAGTTTTCAATAAAATGCCTCTTAAGCTTCCAGTAAGAAAAATAGAACATACTCAAAATAATTTTGACAGTACTTTTTCACCTACGTTTGTTTTTTAAAGTTATTTTAATCAGATGATGAAAAATTATCTCCAAGGAGAAAACTTATGAGAAAAAGTGAATTGAATAAGGGCTCTTTATTGTGCTTCATAGATATAGATGGATCCACAAATTCTCTCAGTTACCTGTAACTAGAATGTATGAAAACCAACAGTATATGAAATACAGCATTTTCCATCTTCAGCTGTGAAGACACATTTATAAACCTAAAATAACAAAAATAATTGGGTTGAGTGATTTCACCAAAGCAAAAAATACCGTACAATCTCGTTATATTAAACGTTGATACAGTAAACCTCTGGATATATTATACTCAGTCCTCAAGTCCCAGCAAATACGTCTGTAAATATACAATGTATGACCAATTCTGATATAGTAAACATCTGATATAGTAAACTACTTTTCCTGGTCTCTTGGAGTTTACTATAAAGGGATTCTACTGTATGTGAAGCTTAAGCGAGTTCCTTTCTTCTCCTCCATGGTCACATGAAAGGTGGGAAGTCCCAATAAATTAGGAGTCTGTAAAAGATTTAGCCGTTTTGTATAAAAATGCTGTAACACGAGGATGCATTCAAAGGTGATGCAATGAATAGTTTTTATTTAGCAGTTACCAAGAAGCAAAGTGCCTAAACAGAAGAAAACCTTAATCAAGCCAATACTTGGTGTGCCCAACATTTGCCTGCAGAACAGCATACATTATCTTGGATGTACTTGCAGAAAGTAAGGACTCTTTCACACAGGCAGCTGACAGTGGTGAGTTCCTGCAGATTCGGGGTTGCATTTTGGCATGTGGAGTTGGGTTTATGGTCAGAATTAATGGTTTACTCAAAGCTGATAATTATAGGCAGATACTTTTATGTCATGTATTACCATCAAGAAGGTGTTAGATTAATTCTGGAGCAGGACAAGGATCTCAAACATACAGTCATATACAAAATGAAATATCTTCTGTAAAAAGAAGAATATGAAGTCCTTATAGCGATGGTAAGACCCACATATGGAGGCCTTGCTGTGATGGTATGGCCCACATAGAACTCTGATCTCAACGTCATTGAGACTACTACCCAGGATTACATGAAGAAACAAGCGAAACTGATGCAACTGGAATCCCCAGTTAGGTCAGGTCCAGTTTTGGTTTCTTTAAAAATGCATGCAAGCATATGTAGGAAAAATAATGTTTTTGAAGGCAGAAAGCAGTCACACCAAATATTGATTGGAAGGCAGAGAGTGGTTACCCCAAATATTGCGTTCATGGCAAACAGTGTCACTCCAAATATTGATTTGGAGGCAGAGGGTGGTCATGCCAAATATTGATTTGGAGGCAGAGGGTGGTCATGCCAAATATTGATTTGGAGGCAGAGGGTGGTCATGCCAAATATTGATTTGGAGGCAGAGGGTGGTCATGCCAAATATTGATTTGGAGGCAGAGGGTGGCCATGCCAAATATTGATTTGGAGGCAGAGGGTGGTCATGCCAAATATTGATTTGGAAGCATAGGCTAACGTACCAAAGGACAACTATAGCGAGAGGTATGTGGAGGCTACCATATTTATTTCCTTTTAAGCAATACCAGTTGCCTGGCTGTCCTGCTGATCCTATGTCTATAATACTTTCAGTCATAGACCCTGAACAAGCATGCAGCAAATCAGGTGTTTCTGACATTATTGTCAATCTGACAAGATTAGCTGTATGCTTGTTTCTGGTGGGATTCAGACACTACTGTATCCAAATAGATTAGCAGGACTGCCATGCAACTGTCCTTTTCTTTGTATGTGCACTTGCAGGTTGTTAACTGCTACAACTGTTAGCTGTGTTGTTCTTGAAACATCTTTTCTAAAATTAACTAAATTATAAAGTCTATGTGCTGTATAACTTTTTTGCTTGTAAGTTGAATGTACTTAAACAGAACCCGAGGTGGGTTTGAAGAATATTATCTGCATACAGAGGCTGGATCTGCCTATACAGCCAAGCCTCTGTTGCTATCCCAAACCCCCCTAAGGTCCCCCTGCACTCTGCAATCCCTCATAAATCACAGCCACACTGCTGACAAACAGCTTGTCAGAGCTGGCTGTGTTTATCTCTATAGTGTCAGTCTGCTGCTCTCCCCGCCTCCTGCAGAACTCCAGTCCCCGCCTGCATCCCTTCCCTCCCTGCTGATTGGAGGGAAGGGACGGGGGCAGGGACTGGAGCTATGCAGGAGGCGGGGGAGCAGCTGAGACTGACACTACAGATGTAAACACAGCCTCACAGCATGGCTGTGATTTATGAGGGATTGCAGAGTGCAGGGGGACCTTAGTGGGGTTTGGGATAGCAACAGAGGCTGGGCTGTACAGGCTGATCCAGCCTCTGTATGCAGATAACATTCTTTAAACACACCTCGGGTTCTCTTTAAGATCTTTCCAAATTTACTTTAAGTATAAAAACAAAACAAAAACTAGAGTAAGACAATAAAATTGAGAAAAGGGATGACTGTATATTAATGATGCAACAATGTACTAGGACAAGGTATAGAATATTAAAGAGGGGAAAGAGAAAAATGAATCCCTACTGCAACTATACCAATGAAAGTGACCGCAGCATGAAAAAGTAAATGTAGGGTTAGTGGCAGTTTTGTCTTGAACCGTGGCCATACACTATTCAACCAAAATGTTTGTCGAATTGCTACATGTGTCAGCTTGGTGAAATTAAGTCCACTTAATTAGCAGTGAAACCTAGATGTATCTATAGCTGGAACAATGATAATGATTCATCATATTGGTTGCTCTATATTACTGTATTTTCTCCTAGCTATTATATACATTAGCTTTATTCCAGGGAAAACATACAGGCATATCACTCTCTTCTGTGCAGCTGTGATGTGTCTTGCATGCCAATAGCCATAGACGGTCCAGTGTTCTTCAAGAATGTGCAAGATGTGCCCCTTTCCAATAAGGGTGGATGGTGTACAACCATGTCTGTTTTAGGGCAGCTCAGCAGGGGGGCGGAGTAATTCATCCTGCATTTAGGGACTGTTGGCATTTTTGTGCTGGTGTGATATGAGGAACACCAATTATTTGTATTACATATATAAAATGGCCCAGGCCATAGAAAAGGTCATGTCCTATACAGGAGGCAGCTAGGAATATTATTTCCACAGTGTACAACACAGATTGTTCACTTGATCAAAATCAAGATACCTCCCTTTCCATTAAACCTTTAAAGCGGACCTGAAATCATAACGTCCTCTCTGCTCTAAAAGATACACAACAGCATAATACCTTTAAACAAAGAAACAACACTTTTCTTTATTACACCTGATACAAATCCTAAAATAAATCTGCACTGTTTCTACTTCCTGATTCATGGAAGCAGAAATATTGTTAACAGCCTGTGATTTCCAGTGAGCTTATTTCCCATCTCTGCCATAGGCAGTCATGTGACACAGGGGAGAGATCAGATAGGGATTAGACAGGCTAAACTCTCTAAATACATACAGGGTACCTTTCTCTATGTTTTCCTTCTGTCCTGTGCAAGAGTTCAGGTCCACTTTAATAGTTCTGTATTTTATTCACATTTGATGACGTAGTTTGATGCAAATGTGTAATATAGAAACCCAGACCAAAACAACATGTAATATTTCTCCTGCCAGTTTATATGTCTGTAGCATGAGACACGTGAGCTTCTCTGTAGCATTTTACAATGGTGCTAAGTGATCACACTCATAACTGGTCTATTTGTTAGGAATATTCCATTGTTACTAATGGTACTGTACAGTTTACTATTGTTTGTGGTGCTATTTTTGTATTGAAAAAAAAATGATGTCAATGTTGCTTTATATATAAATATATATAAATATTATAACACGGAATATACTTTAATGTCATCTGTGTCTTTTGAATATTATTGTAATGAACCAAAGTGAATATTAAAACAGAACTCTGGTCTAAATAATGATGTGCATTGGTGTGAAGAAGCTATTTGAGTCTCTGTACATAATTGTGTATTTATTCTGTTTAGCTGCCTGGCTAAAAGAAAGCTGGCAAACTCAGCAGCTCTGTGACTCCCGGCATATGACAGATTATGTATCAGTACTGCCCTGGTCCTTTATAACAGGGGTCCCCCACCCCTGTCCATGGCCCAGTGCCGGTTCGTGGGCTGTTTTGAACCAGTCTACAGGCATGGGCTCTCTCTGTAGTTTCATTCATGCACGGCAGCACTCAGCACAGTGACACCAGGTGGGTCCATCCTCTCATTACAGCCGTCTGCTGTGCTATGCTCCGTACGGTGCTCGATGCTAACACGCATCGGAGCCGTATGATGCAGCACAGCAGACTGCTGTAAGGAGAGGGCGGTGCCACCTGGCTGCCATGCAAATCAAAATAGAAAAAGCCGGCACCATCTAGATCATCTTTTGCTCTTTTATTCGTCAAAGCATTTCCAGTAAATAATGCGACGTTTCAAGGCTGCACGCCTCTTTATCAAGCTTTAGCTGGAGGTTACAATCATAAGAAACATACACTGGCATTTATAGCAAACATGGTTGACAACAGCCAATCAATTCAAATTACTAGCCACCAATCAAAATGATCCCGCTATATCGGACCTGATGGGGAACTTACATGTGGCTGCTATGATAGGACACACAGGTTGGATCCTCCCATCTCTTCAGCCCCTCCTGGTCGCACGCTCCATGACCTCCCTGGTCCGCCCATCATCACTCCCACTCCACCCGTCCGCTCACGGCGGACCTGATGGAGAACATGAGTGACGTCGCACCAGGGGCGGCGCCGAAGCGCCGTCCCGGCGCGTCTAGGCGGATACTTGGGAGACGCAAGCGGTAAGTAGCCGCTGACGTCACCCATAGATGTTGAGGAGGCCCGGAGTGCCGACCAATCAGAGCTGTCTATACCAATGTGGCATATCTATTGCGTCCAGTAATCCGCATATGCGCATCCACTCTGATGCAACTGTAGCATCTATCACGTCTAATCATCCGCATATACGGCACATCTATCACATCTGATGATCCACATACACGCCTCCACTCGGATGCGTAATTTAACACATAGTTAATTAATAGAACAAACACACTTACGCTAGCTGCACTTAGTATTAAACTGGGGACCAGAGCTATTATAGCAAACAAACCAGGGAGGGAAGGAAAAGGAAAAACGGGGGGGGGGGGGGGAAGGGAATTGAGAGAGGGGTAGGGGAGGAAGGGAAGGAGAGGGAAAAGGGGAAAAGGGGTGGAGGAAAGAAGAAAGGGGTAGGGGGGGGAGGGGGGGAAGATAGAGAAGGAATTAAATATAATATTCAATATTGTCCATGTAAGAGCCTTCTCGATTAAGGCACACAGCTGTTGGACATAAAGTGTTTCAATAGCAAAGCTCAATAAAGCATATCAAAATACAGTAAAGACTGGGCACAATGGAGCAAAATTATAAAAAAGGCAACAGGTCAAGTTCCCTGTTTAAACCCCTGGGCTCCATTGTGTCCAGTCTTTTAATCCAGTACGCCTCCCTCCAAAGCAGTTTTTTCAATCGATCGCCCCCCTCTTCTTAATTGTGTAACCTGTTCAATGACCATAAATCTTAATTGGCTAACATGGTGACCTGACTGTACAAAGTGGTATGGTACTGCCTGATCTGTAAGTCGTTCCCTAATGGCATGTTTGTGTGATGACAGTCTCTTTTTGAGTTTCTGAGTAGTCTGTCCAATATATAATAGGCCACACGGGCACTTAAGGGCATAAACCACATAGTCTGAGTCACATGTATGCCACCCCTTTATTGAAATTCTAGTACCTTGATGAGGGTGTGTAAAAAACGAACCCTTAATTACAGAACTGCAATGGACACAGTTTAAGCAGGGATAAGTCCCCCTTCTATGTGTCTGTACTGTACCAGTATCTGAGGTCATGTCCGCATGTACTAATCGGTCCCTAAGTGTCGGTGGTTTTCTATATGATATAAGTGGGGGGTTCCTAAACTGCTCAACCTCAGGGAAGCTATCGGTCAATAGATGCCAGTGTCGTCGTATAATCCTCGCTATGTTAGAGCTATGGGTGTTGTATCTAGTAACAAAGGGGATACGGTTATGTATCCGCTGTCTGTTACTCTGTCCCCCAAATTGTCCAGTTGTCCTAGCACGTGCCTTTTGTAGGATATGTGTTGGATATCCCCTAGTTTCAAATTTGCTTTGCATCTCGTCAAGTCTCCTGGCCCGCATCCCCTCATCCTCAACTATATGGTTTATTCTCTGGAATTGACTGGTGGGAACCGAACCCCTAGTAGCCATCGGATGGAAACTCCCGTAATGGAGAAGGGAGTTCACATCCGTTGGCTTGACATAGAGGTCGGTGGTCAACCTATCCCCTCTCCGTCTAACCAATGTGTCAAGAAAGCTCACTTCCTCCACAGACGAATGAATAGTAAGTCTAATCGTTGGACATCTGCCCATCAGTTCATCGACAAAAGAAACAAGGGTCGAATGTGGCCCCGCCCACACGCAAAAAACATCATCTATATATCTATGCCACTGTTTGGCGTATTTCTGAAATAACCCATTGGTGTATACGAACATCTCCTCGTACACTCCCATAAAGATGTTTGCGTAGGACGGGGCCACATTCGACCCCATTGCCGTACCCCTGACCTGCAAATAAAAAGTATCATCAAACCTAAAATAATTAAACTGCAACACAATCCTCAACAAATCACAGATAAATTTGATCTGAGTGTCTGAAAAATCAGACGCTGTTTCCAACATGTAATGAATGGCCTCTACACCCCCATCGTGTGGGATGGAGGTGTAGAGGCTCTCCACATCCAATGTCACCAACAAGCATGAACCCTGTAGAGGTTCCATATTACGAATGATGTTCAAAAACATTTGGGTATCACGCAGATATGACTTAAGTCCCAGGACATATGGTCTCAACACCTGATCTAAATATTTAGCTACCGGGGAGAAGACTGATTCTACCCCTGCTACAATCGGCCGGCCGGGGGGGTTGGTTAATTGCTTATGAATTTTTGGACAGATATATAGTACCGGGGTAATTAGATGTTCTTGAACAAGAAATTTGGCTAATTTTTCATCTATTATCTTAGTCTGCACAGCTGCAGATATCACAGCTTCCAGGCGTTTTGGATCTCACTTAGTGGATCACCATCCAATTTAAGATAAGTCGATTCATCAGAGAGCTGTCTCATAATTTCACCCCGGTACATAGTAGTGTCCATCACTACTATCGCCCCACCCTTATCCGCTGGCTTGATTGTGATAAGTGGATTATCTGAAAGTTCCCTTAAAGCTTGTTGTTGTTCCCGAGTAATATTCCTCCGTGTGGAGAGACCCATAAGTCTCGGATTTCTGAAAAGTGTATCAACTTCAGTTTGTACCTTCTTCATAAATAAGTCAATTATCTGACATGATGGAGGCTGAAAATGACTTTTCAGCCTAAGGTTGGTATCTTGGAGTTGTAGCGTCTCCAGTTCCACATCAGAAGGAGGGGGACCTAAATCAAAAGTCCTGGGTATCGAAAAGAAATATTTAAGCTTAATAGAACGAAAGAATCTTTGTAGTTCCAAATCCACCTCTAGTGGGTCAGGGGTATTGGTAGGTGCATATGATAATCCCAAATTGAGGGCAGAGGTCTGTGCAGGAGTCGGGACACAGGACGAGATATTAACCACTATCAGGTTCTCCGATATGGCTGGCTGCGTCGTGGTCGCAGTCTGCCCCTTATTCCTTCGTCTCTTATGTCCACCCCTACGCTTCCTCCTTGGTTTGAGCCTAAATCCGAATTTTGTTCTTGTGAAGAACTTGTAGCATTATCTGATGTGTCCGGTTGGCTACCAGCTGGACGATCGCCAGGCCTACCCCCTTGTCTAGGTCTCCTGGGGGGGCGCTGTCTTGATATAGGTCTCTGCCAATTGTAGACAAATCCTGTCTTGTAATCAAGTTCATCTCGTTGGAACTTATCGCGTTTAATCACCTGTATTTGTTTCTCATAGTTCTCCAGGCTATCTGTAAGATCTATCAAAAATGCCTCATATTCTCCTGCTGGAATAAGTTGTCGAAGCTTAGACTTAAGCTCCTTACGTTGTGTATCTAGTTTTGGTAGTTCCTCATGTATTTTCTCGATGGTAAGAACCATCGAGTCAAATGATGCCTTATTCCATATGCGAGACCACTTAAGGCAAAAGTCCTTGTCTGCTGGAAACATTATTGGTGCCACATTGGATCTCATGCCTCTAGGTATCCTCTTTACTCTGTGGTATTCAGCAAGGGTCCTGGAGTGCAGCTCAAAAGTGATATGGGTCTTTGCCACTTTAAAGATCTGTTTCCTAATGGCTTTATCATCCGCCATGTTTAAAAATGCCACTTCTCTGGAAACCTGCGCCATGATTTTTGTCGTCTCTTCTGGCGTATAGGAGAAGATGAGTGATTCAATCTGTGCGTCCTCCATGTTGTAATAGGAGGTGCTGTCACAATATGCTGTAAAGTTAAAGTAAGTGATGAAGTGACTGCACCCTCCCAGATGGTACAGTACCTTATGAAGAAGGTACAAACTGAAGTTGATACACTTTTCAGAAATCCGAGACTTATGGGTCTCTCCACACGGAGGAATATTACTCGGGAACAACAACAAGCTTTAAGGGAACTTTCAGATAATCCACTTATCACAATCAAGCCAGCGGATAAGGGTGGGGCGATAGTAGTGATGGACACTACTATGTACCGGGGTGAAATTATGAGACAGCTCTCTGATGAATCGACTTATCTTAAATTGGATGGTGATCCACTAAGTGAGATCCAAAAACGCCTGGAAGCTGTGATATCTGCAGCTGTGCAGACTAAGATAATAGATGAAAAATTAGCCAAATTTCTTGTTCAAGAACATCCAATTACCCCGGTACTATATATCTGTCCAAAAATTCATAAGCAATTAACCAACCCCCCCGGCCGGCCGATTGTAGCAGGGGTAGAATCAGTCTTCTCCCCGGTAGCTAAATATTTAGATCAGGTGTTGAGACCATATGTCCTGGGACTTAAGTCATATCTGCGTGATACCCAAATGTTTTTGAACATCATTCGTAATATGGAACCTCTACAGGGTTCATGCTTGTTGGTGACATTGGATGTGGAGAGCCTCTACACCTCCATCCCACACGATGGGGGTGTAGAGGCCATTCATTACATGTTGGAAACAGCGTCTGATTTTTCAGACACTCAGATCAAATTTATCTGTGATTTGTTGAGGATTGTGTTGCAGTTTAATTATTTTAGGTTTGATGATACTTTTTATGTGCAGGTCAGGGGTACGGCAATGGGGTCGAATGTGGCCCCGTCCTACGCAAACATCTTTATGGGAGTGTACGAGGAGATGTTCGTATACACCAATGGGTTATTTCAGAAATACGCCAAACAGTGGCATAGATATATAGATGATGTTTTTTGCGTGTGGGCGGGGCCACATTCGACCCTTGTTTCTTTTGTCGATGAACTGATGGGCAGATGTCCAACGATTAGACTTACTATTCATTCGTCTGTGGAGGAAGTGAGCTTTCTTGACACATTGGTTAGACGGAGAGGGGATAGGTTGACCACCGACCTCTATGTCAAGCCAACGGATGTGAACTCCCTTCTCCATTACGGGAGTTTCCATCCGATGGCTACTAGGGGTTCGGTTCCCACCAGTCAATTCCAGAGAATAAACCATATAGTTGAGGATGAGGGGATGCGGGCCAGGAGACTTGACGAGATGCAAAGCAAATTTGAAACTAGGGGATATCCAACACATATCCTACAAAAGGCACGTGCTAGGACAACTGGACAATTTGGGGGACAGAGTAACAGACAGCGGATACATAACCGTATCCCCTTTGTTACTAGATACAACACCCATAGCTCTAACATAGCGAGGATTATACGACGACACTGGCATCTATTGACCGATAGCTTCCCTGAGGTTGAGCAGTTTAGGAACCCCCCACTTATATCATATAGAAAACCACCGACACTTAGGGACCGATTAGTACATGCGGACATGACCTCAGATACTGGTACAGTACAGACACATAGAAGGGGGACTTATCCCTGCTTAAACTGTGTCCATTGCAGTTCTGTAATTAAGGGTTCGTTTTTTACACACCCTCATCAAGGTACTAGAATTTCAATAAAGGGGTGGCATACATGTGACTCAGACTATGTGGTTTATGCCCTTAAGTGCCCGTGTGGCCTATTATATATTGGACAGACTACTCAGAAACTCAAAAAGAGACTGTCATCACACAAACATGCCATTAGGGAACGACTTACAGATCAGGCAGTACCATACCACTTTGTACAGTCAGGTCACCATGTTAGCCAATTAAGATTTATGGTCATTGAACAGGTTACACAATTAAGAAGAGGGGGCGATCGATTGAAAAAACTGCTTTGGAGGGAGGCGTACTGGATTAAAAGACTGGACACAATGGAGCCCAGGGGTTTAAACAGGGAACTTGACCTGTTGCCTTTTTTATAATTTTGCTCCATTGTGCCCAGTCTTTACTGTATTTTGATATGCTTTATTGAGCTTTGCTATTGAAACACTTTATGTCCAACAGCTGTGTGCCTTAATCGAGAAGGCTCTTACATGGACAATATTGAATATTATATTTAATTCCTTCTCTATCTTCCCCCCCCCCTCCCCCCCTACCCCTTTCTTCTTTCCTCCACCCCTTTTCCCCTTTTCCCTCTCCTTCCCTTCCTCCCCTACCCCTCTCTCAATTCCCTTCCCCCCCCGTTTTTCCTTTTCCCTTCCCTCCCTGGTTTGTTTGCTATAATAGCTCTGGTCCCCAGTTTAATACTAAGTGCAGCTAGCGTAAGTGTGTTTGTTCTATTAATTAACTATGTGTTAAATTACGCATCCGAGTGGAAGCGTGTATGTGGATCATCAGATGTGATAGATGTGCCGTATATGCGGATGATTAGACGTGATAGATGCTACAGTTGCATCAGAGTGGATGCGCATATGCGGATTACTGGACGCAATAGATATGCCACATTGGTATAGACAGCTCTGATTGGTCGGCACTCTGGGCCTCCTCAACATCTATGGGTGACGTCAGCGGCTACTTACCGCTTGCGTCTCCCAAGTATCCGCCTAGACGCGCCGGGACGGCGCTTCGGCGCCGCCCCTGGTGCGACGTCACTCATGTTCTCCATCAGGTCCGCCGTGAGCGGACGGGTGGAGTGGGAGTGATGATGGGCGGACCAGGGAGGTCATGGAGCGTGCGACCAGGAGGGGCTGAAGAGATGGGAGGATCCAACCTGTGTGTCCTATCATAGCAGCCACATGTAAGTTCCCCATCAGGTCCGATATAGCGGGATCATTTTGATTGGTGGCTAGTAATTTGAATTGATTGGCTGTTGTCAACCATGTTTGCTATAAATGCCAGTGTATGTTTCTTATGATTGTAACCTCCAGCTAAAGCTTGATAAAGAGGCGTGCAGCCTTGAAACGTCGCATTATTTACTGGAAATGCTTTGACGAATAAAAGAGCAAAAGATGATCTAGATGGTGCCGGCTTTTTCTATTTTGATTTGCTGAATGATCCGGAGTGCTGCGGGATCGCTAGCCGGGCACGTCACATTGAAGATTACCATCTGGGAGGGTGCAGTCACTTCATCACTTACCTGGCTGCCATGCATGAATGAAACTAAAGGGAGAGGCCAGGCCCGCAGACTGGCTCCCCTAATAGTAGGACTGATCTGCTGGGTCCTTCTGGACCTAAATACAGAGCGCAGTGTTTTATGTGGGGGGATGGGGGGCAGTTTGGGGGAGACCCTGGCCCAATTAAATGTACCTGCACCTTTCTCCCCCCCCCCCCCCCCACACACACACACAAATACACTCTATTACACCTAATACACCACTATAATGAACTTACTTGGGGAACCACCATGCTACACGCTGATAAAACCACCGGCACCTCCCTCTTGTTAAAATTCTCCAACACCACTTCCCCCATGACCACAACTCGGAGACCCCTTCCCCCCAGAAAAAAAAGTTCATACTGAACAAATCGGTCCTCAGGCTGAAAAAAGTTTGGGGGCCCCGGCTGTATTGACAGCGATTCAGTATTGTACGTTACTGACTGATTTATCAATGGAATTTCTTTCATCTAGGTTAACACTGTCAGGTACAGTAGTTAAAACGATTGCCACTAGTTAAGGTGAATTAAGGCTACTTTCTTGTTATTTATTGTCACTTGTATCCAAATCACCATATATGTCAGGAGGCAATTAGACCCGATAGTCACTTTATAAGGGTTTCATGATGTTCACGACTTGTGAATTTATGGTGCAATATTTTCCTAACATGCGATCATTGGATCAGATTTTTTTTTTTTTTTATCGAAATGCACAGAAAACCAAGCAGAAAATAGAAAATCTATGTGAAATCTACGTGAAGTGATTCTATGGTCGATTGAAATACAGAATTTTGCTGGTTGGAATGTTGGATTTTGCAATCTTGGCTAAAGAAAGGTCCCTAATTGCCTTCTGATTACATATGATGATCAAATGATTGCATCTGAGGAAAATATTACACCCTTGATGGGAACATTTAGGGAACATGGGAACTTTTAGGGGCAAATGCCATAAGAAAACAAGAGAGAACAGAAGTTTTTGTTTCAGACACTGTTTTCCACTTAGGAAAGCAGTGGTATGTTGCCTTAGTGGAGTCAATGGTCAAGACAACAGTCGTGGCCACAACTGTCAGAATTGGCAGATGGTTAAAGTTTCCATGCCTTGGTCTATTTTCCATGTAGATTACTGACAGATTCGATCACTGTGATCAACTCTGCCAAAGATTGATGCCCCAACATGCCCACCTGGTTGTCATTTCAACCGATTTACATCTGATGTGCAAGCAGGGTGTGTAGCAAGATCCACTGTTTGTCCACATTCTGACTGAGGCATACAGCCTACTTGTCTGGGCAAAGTTAACAAAGAAACTTTAGACCCAACATTTCTAGTCTCACATTGGCCCAGTGCACACCAAAAACCTCTAGCAGATCTGCAAAGCGCTAGAGGTTTTTGAAGCAGATTTCAGAGCGATTCTAGGCATGTTTAGAGATGTTTTCTAAACATGCTTAGCATTTTGTGGAGCGTTTTTGTGTAGCAGATTACAAATATTGTTACAGTAAAACTGGTACTGAACAGCTTCTGTAACAAAAACGCCTGGAAAACATCTTTGATCTTGCGTTTTTCAGAGCGGTTTGAGCTTTTCCTATACCTTAACATTGAGGCAGAAACGCCTCAGAAATCTAACAAATGCTGCAGCCCCCGAGTTTTTTGTTTGTGGAAAAAACGAACCGCTCTTGTGGGCACCATCCCATTCACCTTCATTAGCCAAGCAATTTTCCCCCTGCAAGCGGTTTAAAAAACGCTCCAGAACCGCTCCGGTGTGCACCAGCCCATTGTGTTTCAAGAATAAATAAACTCAAAAATGAGGGTAATTTAGTGTACTTATACAGAAATTTGCCATTTGGGATGTTTTAGCTATGTGCAACTATCATTACCACACAAGAAGCAGTGCCACATGCCCACCAGCTGTACAGTCACAATGGGCTCCATTCACAAATCTTCTTATAAATGACTTATTTATTACATAAGTGATAAAAAATAACCATTCAGTACACTTAAAACCAAAATAATCACTCAAAGTCACTTAATTATATTATATTTTTGCTCTTTGGGAGCTTAAAATGTAACATAGATAAGGTGAAAACAGAGGAAAGCAGGTGAAAAGGTTTTTGTGAATCATGGCCAATATGCAGGAAACACAATCTACTGCAGTCTCCTGTGCATTAGAAATCATGCCCAGCTCCATTACTAGCTGTGTTCAGTTTTACTGAAATGAATACGGAAACTATGCATGTGCATGCACAATCTGCTATTCGTTGCTAGAGACTGTCAAAGATATGCTCATAATTCTGACTTGCATGCATAAGAACTGGAGAGATCTATATAGTCAGGAAGTTCAATTGATTGGTTCAGTTTCACGGCGCCTATAATTTGCACCATGATTTGGCCACCCAACCACAAAAAGGTAAAAAAAAGTTATTTTTTGTTGTTTTTTTTTCAACAATAGGTTTTTATTGAATAAAGCATAAGGAAAAACATAGCCACACTGAAATGCCATATATCTGAAAAGATAACAACCACAGCTGTATACTGTGTATAGAATACAAAAAGCTAACACAGAACGACAAAACCTTCTTGTTAAGAACTTAAATATGCTAAGCCTACAGAGAGGAACACGTACAAAACACTCAGGCCTTAAGCCCAATCTACACGATATGATTCTTTAGACGATTCGATTTACGATCCGATTAAATCCGACATGTCCGATCGGGATTCGATTCAATTCGATTTGCCATTGCAAAACAATGGCAAATCGAATTGAATCGAATCCCGATCGGACATGTCGGATTTAATCGGATCGTAAATAGAATCGTGATTGAATCGTACAAGGAATCGCATCGTGTAGATTGGGCTTTAGACCCATAAAGGACTAATTAACCCAGGGAGCGCTAATCGGATCATTTCCACATAACAAATAGCACCTCAACACATCAATATTCTCATATACAGCAGAACCCAATCAGACAAGTAGTGTACAGACTGTTCATATTACAGGTCATATCGGTATTCAAGAACCATGTGTTACTCTCTGGAGTGCCATACATGTTGAATAGATGGTTAATATAGAAGACCAGTCAAATTAGCAGAGGACAATAAAACAGCAGTATGAATGAATGTGAAAGAAGAGGGGTTCACCGCTGCACTGCAATCTGTCAGAGACAGTGCTGGACCCTGGGTTGCCCAGTCCAATTGATGCGTACGCCGTACTGTAGTAAAAGGAGGTCCGCAACAATATCTCTTCTTGTGCTCAATGTTTATTCAGGACATATCCTCAAATCAGTAAAAAGTACATGCACATCATGTACTTTTTACTGATTTGAGGCTATGTCCTGAATAAACATTGAGCACAAGAAGAGATATTGTTGCGGACCTCCTTTTACTACAGTATGAATGAATATCTTAAACACGAAAAAATACCCAAAATAACAGTTCAAACGACAGGATTGGAGGAGCACTCAAGCAAAAAGGACCTTTGCAAAAAGCCATTGCCATATTTTTATACTGACTTGGATGTCATTTTAATGATTTCCTAAATAAAGAGCTCTATTTTACTTCTTTATGCAGTGCCAGCAGGGCCGGTCCGCTCATGAGGCGGGGTGAAACATTTGCCTCAGGCGGCAGATCTGGGGGGGCGGCACCCGCCTGTCCTCGGATGCTGGGGGCCACCCGCCGAGCTGGAGGGGTAGCTGGCAGAAAGGGGGTATTGGGCCTAGCGATGGGGAGGGGGGTCGGACCCCTCCTCCCTCGCCTGGGTCCCCCAATCTGCGCTGCTCCTCCAGCGTTAAACCAGCGTGCATATCATTAAGAGGCAACGGGCGGGGGAATCACTCACATCTTCCGCATTCCATCGTGTGCTCCACTGACGTCACTTCCGGCAACACCGCCCACTGTATTGAAAGTGGACGGCCTTGCAGGAAGTGACGTCAGTGGAACGCACGATGGAACGCGGAAGAGGTGAGTGATTCCCCCGCCCGTTGCCTCTTAATGATATGCACGCTGGAGGAGCAGCGCAGATCGGGGGACCCAGGCGAGGGAGGGGGGGTCCGACCCCCCTCCCCACCGCTAGGCCAATACCCCCTTTCTGCCCGCTACCCCTCCCGCCCGGTGCCCCCCCCCCCACCCACGGCTGGGGGGGGGGCGATTTTTTCTAATTTGGCCTCAGGCGGCAAAAAGTCTAGGGCCGGCCCTGAGTGCCAGCCTCATCTACTTCCAAAATAACAGCAGTATGCATTGTAGTAACATCCCCCAAAATAAACATTTTTTCTACAGTTTTGAACCACTTAACGACCAGCTAACGCAGATAGGGGGCGCCTGGTCGTTAGTGGTATAGCATGGAAATGGCCGCTCGTACCATGCCAGTTCACGGAGGGTGCCTCCGTGAACAGTGTGCGAGCCGCCGATCACGGCTCGCACACGTAATGTAAACACGCAGGGAAGAAATCCCTGCTGTTTACATCATACCTCTGATTGGTCGGGGATCGCCGGCATATGATAGGCTGAAGCCTATCCTACAATCCTAAGGAAAGGAGGGGAGGGAGGTAAGCGGGGAGAGGGCGGAAAACGCTTCAGAGGGGGGCTTTGAGGAGCCCCCCCCCCCCCGCAACTCACTAATGGCCGGCGGCGATCAGACCCCCCTAGCAGGACATCCCCCTAGTGGGGAAAAAAGGGGGGAAGTCTGATCGCCCTGGTGTAATCCTGATCGGTGCTGCGGGCTGTAGAGCCCACGCAGCACCGATCATTAGAAATTCGGCTGGTCCTTAAAGGGACACTTAAGTAAAAAAAAAAAAAAAATGAGTTTTACTCACCTGGGGCTTCCAATAGCCCCCTGCAGCTGCCCGGTGCCCTCGCCGTCTCCCTCCGATCCTCCTGGCCCCGCCGGCAGCCACTTCCTGTTTCGGTGACAGGAGCTGACAGGCTGGGGACGTGAGTGATTCTTCGCGTTCCTGGCCACAATAGCGCCATCTATGCTGCTATAGCATATATCATATACCATATAGCAGCATAGAGGGTGCTAATGTGTCTGGGAACGCAAAGAATCACTCGCGTCCCCAGCCTGTCAGCTCCTGTCACCGAAACAGGAAGTGGCTGCCGGCGAGGCCAGGAGGATCGGAGGGAGACAGCGAGGGCACCAGACAGCTGCAGGGGGCTATTGGAAGCCCCAGGTGAGTAAAACTCATTTTTTTTTTTTAACTTAAGTGTCCCTTTAAGTGGAAACACCAGCAGGGACTTGGCTAATGGAACAGACAACTGCACAAATAAGATGTAATTCCACGGATGTGTGTCTACATATCTGAATGAAGATCTTGGGCATGTACTATCTTTGTATGGTAAGCCTCACCTTCATACTAAGGAGTATATTTTTTAGGTTTCCTGTATACGTTGAATGAAGTCATTAAACAGATTTAGGTCAACCTGTTTCATGTTGCAGCAGACTACACTGTATCTAATAGACATTTAATAATGTGCTCTTTTCTTTCCCAGGAATGTTTGCTTTCAGGAAACTGAACATGTTTTTTTAGTTCCATTGTATTCTTATTGTTTATTAAAACAAGTAATGAGTTATAAGGAGAGTGCAACATTCCAAACATAAACTACTGACCACAATCAGGTCCTATTATTGCATTGGCAGTAAAGTATTTTGTGAATACCTGAAATATGAAAGCTTCATATCTCAGATAAGCAAGAACATTAACGCAGAATTTCCTAAAATGAATTACAATATATTGTCTGCAATCTATCCATTATCCATACTATGAATGTATGTGTTAATCTGCAGTGGATCCATGCATATAAATGTCATTCTAGTCTGCTTGCTGCTTACTTCTACATATGATAATCACTCCTCCTCCCTCTCCCCTTCTTTCTTATGACTCATGCTGTCTGCTCTCTACCTCGGCAGCATGAGCCATCAAAAGGGAGAGGTCAGGCTTGATTACATTGAAGTCAGCAAGTTCAGCTGTGATTTGAGTAGTCAGTAGTTGTTTTGGAATGCAGGATCATATATATATAGCTGTGTTAAACAGAAAATAAGGGTTAATAAATACTCCTTTTGGTTATAAGACGCTGGATTCATAGACATAGATCCACTTCAGGATCACTTTAAGGAGATGGATTCTTTCAGCTCCTCCGTTGCAGAATATTGGCGAGAGTAATTGGCTTTCTGACTGCTGATGACTGGGAAGACCCTGATGTCTGGGAGAACAGGTAAGGTGATCTTCTACTTGAAGGTTCTCCGCGATCTGCCTGTGAAAGCAGCTGTTGTATATTGGACTGTGAGCTGGGCACGGATGACCTATGTCAAGTACGGTAAGGGGTTAAAATAAATATAACACATTATTTATAAAAATAGAACTGCCATTGTCATGTACACCTACTCCATCCAGACTTGCTCACTGCATTAGATCAGCAGGATTTACATTGCAGCAATTTTCTTTGGACAGATACTTATGGGTGAAAAACAGAGGAGAACTAAAGCTGAATGAAAACTGAAGCAACACCATGGAAAGTGGACTCCCTGTGTGTATTAATATGAGGGCTGGCATGCCGACATTTTACAGAGTTGCAAATGCTGGAGCTTTCATGTTTATCATTATGTCACTACTTAGTTAAAGGACCACGTAGTAAAAAAAAGTAGGCAGTTAAAATCTGACAGAGCCGACAGGTTTTGGGCCAGTAAATCTCCTCATGGGAGATTCTCTTGGTTTTCTTTGTTTTCAACAGCATTTCCTGAACAGCAGTTTAACTGCCAACATAGTAAGATTCCAGCCAGCCTCCCTGCTCGCTTGCATACTATTTTGTCAGTTAAACTTTGCAAGGGCTGTTCAGGAAAATCTGTTGAACACAAGGAAAACCCTGAGAATCCCCCATGAGGTGATGGACTGGCCCAAAACCTGTCGGTTCTGTCAGATTTTATTTGCCTACTTTTTTCGTGATATTAGTCCTTTAAAGACTTGAAACAAGCAGTCTGCCTGTGATGTATAGCGACACAGGAACTGCATGCTTATTAGCAACTATCGACTTAAAGAGAACCTGAACTGAAAATAAAAAGTCAAAATACCAATACAAAGGTCATACTTACCTCCTGTGTAGTCTACTCCTCAATCTCTTTCCCTCTCCTGCATTCTAATTGTCCACTGTGATCAATGAAATTCTCCGTCCTCCATTTTAAAAATGACCATTACTCCATAACGGCTTCCTGGTCAGCACACTGTTAAACTGTAATATCACCCACTTGAGCCATAGGGAAACATAGACATTACCTTGCACATTCAGTTGTAACTGACAGCTGCTGATATATAACTGACAGCAACTGGTATATTTCAGTTCTCACATAATATTGTCAGAACTGGAAGGGATCACTGTAAGAAGAAAATGGTGAGCTTCTGAGAGGAACTGACGGTAAGGTTAGTATGTAATATTCATTTGAAGCTACGGCATGTGTTTATTTTAAATAATTTTACTCGCTTCAGTTTCCTTTTAACACGTGAGTTGTCTAATCAGAGGTACTAGAAGTCCCTTGGATGCCCACCAATCAAAGGCCTATGGTTTCTCCCAAGCTAGCAGAAAGAGTCATTGATCCACAAGAGGTGATAGTAAAAGAAATGGTGAAATTAGATTTCTGGAATATCTGAGTACCAGACAGCTAGATTGTGCTTGAAGATGCTATGTTCACAGTGGGGCATTGTGGTGTGATGTAACAGAGGCAATTTAACATGCAGTATCACACTGCAATTGTAAGTCTATGCGACATTCAGAGTGTATCCAATGCCATCAAGCGGAGTCTGGTACCCAATAGATAATGCAAGAGTTACCAGTGGCAGCGAAGTATGCTTTTCATTGACTGTATTCTTCACTGTATGCAACATAACGCGCGCATAAAGTGCAGTGTGACTTTTCTTCTCAGTTGCATGGCAATCCTGTTATACAGGAAATACAAAGCAGCTTCCCGCTGTGAACTTAGCCTTAGGGGAGATACTCTCGGGGTAGCTGGCAACCAGAGTATAAGTACTTTGAAGAGGTGCAGCCAAGAGGATCTTTTAAGCGTCCAAAATACGTCTCTCCCCTTATTTAAAATTGCCAAGTACACTATTGGGGTGGCATGGTGGTAGGCCGTTTACTGTGGAACACCCAACCCTCCATGTTAATTGTGCATACAAATAATAGATTTAGGGACTCTCTGGAAGGATTTTCCCAAAGCAAAATATATCAGTTTAGTTAGCAGCATTCAGAGGAAATGTAGTGGGACCTTGAAGGGAAGGAGTCTATATAAATACAAGCTCTTGTGGAGTATTGCCATCATGACTGCACTGATGCATCCCTGACATTATTTTGTATTCCTTTATAAAACTGCTTACCTTAATGATAATGATCCCATACTGCTGTTTTTGTAGGGAGCATAACCTGTAAAATGAAAGTCTTCTTACTATAAGGTAACTAACTATACTAGGTAAAAGAAAATTGATTATATTTCAGCTTAGTCCATCTGTAAATCACAAAAACAAACATACAGTAGAGCTTCAACATCCATATATTATAGCATCAACATAAAACAACTGGGCATGACCCAGCTGAATTGGATCACAGTGCCGGATTCACTGAGGTATTCTTGAACTGTGAAACACTGGAGAACCTAAGCAATCCAGCATGCTGGAACTAAATTTATTAAAAGTTGTTTATCATTAGGTGGTAAAAGTTTGCAAGCCTCACCTGGAGTTATGTGTGGATTTGGCACTAGGTATCAGCTACGCTATTAGCATTGCATAGACATATATACTCGAGTACAAGTCTAGAAATTTAGGTCTGACTTACTTAATAAAAGTATAGGGGTCGACTTATACACGAGTCACGGGTGACACTTAGCCCTCTGAGTAATGTGTGTACTATTAGTGACATTCTCAGTTGCAGCAATTTACCTAGTGGTAAGTGGCACTTTCTTGATAAAGGAAATGCCAAGAAAACAGGTCTGAAAGTCCTGGCCACAACAATTAACAAGGAGAGGGGCAGGGGGGAAATTCTAATTGCTGCACTTGGGGGCCTGGAGGAGTTATTGGTTCCACTTAAGAGACAGGAGTGTTTAATGGCTGCAATACTGTATGCAGTGCGGTCATTAACCTCTCCTGGGCCCCAAGTGCAGACATTAACTTTGCTGGGTAGACTTATGCTTGAGTCAATAAAAACATTCTAGAAAGAGGGTCGAATAATATACACGATAAATGTAATTTTGAAATCAAGTTTTTCTCAGTAGTTTTGACATTTCTCCCCATCATGCACCTAAT
Organism: Hyperolius riggenbachi; assembly: GCF_040937935.1. Taxonomy (NCBI): domain Eukaryota; kingdom Metazoa; phylum Chordata; class Amphibia; order Anura; family Hyperoliidae; genus Hyperolius; species Hyperolius riggenbachi. The sequence goes on from NC_090648.1 coordinate 148,961,555, forward strand.
ACTAACCACTTCATTTTCTGACCTCTAACCTTAACCACCCCCTCACCACCACCACCACCTTTAACAAACTCCTGTGCTTGATATCTAACCTTCACCCTTCTCTTTAATGAAGTTCCTCTTCCTGATACCCAAATGGAACCTGCTTTTCTGATTCATAAACTTTGTCCTCTAGTCTAATTCTCAGGTTAGATCCATAACCCTAACCGATGTTCACCTTTTTTTGTTTTGTCATCTTTATTTTGGGTTCACCATCTACAGTTTGGCTTAGAAACTCAATAAATCACCACTGATAAATCTTTTCACCCAAACACCAGTACTTGATTCATCCCCTCTCCACCAATAAATCTTTCCCAAACATAGATACTTAAATCTACCTCCCCTCCACCAATAAATCTGTCCTGAACCCCAGAGCATTGAGTGAGATTTATTGGTGGAGAGGTGGTGTATTGGGAACTGGCATTTAGGAAAAATGCATCAGTGGAGAGGTGGTGAATTCTTCCTGGTTGTCAGTGCCCAATCCATCACCCCTACAGGATAAATCTACCAAACTCCAGTATCAAGTCTACTAGTCTCCACTGATAAATAGCGATGGTCAACAAAATTAAAAACTTCTGACTTCTATTCAAGTTTCATGTAAACTGAATGCAGGTCAAATCTAGATCAATGAAAATAACCTCCCCCAGGGTACATATGTAACTCATGACTTGTCAAATATCTTTCTCGGGGCTTGATTCACTCAGACAAATAGCATACCTTATCAGAGTTAACACACCTTATAAGAGAAGCATAGCGAGTGCTACCAACTTATGCCTGCTAATTGGCAATGATGAGAGCTCCACTCGTCCTGCCCTGAGCCCCTGCGGGTCCAATCACTTTAAGGGACATTTAGTTGTATTCATCAAGGTTTTTCCTCATTCGGTGTGAATTCGATAACAATTCGGTAACCATTCGGTAACGTGTCGATATTTCCATTTTACAGAGGTACTTTAACACAAGGCCATAAGATTCCCATGGAATTGTGGGTAAAAGGCAGTCCTTTGAGCACTACGTAGCAACATTCTGAATAGGGCTTTACACCTGGACCAGGATTCTGAAAGTGGTTGGGACAATCCCACAATTTGATAGGAGCCTTTTGTAAAAAATTATAGTGCAGCTAGCAAATTTAGTTAACCCTGCCTGTGTTCTCTTACAAGATGATTCAAGAGAAATGCAGATGTCGTGTTATAGCAAATAAATCTATTCTCTTACAAATGTATATGGTTGCAGACCTTATTCTTGCCCTTCTGCGCCTTTGAATCACTCTCAGCTGATACATAACCACTTCAAATGGCTCCATATTCTCTGTCAGCAATGATCTGACAGGAATAACGACAGAGCAGTGAAGGAGATAACTAATCCTAAATGTAACGCTAAACCACGCCCACTTTCTTTTTCATGAATTGCACTTTATTCCGTTTTAGCGAATCGTTACCGAATCGTTACCGAATGTTCGCTAACAGCTGTAGATAACTTTGATGAATCCTGAAATGAAGTTAACAAATTCGGTATTTTACCAAACTGTTGTTAACAAATTTGCTAAGTGTTGATGAATCGAGGCCATTATCCCTGCACTTTGATTGGCCCAATAGGCTGCCTGTCACTTGACAGAAAACTTGACAGGCGGCATATTGGGCCAATCAAATTGCAGGGATAATGTCCTTTAAAGTGATTGCACCCGCAGGGTCTCAGGGCAGGATGAGTGGAGCTCTCGTTATTGCTAATTAGCAGGCATACGTTCGCAGCACTCGCTATGCTACTCTGATAAGGTGTGTTAACTCGGATAAGGCATGTCATTTGTCTTAGTGAATTAAGCCCTCTATGTGGTATACAGAAAGACAGAAGTCTTTCTGTAGTCAGAACCTGGGTGATTTGGGACTCCGGTGATCATTATTACACAGATGGCATGTCAGACAGTCTATCTTACTAGCATTAGCATACACCATGGTGTTATGTACACCAGAGTTATGTTTTAATAGAAATAACATGAATGAATATTTATAGCAATACAGAGTGAAAGACTACTTCCAGCGTAAAATAGAGAGCTTGCAATGCAAGGCTCTATATTAGTGCTGCCAGGATCGGCGGGCGGTAGGGTTAATTACTCACGCTGGCTGGTAATTCATAAATTACAAACTCCCCCCCCCCCCCCCCATCTGCAAAGGGGCCAATACACTGGTCGATTTCAGCCATTGATCGATCGGATTCTTTCAAATCTATTGATCGATTTGCGGCCAAATTCAACGGATTTGATCTATCTGACAGGTTGGAAAATCTAGGTCGATCGATGGCCCATAGAGTTGCATTGGATCTAATAGTCCAATAATGCATTTAGATAGATTTCCAATAGATTTCATTCTGAAATCTATTGGAAATCTGTTCCTAGTGTGAGTCACATATCAGATAGATTCCAGTCAGACTCAACTTGACAGGCATCTGACAGAAATCTATCTGATGGTCAAATCTGCTGCAAATCTATAAGTGTATGGTCACCTTAAGACCACCGCTGCCATGTTTTTCAAAGTGTTCCGAAGCTTTGGATGACTTAAAAAAAATGCCAGGCCGGCTTTGTCAAGTAGGGGGTGGAGTTTCTGTAATGAATGAATCATGAGACAACAGGAGAGTAATAAACCCTATCACCCGCTGATCCTTGCAGCAAGACTAGAGAACCTTACATTGCAGGCTTTCTATTTTACACTGGAAGCGCTGTTGAAAAGAGAAAAGAAAACTTAAAGCTAATGGGTACCGTTTTAAAAATAAAAAAGTCAGATACTCCCCTAAGGAGAGGGAAGGCTCGGTCCTAATGAGCCTTCCCTCTCCTCTCCCGGTGCACGGTCCCGTGCAGGATCCCCCGTAGCAGTATTCGACTAGTTCGGTCAAATACTGCCACTTCCGCCGCCGAAGGGAGGTTTCGGAACTCCCTCTATGATGCACTCGCGCGGGTCTATGACGCACTCGCGCGTGCGTAGTATGGAGCGGCCCGTCTTCGGGAGCCCGAGTGCTCCCTAAGACTTCCAAAGTCCCCGCGGCGAGGGATTTGAACAGAGGATCCACCGGCCACCCGGAGAGGAGAGGGAAGGCTCATTAGGACCGAGCATTCCCTCTCCTTAGGTGAGTATTTGACTTTTTTATTTTTAAAACGGTACCCATTCACTTTAGAGGAGTCATCAGTCAATATGTGCTACCCCATGAAATACTTACCCAGGACTTCCTCCAGCCCTTTGCAGCCGACATGTCCCATGTAGCATCTCCACTCGCAGCTGCTGGCCCGGGGTCCCCGCCGGTGCAAAGGCCGACCTCGAGGTAGTCTTTACTGCGCCTGCGTGAAGTGGCGCTGTCAATCAAGTCTACGTTGTCTGCAGTGTCCTGTGCAGTACACTGTGGACAATGTGGACTTGATTGACAGAGGTGCAGACGAAGTAGAGGAGGTCTGCCCAGATGGTCCCAGATGCTGAGTGGGACATGTCGGCTGCAAGGGGCTGGAGAAAACCCTAGGTAAGTATTTCATGTGGTAGCACATATTGACTGATGACTCCTTTAAGATAAGTTGCTTTTTAACCTTATTACTTTTATCATGGCCAAAACAAACAATCGGGATCAAAACATTCCAAAATATTCCAAAATGTTATATACCCTTATACAAATCTACATTCTCATTTCATTTGAGTATTATTATAAAACCAAGGTATTCTAAAAATAATGTTGAGAACTCACCCATGTGTCCATCTTTAGGTGGACTTATGAATAATAATCTGTTTGGTCCAGTTATAGGCTAAAGACATAACGTGATAAAATGGTATAAGACAGACTATGCATAGTAAAGAGAAGAAAAGATAAAAGGCATTCAAGAACAGTATGAGCTTACATCTTTTTTGTTATGTACAGTTGTTGAAGTGTCCATTGGTTCAATGCTGATGGAATAAAAACGATGTTTGATTCTCACATTATAGAAAAATAGGAATAAAACTAAAATGTAAAATGTCTTAGTCTAATTTTATACTATACATAAAGCAACAGTAACAATATAATCCACTAACAGTTTGCTTCTCACCTCTCACATGATCCATGTCTGTGGAGGAAGAGAGAGAGAGAGAGACAGTGAGAGAGACAGATACACGCAGGATCCAGTCATCTCAGTACAGCACTGAGCAGGAAACATTGAGGTTTCAAGAATGTATTTTAGCTAATAGCAAAACACATCATTAGCTGGACTGATTGTCACTGAGGTGCATGTCCAGCATAGCCTATAAGCAATTATATCCAGTCAATATTTACAAATCTGAAAAGTAATTTAGTATATTTAGGTTAGGGTGGTGTCATATTGGCACTTAAAGTGGACCCAAATTAAAAATACAAGATTTCAGAAATAACATCTATTTTCTAAATTATAATAATAAATAGCAGCATTTTTTCAGCTGCATGAAGACAAATATAAAATATTTTACATTTATTGGAGGAACCCCTCCCTTCCTTTCAGATTGCCGGGACAGAATCCGGCAAACTGGTGGAGTAGAAGGTGGCCAGCAAAGGAGGAATTGCTAATGGCTGCCACCTGTATAACTCTAGTTATGCAAAGAGGAGGGTGAAAAGCATGCACTGAAATGCTCATAGCTTGAAGGAGTGTTTCTTTATCTTTGTATGTGTCAGAGTGGTGCAACTAAATATTTTGAATTAAAAAAATGTTTGGTTTGGGTCCGCTTTAAAGTAAAGTAAACATCAGGGAAATGTTAAAAATTCTGATTTACTTACCTGGGGCTTCCTCCAGCCCCTAGAAACCTATGTTTCCATCGCTGCGGCACCGCTCCAAGCCAGTCTCCCGGTGTCCCCTCTGCAGCAGCTGCCGATCTGGTGAGGTTGGCGGCCTCTACACAGAATGCTCACGGCCATGGGAGCACAATCGGCAGAGGTTCGCTTTTATAGCCAGTGTTATATACGTTTCTCATTGCCTCCTGTGCAGTGCTTCAGCCTACGTTTCCATTCCTCTGAGCTCCGCTGTCCATAAAAATCACTGCAGCACCAAACTTGCGATCCGTTCAGTGGAGCTTTCGAACGGACCAATGTGAACGATCCATAGGTTCATATTGAATCCGTTTCGTTACGATTCGCGATCGGACTGTTTTATAGTGCCAGTGTGAACCGGGCCTTATTCAAGACTTTAAGTGTTCTCTATGTTTAGTACAGCTGTGTTAAACCAGTTACCTGCATGATATTTATGGGTAGAAAAAGCCATCTTTGCTGTAAAGGAAGACACAGTGACTGACATAAAATTAAACCGATGTCACACCATAAGTCTATATATCTCCATGCATGCAGTACTTACTGTCTAGTATTTGCCTGTTGTGACATAGGAGAAATCCCACGATAGCTTCCTAAACAATGAAAGAAAAAAAAAGAGCATAGAGGGGTTTTTTTTGTTTTAAATTATAATGAACATTTTTTTTATATCCCTTATAAAGTGCTCTGAAAAATTCAAGGAACACTTTTTAATCAGTGTATGGAATCAAGTCAGTGAAACATCTGGAGTATGTATCTGGTTAGGTAAGTAGAAGTAGAGCTTTTTTTTAATTATTTCCAGCTGCTTTGATGTTAATTAAATTAACAGGTGCAGTAGGAGGGCAACAATGCTGCATAATCTTTTCACTTTGATTTGTAGGGTGTCTTTGAACTTGGTCCTCTCTAGAGTATGGATTTTTATTTGCATCAAACGATGCAACATCCCGTTCGAGCGCTGTAAAAACAGTGCAGGAGATTTGGCCGCAGCTGGCGTCACCATAGACCATAATAGGAATTATAGCAATAGCAGTGCTCAGTGATTGATTTGGGCGCCGTCAGAAGATGGAGCACAAATCACTATAAGAACACTGTAATTTGTCTGTCAGCAATAGCTGGAAGCCGAGCTACGTATTTCCCTCACTCTCCATGGAGGCCTGGAGGGGGAATAGTAATTAACCCTGCCGGGGTGCAAGAGCAGGGTAAGCCATTTATCGCCTTTGCCCTGCGCCGAAATCTCCCACCGGCTATGTTATTAGTACGCCATCCCATTACCCAGTTCATAACAATACAGATATCCAGCATCATTTTTCTCACATTAAGGTCTAATGCGGTTCAAGGTGTTTTTGAGTAGTGTATTAAGAAAATATACAGTACCAAATATACAAAAAAATTACCCAGAACAATAACCCCTGTAGTGTTGGTCCAATCTTGAACAGCCGGAAAATGACATACTAATGATCACCTGTTTTCCACCTCAACAACCACAAACCAATACATTTGCAAGACTGGGGGTGCAGTTTGTGTGAAGCAAGTGAATCCTGCTGTTGGTGGTCAGTTGACCACAACACCCTTAAACCCCCCCCACCCCCCCAAGAATCTCTTTAGAACGAGTTTAAAGGAAAGCTGTAACTTGAAAAAAGTTGGAAACTTACCCATGTAGAAGGAAGCCTCTGGATGGTCCTGAGACTTCTCTGTCCATCTTGAAGCACACCGCTGTACAGACAAGGCAGAACTTGTGCATAAGCAGTACGGCCACGCTTGTACATGGAGCGGAGCATACAACGAGGGTCCAGGCCAGCATCGGTGGGGTCAAGGGGGACTCGGAAAGCCTCTGGACCATCTAGTAGGCTTCCCACTACAGCGGTAAGTATCTAGCTTTATTATTTTTTTTTAGATTTACAGCTTCACTTTAAAAGGGCTAATTATGGAAAGTTGAAGTCTGTGTGCAATACACATATAACTGCATGTTACTCAAGGACGTGATCTGATAATACACCCTTTTCCATTAAGGACTCATTTCCACCTTCAGTACCCATGAGGAGGTAAGGACATGAACACTGAAAGAGTTTATGGTGGAATTTAAAAAACCTTAAGACACACACTGAAAGAAGAAATTTAATAAAGCTTGAAAAATGTCCATCCTGCCATCCCCTTCAGTCACTTTTCTACCGCTGATGCAGTGGGAGTCCCAGCATCAGCATATCTAAATTTCACACCAAGGCTTTCCATTGCCCTATTTATGTTGACCGACGGGAATCTCTAGCAGCAAATTCAAATAAGCCATGGTGGGAAATTCAGGTTAGCTCCAGTGGGGCTTATTAAAAGTTTTCACTAAGCAATTTTATTCCACTGTCCTAGTTCAATAGATTTGCATAGCGGGGAGACGCCAATAAGCCCCACTGGAGCCTGCTGGTATAAATAGTTTAGGTACTATTCCGTTAGCCGGGCGCAACCACTAGGTGGCGTTAATTACTATTCCCCCTCCAGGCCGCCATGGATAGCAGGGAAAGATGTAACTTTGCTGTCAGCGATCACTGCAGTTTTATCGCCACCTAGTGGTTGTGCCCAGCTAACGGAAAAGTTTATTATGTAACACGGGTATTGCTAAAGAACCAACTGTGACGGATTTGACATTTGCATGAAAGTAAACGCTCAAAGACTTGCTCCCGAGTTTTCCTTAGAAAGAAAATGTTTCTGTCAGGAAAACATTTCAGAGCTTTGTACAGGAAGTGTCTTGTTTACCAGAAAGGAGACACTCAAGCCATAAAATCCTGCTGGCTTGGCAGCGAGGGAATTACTAGATACAGAGATGAAACAAACTAAGATTAAGTCAGAAAACAGGCCCATCATAACCTATTTGCTGCCAAACACAACATCCTCCAGATCTTGTCACCAGGAAGATCAGCTCTAAATGTCCTTTAATTCCCCTACAAAATAAATAAGTTAGGTTTTATATCATCATTTCATATGTTCATTGATGCCAGCCATATGAATCTTAGTGGGATTATGCCAGACGTATGAAATTTGGTGGGATTGTCGCTGGTTAAAATATATGGTAAAAGCGTCAAGTCGTCAGTTGTTAATACAGCATGACACCTTCTGCAACGGAGATATGGAATTCTCTGTTATAAAATATGATTACTACATAGTGTTTGATATGTATGAATTTAAGAGCACCTGCTGAATCAGAGATTGCTTTTTCACCAAGAGATGGAGAAAGAGAAATTGGTTCATATTGTTCATATTCACAGGTATCAAAGAGGACAATTGGAGGATCTGCTGACTTATTCTAAAATTAAAAAAGTACCCGTACCAAATGATTTTAGGAAAAAACTGTGAAAATTACTTGTTAACAGGATGGCAGGTTTTTAAAGGACAAAGAATATGAATTGTGTGAAGTAGGGATCCAATGCTGCTACATCACTAAATGGCATAAAACAAACAAGCCTACAGTGCTCACATTTATCCAGCAGCAAGAAGCAGCATGCTTAGGTGCCACCCCATTGTCCCCCATCCCTTTTCCACATACAGTACACGATGCTTGGCTATAGCCAAGAAGTATGTCTGAGCAGCACTCATTCCCCGAAATGTCAACCTGTTACTGAGTAACAAAGGTTTAGATTGACATTTGCTACTGTGAACAGGACTTTGAGATGAAGCATAAATACAAATACAGCCAGCCACTCTGTTACTTCTGTATTATAACTGTAGTTGTTTGAATTTGAGATTGACAATATTTGAACTCAAAATCCATGTGTAACAGAACTAAAGTATTCTATTGCCGATATCAATATTGACTGAATCTCCATATGAGGTAGGACATTTATTACATTTGTTTCTATAGTAATAACTGCTTTGCTGTGTACTGTATATAAAACACAGACATCAAACAGCACTTGGCTACATTGTGTCTAACTTACTCACCAACACTGCTATTTGTTAAAGAACCAGATGGTGGCATTCGACTACTAGACTGGGAATATCTTATATTACTGCGAAAAGAAATGATCATGTTATTATGGAGAAGTTATCAAGTATATCGATATTTTCATATAAATTACAGTAAGATTCGCCAGAATAATACCCAGTACAAAATTCAGAATAAAGACCCCATTCTTAAACTTTACTAACTCGTCTCTAAACAATATAACAATCTCCACCATTATTTCCATGAGAAATGTATGTAGCCTAGGCTATAATATCATACAATGTTCTAGCCCAGAGCACTCTGAAAGATCACGTGATGTTCCTGCTCACTTCACAGAAGAAAGAAACATTCTACAGCAATTCACCTTGCAAGCAGTAAAGATGTCGACATCTTTAATGTGGATCCGAGATAAACTTTTACTCATTGCATAGTTGTGTCCCTTTCATATAGTTTATAGGGCATCCCTCAAGGCAAATGTTTTTTTTTTTAATACTCAAATTCCCTATAAACTAAACAAGCCTCGCCCACAGATCCTTTTGTGCCTTGGCACTCTTAGAGCAATGTAGCAAGGGCTTATGGGAGCTCAGTCTGGGCAGGAGGAGGAGGAGGTGTTACTAGTCATAGATTTCAGAGGCCTAGGGGAGGAGGGAGGAGGAGAGGGAATTGAGCTGAGGGCTGGAGATGCTATCAGCTTGCCTGTGTGATGATGACAAGCAGAACATGGCTGCTATCATTGTATCACAGGAAGATATACTCATATACAGATGAAGCTGTTTGCAGCTAGCTTTGCTGTGCAAACGATCTAAATTTTTGATAAGATTTATAGTCAAGTTACTTGTAGTTTTTTTTCACCTCGGATCCGCTTTAAGAATGTAAATCAGGGTATGGTAAGATTTTACAATGGGAAAACACGGACTAAAATAATTTATGAACGAATATTGTAAAAAAATAAGCACTTTCAACTGTGCAATGCAATAAAGTGAGGTGTATAAAGACTGGAGCAAAGAAGTGCAACAGCTATCTATCACAGACAATCACTTTATTAATAAACACTTTGGTTGTATGGAATCATATCCTGTTAACTTATAAAGTGGCCACAAAGGTAATGACATCCCCATCTTTGTAATATACAAAGATGGTCCTACTGAAAAAAGTTATATAGAACTCTCCTCTCCAGCCTTCCACTTTTTTTCTTCTATAATATAGACACAGATGTAGTATCTACTGTAATTGATTTATTGGATAAAGTAGAGTGACCAGATTTTTGTGGATCCAACCTGGGACGGGGAGGGGGGGGCGGCCGAAAATATGGGCGTGGCCATGACATTGTATGGGCGGAGCTAACGTAATGATGTAACAGCGAGGCATAAGAAAGCAGTGTTTACGCCATGATGTGGACAAACGAGAGACTTTGCATCATGGGTGTGCAGAACTGTGTGATGCTAATAGTATACCGTAACCACAAAGCAGCAACACATAGCCATCTATGACCATTAAATAATAAATGCAGTAACAGTTACCCCTGACACCAGAAAATAAACGCAATAGGCAACATGTCAGCACAAAATAACCGCAATGCGGGCAACATGTCAGTATAAAATAAATGCAATGCGGGCAAACATGTCAGTACAAAATAAACGCAATGCGGGCAACATGTCGGTACAAAATAAACGCAATGCGGGCAAACATTTCACCAGAAAAGAAACGCACTGCGGGCAAACATTTCATCAGAAAAGAAACGCACTGCGGACAAACATTTCGCTAGAAAAGAAACAATGCGGGCAAACATTTCACCAGAAAAGAAACGCACTGCGGGCAAACATTTCGCTAGAAAAGAAACAATGCGGGCAAACATTTCACCAGAAAAGAAACAATGCGGGCAAACATTTCACCAGAAAAGAAACAATGCGGGCAAACATTTCACCAGAAAGAAACCTAATGCGGGCAAACATTTCACCTGGAAAAGAAAGCATTGATTTACTCACCTGGCAGAAGTCTCCGGCCCCTGGCGCGCTGCTCCCGGGACCACCTTCCTCCTGAAGTCTCCCGCGCTGACAGCCTGGCAGAGCAGGGCTACGGCAAGATGGCGCCCGAAGCCCTGTACTAGAGACACAAATAGGTCTCCAGTACAGGGCTTCGGCAGCCATCTTGCCGTAGCCCTGCTCGCCTGCCGGTGTCGGAAACAGACACCGGAAGAGGAGGCTGGAGCGGGGCTGCAGGCAATGAACTGGCACGGCGTCTATAGACGCCGCTGCCAGTTCATTGAGGAGAGAGTGGCCAGAGTCCCGAGGCCGGGACGTCCCGCTGCTGAAAGCGGGACGTTTCCCGGGACCTCATTAAGCCTGGGACAGCGGACCCCGAATCCGGGACGCGTCCCGGGCAATCCGGGACGTCTGGTCACTCTAGATAAAGAGATAAGCCATATCTTGCTTGACCAATATGACTATTCATTAATAACAGAAACCTACAAAAAATGCACCCCTGAAAAAATGGAAATGCAGAAAAACGCAAAAACGCAAGTCACATAAAAACTGATGTTCTTCTGCATGGGCAAGTGTGTTCTCTGCCCTCGGTAACCTTTCTACCTGTTCATGTTATTCAGAGATTAGGTTCTCAACACATGGAACACATCAAATGAGAATCACTGATTTAGAAGGTGGGGCATTTAAGTGTTAAGTAGACTAATATTGTAGCACATATTTAGCCTGAACCAGATGAGCAGATTGCAAGATTTATTTTTTTTTGTCAACTATCAGAAAGTCCTAAATCATTCTGTTTATGTCAGATATTGATCTTCAAGTTACAACATTTCAGAATTAAAGTGGACATAAACCCATAACTTCCTCTCTGCTCTAAAAGATAAGCAACAGCATAGTAACCTTTAGGGCCGGTTCACACGGACGCTTGGCGGCGTCTACCGTCAAGCGTTCGGGACCCATCGGCTAAACTCTCCCATTCAAGTGAATAGGAGCGTTTAGCATTGCGCGGTTACCGTCAATTACCGTCGATTGCATAAACGCGGTGTTCTGATCCCGATTTAACGCATCGTTTCGGCCGTCCCTAGAAGCCGCATGCAACGTCCAGGGACGGCTAGCCGGCGCGGCTTCATGTCCCTCTGCGGGGACGAGAAACGCCGATCGCGACGATCTCTGTACCGCCGCCACCGAACGGGACGTCACAGGACGACGCGACTTCCTGGCCGCCCCAACGCCGCCTGCCGTCCGTGTGAACCGGCCCTTAAAGAAAAAACAACAACATTTGTTACAGCTTACATAACTCCTATCATAAATCTGGAGTGTTTACTTCCTGGTTTGATGGGAGCACAGAGAGTTAACCCTTTTTACTTGCTGAGAAAAGATAATTAGTCAGGCTGTTCTCTATAAACACACACAGGGTGGATTTCTTTGTGTTTTCCTGTCTCCTGAGCAAGAGTTTAACTCCACTTCAAATAGTGTGAACCATACTAATATATAGTATAGCAATATAAAGTACTCCCTTGACAAGGAATATGGACACCTCTTACCTTTCTAATTTCTTGGTCAGCTCTTTACTTGCTTCTTCTAATTTTGCAATCTAAAAGTTTCCAGTCAAACATAAAAATACATACAGATTTAACATGTAAGAGTGTCTATTGCATATACCTGCTATCTTAAAGTACAACCTGAAAGCCATACAAGCAACCTCATTTTAATCTTTATTTTTTCTTTCTAAATTTAAAACTCCATAATTTTTTTCTTCTTGTGTGTGTTGACTACTTCTCCTCAGCTTGTTGCAGCTGAATTGTACAGAAGGCTAACAGGCAGCCTTACTAGTAGTTTGAGTTTTGTAGTAACAAAATATTGTGCTGTGTTAGCCAACAGAAAACTACAATGGTTGTGTACTAAGAAGGCCACGTGTCAATCAAATTTAATAGTAAGGGCTTGTTCAGATAGCGGAGATGGCCTAGCGATTGGAACACAACGCGTACAATCGCACGCCATCTGTGCTACTATGCGCTGCTGATCGCATTCACTACAGTGAATGGGTGAGCGCTGCATTTCCCGAAAAATGCACACAGCAGTGCAATAGCGCATCACACTGCTGTGATGGGAATGATTAGGAGAGTTGTCAATGCCCTTCTAGCGTACTTGCATGTCGCACACTATACGCGCTGCCGAAATGCGCACGACAGCGCATATAGTCTGAACGAGCATAGTCTAAAGGTGCATACATAACATAAGGTTTGTACTAGATCCCTATAGCGCGTAAAGCCAAAGGGGCGTGTACTGTTTCTATGGAAAGGGGAGGAGGGCTGCACATGATGGACTGGCTTCCAGAGGGTGGATTGAGTACAACAGAGATGTCCAGACTTTTTAGGCCAAAGGCCAGATCACCATTCTTAAGAGTGCTAGGGGAACAAACTAGCGAAATGAAACATTTCCACCAGAAATAATCCATATACCATGTACAGTTAGCACAGTAGCAGCTGCTAATCAGTGGCTGTTATGTGTGCGGCTCCGCAGCTATGGCCTGCAGGCCGCATGGAATTAAAAACTGTAGAGAGCTTTAGGGACCACTAGAAAAGGCTTGGTGGGCCGCATTTGGCCCCCGGGCTGGAACTTTACACATGCCTGGAACTTAAGAACAATAAGCTCATTTGTCAGTGTTATTTAAGGTGGCTATACATCTAACGATTTTGCAGCCAATCGACCATCCGATTCAATAATTTTTATGAAATTGTATAATTATCAATTTGACCGATTTCGGGACGAAAGCAGTCGAATATATTGATCAAACGAGCTGGAAAATCTTGGGCTGATTTAGTTGATTGGGTGTGCGGTGGTAACGGTGTGCGATATTAAGACAAATGTGACTGAACTCCCAGCTGAGCCCCCCGAAATGTTAATGTGCACTCTGGTGCGCATGCAGTAAAATCTCTCACCTGTCCTGCCGCCGCAAGTCTAGCTGCTCCTTCTTTCTTATTTTGCATCTCACGTGGCTTCCACATTGGCGCATGTGTGATGTCACGCATGTGCCACGTTAGGCGCAGCAACCACGTGGGAGGTGAGTGAGGAAGAATGAGCAGCTGAATTTGCGGCGGCTGGACAGGTGAGAGATTTTACTGCACAGGCACCACAGGAAATAGCTACTGTAGTTTTGAACTTACATTTTCTAACACAGGTAGAAATAGCTATGGAACTACAAGAACAGCCCTTATTTACAGTTAATAATTCTTCGCAAGTTTTTCAATCAATATCCTTAAAAGTAAGCATAAGCAGATGCCAGGCCAGCAAGTGTCCTCTCTAGCTTGCAATCATCAATTTATGAACCTGAGGCTCGCAGCTGAACTTAGCATCCAAGTTCTGCTCTGCCCCCTGCTGTCTCACTATGTAATGACAGCACAAAAGTTCTTGTTTTGTGGATATTTCGGTCTAGGGCAGAGAACTTAGCATGTGTCCAAGAATATTAGCCCATCCACAACCCAGGCAAACATGAAAATGATTTGGGACTCACATAGATGGTTCCAACTGCACTACATGCACAGAAGCTGCTTCAGCGGTGGAGCTTACCTTCTCTTTATAATGTGACATCAATCTGCGTCTATGACTTTGCTGAAATTCTATAACCTACAAATTGACATTTATAATAACAGAAAATATTTTTATTGAGGTTTCAGTAATCCAGGTTTGGATATCTAGTATTTAGAAGTAGAATGTTTCATGCAACTCAGTAGCTGAGAACAAAGCTATTTTAAAAAGATAAAATCTATAGTTAATGATCAGCACAAGCTTGTGGCCAGCTTTAAGGCTGGTGCATATGGGGGTTGATTCACAAAGGTTACTTATTTTTCACCGTAAGGAGTGCTAATGCATGGGATAAACAAATAAGGAAAGATAATTCATGAGATAAATAGATAAGGAGAGCTAATCCATGAGCTATGTCAAATAAGAAGAGCTAAACCATGAGTAACGTCAAATAAGAAGAGCTTAACCATGAGTTATGTCAAATAAGGAAAGCTAAACCATGAGTTAAGTTAGATAAGGAGAGGTAAATCATGAGTTATGTCAAATAAGGAGAGCTTAACCATGAGTTATGTCAAATAAGGAGAGCTAAACCATGAGGTATGTCAAATAAGAAGAGCTAAACTATGAGTAACGTCAAATAAGGAGAGCTAAACCATGATTTAAGTCATTTAAGGAAAGCTAAACTTTGAGTTAATAAATAAGGTGAGATAATTATACAGAAAAGCTTTGTGAATCAGGTCCATAGTCACATCTTCAGGTAAGCTTTTGGGCACTTGATCATTTTGATTGATTTCCGGATCGGCCATCCCAATGCACATGCAGTGCTAGAATCGCCCTTTTTGACTAACACAATTTTAGTCAATGAAGGTGCACATTGATCGGTTGCTTCTCTGCATGTGTTACATTGCATGGAATGAAAATACAATCTGGCCATGTGGCATGTCAGGTTCTGGCACATATCAGGAGGTGTCGGGATTAATGGCCAATATTCTGCCCACACTGAGCACTTTGTGGAGGCCATAAAAACCTCTTTAGCTTACCACCTGCCTTAATTACTAAGTGCGCAGTACAGATGCACTCGCCTTCAGAAGCACCTGGGGGCACGAGTGTTTAGAAGCCTTCTGAGGAGTCCCAAAGGCGCGGTATTTCACTGGGGGATAGTGGTGAACTAAGAGCAGGAAGAAAGGACTGGGAAGACTCTATAGGATCCAGAGCCTTCCCTCTCCATAGGTATCTAAGATGTTATTTATTGCATTAAGGGGCCAGAGCCTGCACTTCTCCAAAGAATTAAAAAGCATTTATACACAAATACTGAGTAATCCTAACAAATATATGTGTCAAGGAGTAGCTAAGATAATGTTATTCATAATAGGGGGTACTCTGCAAACACTGATATATAGGGCTACATGCTACAATAAAGATGAGGAACAAAGGAACAAAGGAACACCCAGGACAAGAATGTGTATCAAAACCTGCATGTATGCGACTGCAGGCGCCAGCTTACTTGTGTGAGATCCTTCAAATATTTTCTGCATAGCTCATTAACGTCCATAAAAAGCATTTTGACATTAGGGTCTGCCTGTAAAAGAAATCATGTTCAAGCCATCACACACATAAAAACATTAAGAATATTTGATTAAAAAAAATAATAATAATAGTAATATGAATTTGCATAAATGTACTAGTGCATTTCTTTTTGCAGAAGTCTTGGGACATCCCAGACAGCACAACCAGCTTTGTGAATGTATTTCACCCCTGCAGATTAGCAGGGTGAATAGCATGAAGCATTAGGAAGTTTTGGCCAGGAGGGAGAACAGCACTCAAAACCAGGAGGAATGGAGGGTGGAGCTGGAGGATGTTGGAGCAGTTAATTTACACCAAGGGGGTGAGTTGGGAGCCCAATATAGCCACTACAGGACTTTACAAAGTGCTCACAGTAAAGAGTCAGTTTTAGTAGCCCTCTGGTTTCACCAACTTTCCCACTGCTATAGAATATGTTGCTGAAGTGTGTTGCAGGGGGTGGGGTCCCTGCAGAGAAAGGTGCACCAGTGACACTGTCAAGTCCTCTTTTGCCAGAGGTGGGTACCTATCTATGTTTAGTAAGGAATATGGACAAGTGTGGGAATCTCAGGTATAAAACATGTATTTCCTAACATTTTACCATTATAAAGAAAATATTACAGTATGTAATATATATATATATAAATATATATATATATATATATATATATATATATACAGTATATATATATATATAACTAACCTCATCGGACAGCAGCATTGTGCGACATTGTGACTTGCACACACCGCACACTTCTTTTTTACCTACAAATTAAATGAAACATTTTTAATACTATGCGTGATGAAAAATATTAATGAATTTCACAAAATAACCACCAGAAGAAAATAATCTGGTCATTCCATCTAAGAAGAATTCATATAGTAGTGCCGATACTGGTGTCATTAATTGCGTACTGAACTCTTCATAATAATTTATCAAAGGTACATGAGAGATAGAGAGGAGAGACAGAAGAGAGAGAAGGAAGTCTGCCTCAGAGTGGAGCCTGGCTGTCTCTGCAGTACTGGAGGTGAGCTGTGATCTCTTCATTAGGCTTCATGGAAAGCTATACATTTACTGTGCATTTACTTGGGTCCCATTCCCACCCCTAACCCTCCTTCCCCGTGTCTATCACTAACCTCCCCCCCACCTAATGACTAACACTAACCCCCCCATCTAATGACTAACACTAACCTCCCCCCACCTAATGACTAACACTAACCCCCACCTAATGACTAACACTAACCTCCCCTCCACCTAATGGCTAACGCTAACATCCCCCATCTAATGACTAACACTAACCACCCCCATCTAATGACTAACACTAACCTCCCCCCACCTAATGACTAACACTAACTCCCCACCTAATGACTAACACTAATCTCCCCTCCACCTATTGGCTAATGCTAACATCCCCCCATCTAATGACTAACACTAACCTCCTCCCACCTAATGACTAACACTAACCCCCCACCTAATGACTACCACTAACCCCCCACCTAATGACTAACACTAACCTCCCCTCCACCTAATGGCTAACGCTAACATCCCCATCTAATGACTAACACTAACCCCCCCCCCCCCACACCCAATGGCTACCACTAACCTCCCCTCCACCTAATGACTAATACGAACCTCCCCCATCTAATGACTAACACAAACCTCCCCCCACTTAATGACTAACTCTAACCTCCCCCACCTAATGACTAACACTAACCTCCCCACCATCTAATGACTAACGCTAACCTCCCCCCACCTAATGACTAACACTAAACACCCCCCACCTAATTACTAACACAAACCTCCCCCCACTTAATGACTAACTCTAACCTCCCCCACCTAATGACTAACACTAACCTCCCCACCATCTAATGACTAACGCTAACCTCCCCCCACCTAATGACTAACACTAAACACCCCCCCCCCCACCTAATTACTAACACTAACCTCCCTCCACCTAATAACTAACACTAACCTCCCCCCACCTAATGACTAAAACTAACCTTCCCCCCAACCTAATGACCAACACTAACCTCCCACCCACCCAATGACTAACACTAACCTTCCCCCCACCTAATTACTAACACTAACCTCCCACCCACCTAATGACTAACAATAACCTTCCCCCCACCTAATGACTAACACTAACCTCCCACCCACCTAAAACTAACTTCCCCCCCATCTGATGACTAAGGGCTCGTTCCCACTATCGCGAATCTGCATGCGTCCAACGCATGCAGATCCGCACATGTAATGCAAGTGGATGGGCCTGTTTCCACTGTAGCGTTGTTGAGGTGCGTTTTTTTCAGCGTGAAAAAAACGCACAAAAGAGCCAACGATTTCGCCTGCGTCGGGAATCCGTGCGAATCGCCGCTAATGTATTTAATAGTAAAAACGCATGCGTTTGTTACATGCGTTTTTACCCGCGATTTCGCGTGCGATTTCGCACCTTTTTCAATTTTATTTAGCCCTGGCAGTGTCATGGTTAATTTCGCATGGCACCCTGCCATGCAAAATCGCATGCGAAATCGCGGGTAAAAACGCATGCGGAAACTCATCCGCATGCGTTTTTACAAGCGTCGGAATGCGGCCGAAATCGCGTCGCAACAGTGGAAACAAGCCCTAACACTAACCTCACTCTCCTAATACGGAACAGTAACCTCCCGTGCTTAAATGACTATTTATGGACAATTGTCTTTCTAATTGACTATTTATGGACAATTGCCTTTCTAATTCTTGGGTAGCAGCCGATCAGATACTCGTACAGCGTTGGGTGCCCAACTCACCGCCTCTGGGTGCCTGATTACCAAGACTTTCCACTGGCATTGATTAGACCCCTGACGCCCCCCAGCGCCAAAATAGCCAGTGTGTCTAGGGGGAAAATAACGAATTAAATTATCAGTATGTTATTGGGATGTGAGAGGAAACTGGAGTGGCTGGAGGAAGCCCAAACAAAGCGGGTGTGAACACATAAACTCCATGGAGATAATTGTTTGAAATTCGAGAGTCTTGGCTTTCATTTGCACTATGCCCTGTGTCGCTCCTGAGCAATGCATCGTTCCTGAGTTAGGGGGTGTTAAATGAGGGGTGTCCACTCCTTTTAAAGTTATATTCCTCCCTTTACTGTCATTGTCCCCTTGCCCGCTCGCTGGGCTGCGGGCTTGGTCCTTGCTTCGTATGGACATCTTTTTATTCTAACTCTATATCTACTTGGAAAGTGGACATTGCACAGAAGGACCATCACCAGCTTGCTTCACTCATTTGGCTACAGGCTGGTAACTTGGGTGGCCAAGTTAGAACTGCTGGCAGCCAGAGGCAGTGGACGCATCAGGAACGATGATGCATTAAACCAACACTGTGCATAGTGCAAATAAAAGTCAAGACGATGTAGAATCCCAAAAGAAGAGTAAATCTCTTTTAAACAGGGCGGTCAAATTCGGTAGATAGTATAATATGTACGTAGCAAACATAGCTTTACACTTGTGCAAGTGTGCAGGGGGAAAAAAACTGCTGCTCGATACATTTTTTGCATTACTGTAACCCCTCAGATCAGCAGGGCCGGCAAAACAGGCTATAGTACCACACAAAATAAAGCAGTGCACTGCATTCGTAAACTTACACTTAGGTATATAAATACATCAAACAGCACATTATGTACATACATAGAAAAATCATTAGATTCGTTTTTCTCTGTCCTAAGAGCCACTAATGCTTTTTTTCTGTCCCTTGAATCCACTTAACACAAGATCTTTGCTCATGGATGCTGAGCTTTGCATGATCAGTATAAACAAAGGTTTATTCTACCTTTCTGCAGGCAGACTTCACACAGTACATGGCCACAGTTTGTAATGTGGAAATGTGTGGTTTGCTTGCCAGGCTGCTGAAAGCACACATTGCATCTCACTGGACAAGCCATTTTCTATACCTACGTCTTCTTTTGCTATATTAAAATAGAAAAATAAAGCATGATTAGGCTTTTAAAGCATTTAACATATGGTGTATAGATGACCACTATTCACACGCATCACGCACTCATCATGCACATGCATCATTCCATCATGAACTTCCAAGACCAGAACCCTTTCAGCAATATAGATGCGTTAAAGTAACCCCTGAACTGAGAGGGATATGTAGGCTACCATATATATACGAGTTGCCTGGCAGTCCAGATGGTCTCTTTGTCTGCAGTATGTCTGAATCACACTCCTGAAAAAAAGCATGCAGCTAATCCAGTCAGACTTCAAAGCACCTGATCTGCATGCTTGTTCAGGGTCTATGGCTAAATGTCTTGGAAGCATAGGATCAGTAGGATAGCCAGGCAATTTGCATTGTCAGCCTCCATATCACGTACATTTGAAATGGCCACGGCCAAATTTCGCTTCAGGGTGAAGCCAAAGGACGTCTCACCCTGCCGCAAGCAAACTCCTGGATGGCCTTATCATTATGGCCTATGGCGGCGCCCAAAGAGTTAGTCGATTCGTCCATTTTCCTCTCAGTTCAGGTGTGCTTTGATAATACAATCTTGATTGTACAATCTTACCACTTCTACGTAATGTGAGGGACTACCTAAAGCATCGAGACAAAGTAAAATTACTCAGTTTACCCTACCAAGTCG
The DNA here is from genome assembly GCF_040937935.1 of Hyperolius riggenbachi. Classification (NCBI taxonomy): domain Eukaryota; kingdom Metazoa; phylum Chordata; class Amphibia; order Anura; family Hyperoliidae; genus Hyperolius; species Hyperolius riggenbachi. The sequence goes on from NC_090648.1 coordinate 148,981,969, forward strand.
ATTGGGGAAGATTGTACAATAAAGATTGTATTATTGATAGGGATTGTTGCAAATGCTGTTTTCCAATTCTGTGGAAATTCCGATTTGCGACAATGCCGATTACTGATTCTATGGATTTCTGAGGAGTCTTTTTTTGGTTATTTTTTGCATTCTCTGATTGGCCAAATACTTCTGAGTGGACTCAGCACTCTCTGATTGTTCCAATGCTTCAGAGTTCTGCGATTGGGCTAAAATGACAGAGTTGCGGTAATGTGGTATCTCCGCGGAAATCAGATTTTTATTTTCCGATTGGAAATGCAGATTTCCAATCAGAAATTTCATTTCTGCGGAATCCAAAAGAGCATCCATAATAATTTATCTGCACCTTTAATTTAGAGGTATTGTAACAATGTGTGGTGTTTGGTGCACACTCAGAGTATTCAGATTGTTGGTGATCCGCAGTATCACCAATAATGCTGATATATCCGATTATGTGGTGATCTGCGGAATCGCCAATAATGCAGATATTTTTTTATAACTCTGGATACCGGGTATAACGACAGTGGAAAACCCACCACACTGATATCTTTAAGAGGACTGGCTACCTCTAAAAGAGAAACGCAGTGTGTGCGATTCTGCGACTAGATGACGTAACGCTAGAATCGCGTTCCCCAGCAGTAATGATATACTGGGGAACCACTGAGACCTCCGCAAGGAGGGATTCAGCAGAATAAACCCTTTAGTGGGAGAACCACTAAAGGGGGCAAAGTCAGACGGAAACGGTTCGGTAACAAACTGGCTGCGAGGTACCGAATCGTGAAACAGGGAGCAGAGTCAGAAATCTAGCCAAGGTCAGTAACGGAAATCAGATAGGCGGAGGTACAAAGTCAGTAAGCCGAACTCGTAGTGAAATAGACAAGCAGAGGTTCGGCAACGGGAGATCAGAAAATGGCACAGATAACAATAGTGCTTGCGAATATATTGGCAAAACCAATATATGTCGCAGATCAGGAAAATAACAAATCTGACTGTTGTGGGCTAGTTACGGCAAGCCGCACTTGGCCCACGATGGTACTGACTGTCAGATCACTATCTGGCTGACTATTAGATCAACTGACTGGCTGACTATAACAGAGATCAGGTTACATACAAATATACAATAATCAGGAAAACAACAAAGACTGACTGATGAGAGACAGGAGCCTTGCTCCAGCTAGGACTGTCTCTCTCGGATCTAGCTAAGGTCTGAGGGCTATCACAAAGTAATGCTTACTTCAGACAACTTGCAACTGACAGAATGCCTGCTTTTATACTGTGCTGGGCTCAACCAGCCCGCCCAGCCAATCACAACACAGTTCAAGGACCTTGCAGCACAGCTCACAGACCTTACTGAGGTCAGCTGACCAGCTGGTCAGCTGACTCTCCTTCTAAGAGTATAAAAGGCTTTATTGCACACGCGCGCAGCCCCTACGGGGTCCAGACTGGATTGAGGATAGCGTTGGTGTGTGGCAGGCCCTGAGGCCTGTGAGGGAAGAACCGGACCACAGCCTCGACGTAAAGTACGCCGAGAGGCCTGTGACCGAACGGTGGATCGCAACGCCGATGCGGATGTTTCTCCGCGTTCCGCATGCGACCATGTGGTGGATGGTGCCGCTGATGCGGACGCGGACAAACCTCCGCGTTCCGCTTGCTGAATGTGGTCAGGCCGCCGTCTTATGACAGGTATTTACACATTAACTTGCTGCATTGTGTTGTAATGGAAACTGTTTTGCGCACAGTGACACGGTAGGTTAAGCTAAGATGCAATGGCTTCTACTGTTACAACACATTGTAATGCATGTGATTCAAGGTCTATGCAGTTCAGGGGAGGACTGGCCAGGGGGGAAGGGGGGAGATTTCCCCCCAGGCTGCCTCTCATTTAATGATTTAGGGCTGGCACTGTGCCTGGTGAATTCTGGTTTTTGTATAAGGCAATGTGAAACACTAGGCTGAATGAGGGAAATAAACGCCCAATTACAGAGCGCTGTCACGCTGTCCCTCGAGTGTCATTGCTGGATTTCCCACGTGACTACCGGCATATAGCACGTGGGGCACCTGTGTGATGTCATTTGGGCTGGGGCTGCCGTGAAAACGGGCCTTTAGTTTGTGTTTTTCCCCCAGGCCAAAAGGTCCCAGTCCTCCCCTGATGCAGTTCACACATCATCAGTTGCTGTTCAGAACATGCAGTGCTTTGCTAGAAGCCCACAGTGTTTGCCAATGAAGGTGCACATTACTTAGTTGTTTCTTTATGTGGGGTACATCACATACCACCGCAAATGTTGTCTTTGTTTGCAATATGTGTACATTATAACACAACACAATGGAACACCCCAGTGTGCATCTAGCCAAAAGGACAAAGGAGGTATATGGAGATGAGTGACACTAAAGTAGATATACAGCACTGTAGCAAGCATCCCAGTGCATGTTCTCTTCAGCCTGGTAATCATCTGTTTAAAGAAATGAAATTGTGACTGCCACGCTGAAAATAGAATGATTGTGGGGGGTGGGCAGGGGTTATGGTAGGTTTGAAGCTAGAAATGTTTTAGGCACCAGAAAGAGCAAACATTTTATGTTCAGAGAGAGGAAGAATGTTTATATTCTGTCAACAATTCAGCTGCAGGCTGATCAGTGTCAAAAACATACAGTGACAAGGTGCAAGGGCAGAAAAAGCAAGGATCAGAATACATGAGCATTAGCATCCTGGGTCTGTTTTCCACTAAGGACATGAAGCATCTTACATTCCAAAGATATGCTAGTAGGTACATTAGCTGCTTCCAAAAATGCCATAAAGTGAGGCATTAGACTTTGAGCCCTTTTACAGACAGATGTGAATAGTTATGTGTACTTAGTAAAGAACTGTGAAATATGTCAGCTGACAGGAACAGTATAGCAGCAAAGAGGCCTCTGCTGCTTGCAGCTCATTGAATTCCCTAGGACTGACTGCTACAATTACAGTTTTCACCTGTAATATAACACAGAGGTACAAAATAGGGTTACAGCTTATCAGGTTTAGACATGTACTATTCCTGGTTGGTAGCGGATTACTAGTCTCAGGGATGTAAACAGTGAGATACTGACTCACATTAGGGTTGTTCCTGTTTTTTGTGCTAGGTGAAGTACCACTGTATTTGCCTTCCACTATGATGCTGCACTGATATATTAGAATGTATTGCAAACCTTTACTGCTGTTGAAATTTCATACTTCTGCCATGCACCCAGGGCCGGGCCGAGGCATAGGCTGGAGAGGCTCCAGTCTCAGGGCGCAGTGTAGGAGGGGGCGCAGAATTCATTCAGCTGTCATTCCTAATTGTGTTTGAAGCAGAAAGAAATAAGAAAAGGGGATACATGGCAGTGACTGCAAGCCAGATAACTAGATATTAAGGTGTTGGGGAGGTTGTGGGCCCTGTGGCCCTCTTAGTCTAATAGCAATCAGTGTGTGATGGCTGGGGTGGGAGGGATGGAGGGGCGCACTTTGGTGTCTCAGCCTCGGGTGCTGGAGGACCTTGTCCCTGCTCTGCATGCACCATGGTAGAAACAATCCCAAAGACATCACAGAGATATTCAGATTGCAACTGAGAACCTCTAGGATGCTAATGTAAACAATACTGTTGAGACCCCAGCACCAAATGCACGACGTAAGGGGGATGGTTATTGAACAGATTAAAAAAAAACCTGATCAGGGCTATGGAGTTGGAGTCGGTGCAATTTTTGGGTACCAGGAGTCATAAAATAAGGCCCCGTTTACACTTGCGGTTCGAGTCCGCAAGTGTCCAGGGGTCCGGGTCCTGCAAAGAGACCGTACGGGTCTCTGCGGTGGCCACAAGTTGCGGATCCGGAATGTATCAGTTCCGGCTACAATAAAGTAGCCGGAACTAGATACATTGCAGTGCCAGAAAGGCACCGCAAGCATGGGGGATACTGGCGTGTAGTCCGGGCCCCCCAAGTGGCATAGGACCGGTGCTGGAAGCATCCGGTCCTATTGCCAGTGTGATGAGAAACATCCGTTTCTCATTGCACAGCATGGCCACATGTTCGGGTCAGGATCCGGCCCGGGTTTGCAGCCGCACGGGGACGGACAGCACGCTAATGTGAACCGGGCCTTAGGTTTCAACTCATGATAAATTTAAACTGTAATTAAAAGACAAAATATGATAAAATGTTATCTTTCTCAGTTGCATGTGGTCTGAATCCAAAGACATACAGTGGCTTGCAAAAGTATTCGGCCCCCTTGAAGTTTTCCACATTTTGGCACATTACTGCCACAAACATGAATACATTTTCTTGGAATTCCACATGAAAGACCAATAGAAAGTAGTGTACACGTGAGAAGTGGAACGAAAATCATACAGGATTCCAAACATTTTTTTACAAATAAATAACTGCAAAGTGGGGTGTGCGTAATTATGCAGCCCCCTGAGTCAATACTTTGTAGAACCACCTTTTGCTGCAATTACAGCTGCCAGTCTTTTAGGGTATGTCTCTACCAGCTTTGCACATCTAGAGACTGAAATCCTTGCCCGTTCTTCTTTGCAAAACAGCTCCAGCTCAGTCAGATTAGATGGACAGCATTTGTGAACAGCAGTTTTCAGATCTTGCCACAGATTCTCGATTGGATTTAGATCTAGACTTTGGCTGGGCCATTCTAACACATGGATATGTTTTGTTTTAAACCATTCCATTGTTGCCCTGGCTTTATGTTTAGGGTCGTTGTCCTGCTGAAAGGTGAACCTCCGCCCCAGTCTCAAGTCTTTTGCAGTCTCCAAGAGGTTTTCTTCCAAGATTGCCCTGTATTTGGCTCCATCCATCTTCCCATCAACTCTGACCAGCTTCCCTGTCCCTGCTGAAGAGAAGCACCCCCAGAGCATGATGTTGCCACCACCATATTTGACAGTGGGGATGGTGTGTTCAGAGTAATGTGCAATGTTAGTTTTCCGCCACACATAGCGTTTTGCATTTTGGCCAAAAAGTTCAATTTTGGTCTCATCTGACCAGAGCGCCTTCTTCCACATGTTTGCCGTGTCCCCCACATGGCTTGTGGCAAACTGCAAACAGGACTTCTTATGCTTTTCTGTTAACAATGGCTTTCTTCTTGACACTTTTCCATAAGAGCCAACTTTGTGCAGTGCACAACTAATAGTTGTCCTATGGACAGATTCCCCCACCTGAGCTGTAGATCTCTGCAGCTCATGCAGAGTCGCCATGGGCCTCTTGACTGCATTTCTGATCAGCGCTCTCCTTGTTCGGCCTGTGAGTTTAGGTAGATGGCCTTGCCTTGGTAGGTTTACAGTTGTGCCATACGCCTTCCATTTCTGAATGATGGCTTGAACAGTGCTCCGTGGGATGTTCAAAGCTTTGGAAATCTTTTTGTAGCCTAAGCCTGCTTTAAATTTCTCAATAACGTTATCCCTGACCTGTCTGGTGTGTTCCTTGGACTTCATTGTGTTCATTCATTGGTGCTCCCAATATTCTCTTAAGGTAGCCATACACTGGTCGATTTGCCATCAGATTCGACCAACAGACAGATCCCTATCTGATCGAATCTGATCAGAGAGGGATCGTATGGCTACCTTTACTGCAAACAGATTGTGAACCGATTTCAGCCTGAAACCGATCACAATCTGTTGTGGTGGTGCTGCCGCCGCTCCCCCCGCCCGCATACATTACCTGCTCCGCTGGTGCGACTGCCCCCGGTCACCGCTCTTCTTCTCCGTCTCCGCTCTGGTCTCCGGCATGCTTCCCTTCCTCCTGTCTGGGGAAAGTTTAAACAGTAGAGCGCCCTCTACTGTTTAAACTTCCTGCCGGGACAGGAAGAAGGGAAGCATGCCGGAGACCAGACCAGAGCGGAGATGGAGAAGAGCGGACACTCGGGAGTCGCGCCGGCGGAGCAGGTAATGTATGCGGCTCTATTGCGTCGGTCGTCGGGCACTCGAACGCCGCTAGCGATGCGCTCTTTACCCGCGGGCGATCGACGGTTATTTTCCGCACGGCACGATCGACGGGATCAGACGGAATGGATCGAAATTCGGCGTGTAGCGTGAACGATTGGCAGCAGATTCGATCCCAGTGATCGAATCTGCTGTTGAAACGGGCGCAAATCGGGCCAGTGTATGGCCACCTTTAGACAACTTCTGAGGCCATCACAGAGCAGCTGTATTTGTACTGACATTAGATTACACACAGGTGCACTCTATTTAGACATTAGCACTCATCAGGCAATGTCTATGGGCAACTGACTGCACTCAGACCAAAGGGGGCTGAATAATTACGCACACCCCACTTTGCAGTTATTGATTTGTAAAAAATGTTTGGAATCATAAATGATTTTCATTCCACTTCTCACGTGTACACCACTTTGTATTGGTCTTTCATGTGAAATTCCAATAAAATTGATTCATGTTTGTGGCAGTAATATGACAAAATGTGGAAAACTTCAAGGGGGCCGAATACTTTTGCAAGCCACTGTAACAAAAGTTTATTCTTCAGGCATGTTACAGAACTGACCCAAATTCAAAATTCAGATTCAAATTTTCCCTGAATCCGAATCCAAAAAAGGTTCTCCAATATCTCAAACCTTTCAAATCTCGAATCTAACAAATCCTGTACTTAAAGCGGAATTGTCACCATAAAAATCAAATTTCAACAGCAGTGATAAAGGTTTTAACCACTTCAGGATTCTGCGTACGCTTAACTACGCCCCTGAATCCTGAAGTGGATTGCATGGAACCGGCCGTTCCATGTCAGTTCACGGAGGGTGTCTCCGTGAACACCCTGCGAGCCGCCGATCGCGGCTCGCAGGGTAAATGTAAACACGCGGAGAAGATCTTCCCCGGTGTTTACATATATACGGCGTTGCTGCGCAGCAGCGCCGTAGAGGAGATCGGCGATCCCCGGCCTCTGATTGGCCGGGGATCGCCGGCATCTGATAGGCTAAAGCCTATCCTATCCGGCGCAGGACGGCTTTCCGTCCTGCGCCGCACACAGGGGACGGGAGAGGGAGGGAATGAGGCAGAGGAAGGACTAGTGCTGCGGAGGGGGGCTTTGAGGAGCCCCCCCCCCCCCGCTAGGCACAGCAGCGCGGCGGCGATCAGACCCCCCCAGCAGGACATCCCCCTAGTGGTGAAAAAAGGGGGGAAGTCTGATCGCCCTGCCTGATTTCTGATCTGTGCTGCGGGCTGAAGAGCCCCCGCAGCACAGATCAGCCAAATCACCCGGAATCCGGAAGTGGTTAATCCTACATTTAAAACTTTTTCTGCTGTTAGGCTGCTTTCACAGTGGGACGCTACAGGCGCACGTTAGAGCAGCCTGTAACGCAGCCCACCTCACAGTAATGAAAAATCAATAGGCTGTTCACAGTGCCCACGTTCAAAGAAAGTGCACAGCATGTGCGTTATAAGTGGTTTTAGCTGCGTTAGACTGTTTGCACATGCTCAGTAAGGGGAGAGTCTGCTATTGTTGCTAGCCACATGGCTAATTAATATTCACTGCACTATAGTGTTGTCCAGAGCATGAACAATTCGGATTTTGATCCGGATCTTTTTTGTGAGTCGAATCATCCGGATCATCACAATGAAGGATTCAGTTCACAGTGGATTTCTGGAAGAAACAGGAACTGCAGCTTCTGTACACAAGCACAATCTTCCTGCTGCATCTCTCCCTTCCCCATTAGCACCCTCAATGTGCCCTCATTCTCCTGCACCTCTCACTCTGCTGCACCCCTGCTTCCCTAGTAAAATGATTCAAAGATTCGGTTCAAAGATCCGTATCTTTTCAATGATCCGATTCGAATCATCCGAATCATTGAAAAGATCCGGACTTCACAGGATAGCACCAATAGCCTCATAACGCGGCTCAATCTGACGTCCAACTTCAACACCACCATGCTTTGCGTTAGGGGCACGTTATGCAACCTTAACGTCACCTAAAACGCAATGTCTTGGTGTGAAAGAGGCCTTATGGTTTGGAGTTATCACATACTTGAAGGAGCACTGGTCCTTTAGTAGTCAGTGCCAAACAGTTGCATGCTGGGGGTTCTTTGTATCTATAATATATTCCTCCTCTTCCATTTATTTTCCTGCCTAGCTGTTTATCTGAAACACGATCCCCTGCTCACTTGTGTTTACAAGCAAGGCTGAGGTGACTCAGCGATTGGAGAAGAAAAGAAAAAAAATTAAAGTACAGAAATGACATCAGGATTTAGCCTAAACTGTGGGCAAAAGACATGGTTCCCACCAGGAACAGAATTCTCTTCATTTACTATATAACATTCACTGAAGTCAAAACGTGGACAGTATAATACATGTGTTATGTAAGTAGATCAAGTATTAATCTACTTATATTTGTGTTTTTTTTCCCTGGCATAATATGGCTAATCCTACTACTTTAAGAATTGTGTGATCCATGTAATTCTTCACTTCACATTCATCTGTGTTTATACCACAATAAAATGTTTTGAAAACAAAGTATTCTTCACAGAAAGAAACTAACCTTATGGTGGCCATACACAATACAATAAAAACGTTCAATTATCCAGTTTATTCAATCTAAATGATCGAATTGAATGAAAGTTGAAAATATTTTTATTTTTCGATCAAGAAATTCGAACGATTATCCCGATTTTTCGAGAAAAATCAGATCGGACATGCTGGAAAAATCTTTATATTCGATCTAACGGAATAATCGAACTAAATTATCTAATCGAAAAAATGAAAAATTGTACCATGTATGGCCACCCTTAAAAAGACAACTGAAATGAGAGATGTATGGAGGCTGCCATGTTATTTCATTTTAAGCAATACCCGTTGCCTGGCAGTCCTGCCTCTAATACTTTTACATATATGTGCCCTGAGTACATCTGATGCAGATCTGCATTTCACACATATATATCGTAAGGCAATAGTTTGTATTGTCAACGTTGTGTTGCTGGGATACAGTCATCCAATGAACAAACACTTTCATAGTCATCCACGCCTATTGTGCACGGATGTACACGCCCCCCTCCTCCAGCAAGACATCAGGTCCATAGTGACGCATTACGCGTCTCACGCGGCGCATGCGCACCTGTGCTCAGACTTCCACTTTATGTTGGGCAAGTGGTGCACATCCATATCCACAATGGATGCGGAGACGCTACAACTATGAGCCGAAATGTTGGCAAGTTGTTACGCATCTATATCCGCAATGGATGCGGAAACGCAATAACCATTAGCCGAGATGTTGGTTACCATGCCAACATCGGCTAACAGGATGTGATGTCATTTGCCGGAAGTGATGCGGCGCCATGTTCCGTATACCTGTGTGAGGATATACATGATACAGGTAATACTGCTCACTCTGTTTCTTTAACACAGTGCAGCATACAGAACATGGGAATCAGCATACCCTAAGCCAGGGCTTTTCAACCTGTGGTACGCGTACCACCAGTGGTACTTTGCTGTTGGCCGGGTGGTACACACGAGGTTTGCCTGCCACTTGTTCTAGTTCTATCTTGCCTCCTCAAAGTTCACTTTCTGATCTGAGGCCTGACTCTGAACTATTCTGCAGGGCAGCACAGTGGGGACCTGGGGGTGGGGGGAGGCCCTAAATGCTAAAGAGGCTTCCCACTTCTTTCGAGGGGATCCAGCGATAGGATCCCCGAAGATCTCATCAGTATGCCTACTGCACAGGCACATGGGTGGTACTTGAACATTTTCAGGTGATAAAAGTGATACAATTAGTGAAAAGATTGAAAACCCCTGCCCTAAGCAACCACAGGCGGTGGACACGCCCAGAGTTGCCCTACCCCTCCTCATCTCTCCAGTATTTAAATCCACGTCTGACATGGCGACTCAGCTCTGACTTGGGCTATATGGGGGGCATGCTGTGACTTGGTGGGGGGTGCACGTTTTGATACGACTACTGTATATATGTATAGCACTCTTTGATAAAGCCGTGAGGTGAAACATGTTAGGGAACCAGTATACAGCACTTTGTATATAGCACCAGCACTATATGATATTGCATGTCTTCTATTTTCTAGCAGGCACTTCTGAGAGGGTTTGACAATAGGTGTTTGAGGGGTGAATTGTATACACACACCCCTTCAACACCACCCCTCTATTTGTGCCCTTTTTAGGTATTGTCCTGTTGGTTTTGATGGTGGTATAGCTACACCAGTCCTCCTTATATGTGTGCAGGAAGCACTGGGGAATAGGCAAAGACTTCCCCCATTTACAGAGACCCATCAACATATATTTTTCAGGACCATACCAGGGGATACAGAGCATGTTGATCCCCTCCCTTTTAAAACTTTATTATATGACTTGCAAGGGATAAACTGCTTGCACTTTCTATACCTATAGGGCTTGTCCTTTGTGACCCAGTGTACATATTTATTTCCCTGGTATACCACTCGGATAGTGTTTGATCTAATACTTTTAGCTACAGCACCTGAACAAGCATGTAGCAGATCAGATGTCTCAACATTTTTGTCAAATCTGAGATTAGCTGCATGCTTATTTCTGGTGGGATTCGGACACTATTGCAGCCAAATAGATCAGCAGGGTTGCCTGGCAAGTGGTACTGTTTGAAAAGAAATAAATAAGGAAGCCTCCATATACCACTCACTTCATTTGATTTATCGCAAATACCTTCTGTTTTAAGAAGTCAAACTACACTGAGGCTGGGTTCACATATGACATAAGGCTCTATTCACAATCATTTTCCGCATGTGGAAATGCACTTGCGGTAAATTCCCGACTGAAATGAGACTATCTTGACATGCACAAAATTGCACGTATGAACATTTACCGCATGCGGAAAATTTTACGCATTAGTTATCCGCATGCGTAAAAAAATGCGGTAAAAGTCCACAAAAGTCGGTAGTTCCCGCAAAAATCAAAATTTACAAAAAAAGGGGCGCCTTATTTCTGACTTAACTACCGATTTTTTATCACCTACTCGTACTTGGTGATATATTTCGCTTCCCATTGACTTAAATGGAGTCTGGAGCCTTGAGTGCTGTGTTTGCTGGACTTTAATTTTTTTTTTTCTGGACAAGTTTTTTTTATGCCACTTTTTTTCTGCATGGTTTCCGAATGTTTACTATGTAATTATGCATGTTTCCCAAAATGTTTTACGCATTGTTCCCGCATGCGGGAAACATGCAAAACATTTTTAGTGAATGTGGAAAAAATGAGGAAATTATCACTGGCGGTAATATAGCGGTAAACAATCTCTTACCGCATGTGTGATTGTGAATAGAGCCCATAGTGTGAAAGGCTGCGTTTTATGTCATGTTTTATGTTAATGTTGTGTGAGTTTTTTGTGCGTTTGCGAAGCATTTTAATGCATTTGCGGTTTGCATAAACAAGCGTTTTGTATGCATTTTCATGCATTTTTATATTTCCATTTAAGCAGATCACTAGGAAGATAGCGGGAAGTGGAAACACAGCATAAAAAAAAAATATTTTTGGGAAAGAATGCATATAAAAACGCATGCAATCCCATTGACTTTCATTATGTGCGTTTTTGATACGTCTATCTTATGCAATAAAACCAGCCTTTTTAAGAGCACAGGTTTTAAAATGCATAAGGGCTCTTTTACACTTAATCAGTTGCTCTCAGCTATAATTGAAAGAAAACTGATTTTCAAAGTAATGCCCTTGTTTTCCTATGGCACCTTTCATACTTAACGTTTTTATTGAAATTTTTTCACAATGCACTGATATGGAAAAAACACGTAGCAACGCACACTTACGCATACCAAGTGTAAATGGGCCCTAAGCGGGTTTTTATATGCGTTTTCTCCTGAGGCCCAGACTTCCATTAGCGGTAAAAACGCTGCATTTTACGCAACCCTATCGTTTCTGCTATGTGTTCACCAAGCCAAAACATTGCTTTTCAGTAGGGCTTTTGGTCTATGTTAGTCCCCTATACTTTCCTAGTAGTTTTGGGTCATCCCGAGCTGCTTGTGTAGTGTACTTCACTGACTACTTTCCACATGCTATTCCTCCAAGTGACTCTGACACTATCGGAAATTCATAACATTTGGCTGTGACGTTTACTTCAGGAAGACTGTGACTAGTGTGGGCTGTCAGTCACAACAGCCATTAGTCCGCTGTGTGCTAGTGCTGTGTACCGCCTGGCAGGCAGCTTCCGTCTATCTCTGACCGCCTCCTTCTTCCCTCAGGCTGAACAAAGGTCTCCTCTATCATACGGGTCTCGCACTACACGGGGCCGCATGGAGACACGTCAGTCACCCAGCGCTCTCCATATACATACCCATTACCCAACCCGCTACCTCACAGCTTCCGCCCTCCACTATTGGCCTGCTGCCATTGGCCCGGGCCTCCTCATTGGATAGCGTCAGTGTCCCCTGTCACGGACTGGCTACGCAGAGCTGGAAGAGGAATGTGATTGGCTAGGAACTCCTTTGCCTGCCTCAATCCTTAGAGCAATTCCAGGTGGCTGGGGAGAGGCGTGTTTCCCACGCAGACACAGCGGCTGGAGGAGCCGGGGAGAAGGCGTGGAGTGCAGCTACCAGAACAGCCCAGCCTGGGGATGTACGGCCTGTCATAGCACCGTACAGGGTACGCCATATAGGTAGGCTGCTGACAGCAACTGTGCACTATAGACTATAGAAACGCCATGTACTGCGCTCATGACTGACCCCCTATAGCTGCGCAGCTGTAGCGAACTGCAGCTACCTGCATTATCTCTGTTACTTCTCTAGAGAACTGCACTGTGCTCATCGCCAAACCTTCCCTCTGTATCTATGTGTATGGGGGAGTGCGAGATCACGTTCTAACTTCTGTCTGTGGCCCTGACGGAGAGAATCTTCTAAACTTCCTGTTTTGGTCCCACCAAAAACTATGGGTGGCTAGGAAGTGGAAGCCACTGACCACAGCTGTGCACTTCACTCTGGGCATTTAGAGGACTACTGTAGGGGGAAAAAAGAGTTGAACTTACCCGTGGCTTGTAATGGTCCCCCGCAGACGTCCTGTGCCCGCGCAGCCACTCACCGATGCTCCGGTCCCCGCCTTTGGTTCACTTCTGGAATTTGCGACTTTAACTACGGCGACCATACGTCCTGCTTTACCCGGGACAGGTCCCGGATTCGGGGTCCCCTGTCCCAGGCTGCATGAGGTTTCAGGAGACGTCCCGCTTTTAGCCGCGGGACGTCCCGGCCTCGGGACTCTGGCCACTGTCCATTGCATGAACTGGCCGCGGTGTCCAATAAACACCGCGCCAGTTCATAGCCTGCAGCCCCGCACCAAACTGTATAGTCTTCCGGCAGGCAGAGCAGGGCTACGGGAAGATGACGTCCGAAGCCCTGTATTGGAGACTATTTGGTCTCTAGTACAGGGCTTCGGACGACATCTTCCCGTAGCCCTGCTATTCTATTCAGCGCGGGACATTGGAGGAGCAATATCGTCTGGGGAGCTGCACGCCAGAGGCTGGCCAGGTGAGGGGACTTCTGTCAGGTGAGTAAATTCCTTTTTTTTGTAGGTGAAATGTTGCCCACTGCGTTATTTTCTGCTGAAATTTTGCTTACATTGGGCTCTATTCATAAAAATTTTGTGGCGAAAAAACTCCTGGAGGGAAAATACCGCAGCGGTATATTAGACTTCTGTGTGGTCATTCAAAAAAATGTTGGCAGCTGCGATGCAAGTGCGGAGATCTCCCACTGAAGGCTGGCGGTAAGCTGTCGGAAGGCATGCGGAAACACTTACGCGGGCAGAGTCCCTCCATGCACTGCTCTCTCTGGCAGGTCTGTCCCATTCACTTGTATGTAATCCGCAAACTTCGAGGAAGCGGTATTTCCCGTCCACGTACCGCTTCCTCTAATCTTTATGAATGGCCATTTTGGTACTTTTTTCTAGATAAATCTAGAAAAACACAGCAGAAGGCGGAAATTTCTCGCTCTGCTGGGGAATTGTAGATTTTCATGCGGGAACAGCTTTTATGAATGCCCACTTTGCTAAAGTGTCGGGAAAGTCCGCTGTTTTGAGCGGAAAACTTGCGGTAACAGTTTTATAAATAGAGCCCATTGCGTTATTCTCTGCTGAAATGTTGCCCACATTGCGTTATTTTCTGCTGAAATGTTGCCCACATTGCGTTATTTTCTGCTGAAATGTTGCCCACATTGCGTTATTTTCTGCTGAAATGTTGCCCACATTGCGTTATTTTCTGCTGAAATGTTGCCCACATTGCGTTATTTTCTGCTGAAATGTTGCCCACAATGCGTTATTTTCTGCTGAAATGCTGCCCACTGCGTTATTTTCTGCTGAAATGCTGCCCACATTGCTTTTGTTTTCTGCTGAAATGCTGCCCACATTGCTTTTGTTTTCTGCTGAAATGCTGCCCACATTGCTTTTGTTTTCTGCTGAAATGCTGCCCACATTGCTTTTGTTTTCTGCTGAAATGCTGCCCACATTGCTTTTGTTTTCTGCTGAAATGCTGCCCACATTACTTTTGTTTTCTGCTGAAATGTTGCCCACGTTGTGTTTTTCTGGTGTCTGGGGTAACTGTTGGTGCATTTATTATTTAAAGCGGACCCAAACCAAATTTTTTTTTAACCACTTCACCACTGAGGGGGTTTACCCCCTGACCACCAGAGCAATTTTCACCTTTCAGCGCTCCTTCCATTCATTCGTCTATAACTTTATCATTACTTGTCACAATTAAACGATCTATATCTTGTTTTTTCCACCACCAATTAGACTTTCTTTAGGTGGGACATTATGCCAAGAATTATTTTATTCTAAATGTGTTTTAATGGGAAAATAGGAAAAATGTGGGGAAAAAATTAATTATTTTTCAGTTTTCGGCCATTATAGTTTTTAAATAATGCATGCTACTGTAATTAAAACCCATGAAATGCATTTGCCCTTTTGTCCCGGTTATAAAACTATTTAAATTATGTCCCTATCACAATGTTTGGCGCCAGTATTTTATTTAGAAATAAAGGTGCATTTTTTTCAGTTTTGCGTCCATCCCTAATTACAAGCCCATAGTTTATAAAGTAACAGTGTTGTACCCTCCTGACATAAATATTTAAAAAGTTCAGTCCCTAAGGTAACTATTTATGTATTTTTTTTTTTATTGTACATTTTTTAATTTTTTTTTTTTATTACAAAAAAAAAAAAAAAAATTTGGGAGTGTGGGAGGTAATGAGTTAATTTTTTGTGTAAAAGTAATTTATTTGTATGTGAAAAATGTGTAGGGTGTAGTTTTACTATTTGGCCACAAGATGGCCACAGTAACTTTTTGCTTTAATGCGACCTCCAAGCGTCCTTCCGGAAGCTTTGTAAGAAGTACTTGGAGGCTGGGTAAGTTTGTATCGTTTCACAATGATCGCGCTGCCCATCGGAGAGCAGCGGATCATTGCGGGGCTAAGATCAACGAACGGGAATGGATTTTCCCGTTCATTGATCTCCGGGCGAGCGGGCGGCGGCGTGTTTACTAGCGGCGGGCGGCGTGTTTACGAGCGGGAGCGCGGGCAGCGGCGGGAGTGCGCAAAGTACGGATTTCTCTGTCCCTGGGGGTTAAAGAATGGAAAAAGGGATGGAGAAATCCGTACGGGCAGGGGTAAAGTGGTTAATTCAAAATATTTAGTTGCACCACTCTGACACATACAAAGATAAATAAACACTCCTTCAAGCCTATGAGCATTTGAGTGCATGCTTTTCACCCTTCTCTTTTTATAACTATGGTTATACAAGGTGCAGCCATTAGCAATTCCTCCTTTGCCAGACACCATCTACTCCACCAGTTTGCCAGATTCTGTCCCGGCAATATGAAAGGAAGGGAGGGGTTGCTCCAATAAATGAAAAATATTTTATATTTGTCATCATGCAGCTGAAAAAAGGCTGCTATTTATTATAATTTAGAAAATAGATTTTATTTCTGAAATCTTGTATTTTTAATTTGGGTCCACTTTAATGGTCATAGTTGGCTATATTTGCTGCTTTGGGGTTACGGTTATGCTCCGCTCCTACAATGTCATGGCCACACCTATTTTTCCGCCCCCGGTCCCCTCTACGGCCATTTTGCTGCGAATAAATGATTTCATATTTAATTTTTTGTCCAAAAGCGGGGCAATTTTCCCTCAAGCTTTTAGACCCTAAAAAACATACTGCTAGAAAGATCTGCAGCAGCCCTGCACATTCCACACCTCCAATGGATCCAGTTCAGGATTACCACTCTGAGCTGTGGATTTCCCACCCGAGCCTGACTCTGGGTTACCGCAAAGGAGGTTAAAGCTGGAAAACCACTGCGCCTGCACGGCCGCGTCCTAGCTCCCACTGATGTCACCGGGAGCGTACCGCACAGACCGTACTGGGCCTGCACAGTACACTCCCATTAACGTCAGCGGGAGCTAGGATGCGGACACGCAGGCGCAGGGGTTTTCTGACTTTAAAGTTGCAGATTAAGGAAGTGAACCGGAGGCGGGGACTGGACGTCTGCGGGGGACCATTAGAAGCCCCAGGTAAGTTCAACTTTTTTTTTTTTTTTTTTTCCTCCCTACAGTACTCCTTTAATTCCTGTAGAATCAGCTTGCACTCTACTATGAACAACAACAAGGGAAAGGTATCCCCAAAAGTAGGACTGCACCACTATTTCAATAAAAGGAGCTAGTATGGTTAAGGTGACCCAGCAGGAAACTTCATTCATAGGGAACAGTTCACCAATTGCAGCACCCTCTACAACTTGAAGTGTTCTAATTGGCTGAATTTTGTGGGCATATTATTGCTACAACGTATATGAAACCTAATGGGGGTCATACACGGTACTATAAAAATGTTCGTTTTTTTTTTTTCCCATTTATTTTTTTTTTTTTAATCAAGAAAAACGAATGATTATCCCATTTATTCATTTATTCAATAAAAATCCGATCTGACATGTTGGAAAAATCTTTATATTCAATCTAACGCAATAATCAAGCTAAATTATCTAATTGAAAAAATTGTGCTTTGGGCACCAAAAGAGTTTGTAAGGGTGCTGTCCACCCAATCATGTCAGCGGAATTTCCCTATGAGGTTTCCCCACTGAATCACTTTAACCCTACTAGTGCCCAATACTATATATGTAGTTTATTAGATTCGTTTATTTTTCCTGTAGTAATGTATGATTGTGAGAGTTACACCATAAGGAATGCTGGGAGCCAAACATATTTGTATTGTTGTGCTGAAGACTTTTGACAGTCCCTTGGCCTGCAAGAAGATCCAGTCAGTCAATCCTTAAAGAAATTAACTCTGACTGTTCATTGGAGGGAGCAATGATGAAGCTGAAATAGGCTCTAGTCTACTTTAGGGGACCCAGCAGGAAACCTCATAGGGAAATTCAGCTAATGTGATTGGGTGGATAGCACCCTCATACCCTGAACTGCTAGGTTTCCAATAGGTTGTGATAAACCACACTATGCCCACACTATTTGGCCAATCACAATGCTTTGTGCTGTAATGGCCCGTACTCACGGGCTGCAAAACTCGCCTGTCGCCAGCACACGTGAGCGTGTGGGCGACAGGCCGGCGACAGCTTCTCGCCAGGTCCCTCCGCGTACACATGCGGAAGAGGGACCAGCGGCAAGGCGGAAGCTGTCGCTGACGTTCCTCCTCCCCCCGCCGGAAGCTCACCGGAAGGTCTGTGAACCTCAATGGAGGTTGCTGTCGCTAGTCCGCGTACTCACGCGGACTAGCGACAGTTGCGGCGGGGGGGCAGCGGCGACTGTCGCCATGCGATTGAAAGTTTCAATCGCATGGCGACATAGCGACGGGCGACAGTTCGGGGGCGCGCGCGCGTGCGACGGCCCATACTCACGGGCGACCTGTCGCCGCAACACGCGCGCGCCGCGTGTTGAGGCGACAAAAGTCCCTCGTGAGTATGGGCCATAAGAGCAGTGTTCTCCCCAGAATTTTCTTCCAGCCAGGTGGGGACGCGGTGAGAGAATGCAGGGCCTGCGATTCTCCTTGCAACATAGAAGGTAAGCCAATGACAACCGGGTGCTCACCAAAACTAGCCGGGTGGAGCACTCGGCAAAAAGAGCCTGGGGAGAACACTGAAGAGGATGCTGTGATTGGAGAACTGTTCCCTATGAGGTTTCCTGCTGGGTCCTCTAAAGTAGAGTAGCACCCTAAATAGAGACTGAACAGAAGTTTATTAGAAATATGCAGAATAACAAGTAAATAAGTCTATGTAAAAACAATAAAAAAAGTAGACACAGTATATACATTATTAAAATGGTGGTACGGTCTTACTTTTGGGGATTCCTTTACCTTGTTGGTCTTTGAACACTCACTCACTCACTCACTCACTCACTCACTCACTCACTCACTCACTCACACTCTCTCTCTCTCTCTCTCTCTCTCTTTTGCAATGCCCCTGGTGCTGAAGGAAAATAAACGCAAAGGAGCTAGTCTACTTGTGAAGGAAGAAGGGGGGTGAAAAATTGGGATGGGGTGGAGCATAGCGGCGCTAAATAGTGTTGACGTGTTAGAATAATTCAGATTTGGAACTTGTGTATGAATTCTTCCGATCAGAACCTGAACCTTTGTACAAGTGCACCATGGCAGTGGGTGTTAACTCACTCTTGTCGCAGCCTCTAAGCAATGCCCTCCATGTCATGTGCCAGCTCTCCAATACTTCCTCCTTCGCAGCCAAGAGGAGGAAATTTTGGAGAGCTGTAATGTGACATTGAGCACAGCGGCCAGAGGTGGCGACACTGGTAAATTAACACCCACTGCTGCTGGGCACATATACAAAAATTCAGGTTCTGATTGGAATAATTCGGACCCACGTTCCGAATTTGAAGGACTCAAACACGTCAACACTAGTAGTAAGGGTTACAGTACTTGCTGTTGGTTAACATGAATATAGTTATAGGATGGACATCGATATCAGTTTTTTGTTTTGTTTGGTGTATACCTGTCTACATATTTTTATACTTCAACAAGTCGTAAGCTAAAGGATGCGTCCAGGGAAAATAACAAAACAAAAATCCACTTACCTGGTGCTTCCTCCAGCCCCTGGCAGCCGTCCTGTGTCCTCGCCGCAGCTCCGGTGGCTCCCGATCTTCTCCGCTGCAGAAGCCAACCTCCCCAGCTTGGCTTCCGGGTCGGCTTCTTCTGCGACACACCGCTGATGTCATCAGCACTGCGCAGGCGCAGAACTACTGCGCAGTACAGTCCTGATGATGTCAGCAGTGGAGCGCAGAAGAAGCCGACCTAGCGAGGAAGCCCAAGGTAAGTCGATTTTTTTTTTTCCCCCTGGACGTATCCCTTAAAGAGACTCTGTAACATCAAAAACATCCCCTGGGGGGTACTCGCCTTGGGATCCTCGGTCCCACGGGGGTCTCGCTGCAGCCCTCCGAACAGCCGGCGACAGACCCGACTGTCCAATTCAATATTTACCTTTGCTGGCTCCAGCGGGGGCGCTGTGGCTGCTTTCGTCTCCGAACTACACGGAAATACCCGATCTCAGTCGGGTCCTCTCTACTGCGCAGGCGCCGGAAACTTGCGCCTGCGCAGTAGAGCAGACCCGACGGCGATCGGGTATTTCCGCCTACTTCGGAGCCGTCAGAGCGCCTGCGCAGGAGCCGGGAAGGTAAATAATGACGCCATCTTGTACGGAGGGCCGCAGCAAGACCCCTGAGGGACGGAGGACGGCGTGGGAAGCCTCATTAGGATCCTGAGGCTTCCCCCACCCGAGGTGAGTACCCCCCAGGGGACGTTTTGACGTTACAGATTCTCTTTAAAGAACAGCTAAAGTGAGAGTGATATGGAGGCTGCCATATTTATTTCCTTTTACACTGATCTATTCTGCTGCAGTAATGACTAAAGCTGGTAATACTTGAGATTTTTTAGGAGATTTACTGTCCGATCGATATTCCAATCAGTTTTCCGATCGATTTCCATTCACTTCTATGAGAAATCGATCAGAAAAACGATCGAAAATCAGATCGGACCTGTCAGAAATTATCTATTCTATCGAACCATCTATCTGCCAAAAAATCTCATGGTGTATTCCCAGCATTACACCAGAAATGAGCATGCAGCTAATCTTGTCAGATCTGGCAATAATGTCAGATACACCTGGTCTGCTGCATGCTTGTTCAGGGTCTAATACCTAGTACACACCATTACATTTTCTGTCAGATGGGTTAAATAGATAATTTTCGATAGGTTCTATCTGATTTCCGATAGTTTTCCTGATTGATTTTGTATAGAAGTGATCAGAAAAATGATCGTAAATCAGATTGGACCTTTTGGAAATTATCTATTCGACCCATCTATCTGATGGGAAATTGCATGGTGTATACCAGGCATAAGGTTATAAGTATAGGAGGTAGAGTTAGGTACTCACTACTATGGCCGCAGTCATACATGGAGGGGGAGCACGAGTGCAAACAATATTTAACATTAATTTTCAGAGATGGGCTGAAACGCTGCATTCCCTCGGCAGAACTATTAATTAATACCCCCAAAATCCCCAGGGCAAAATTCGGGGCTCCTTCTGGGTAGAGGCAGAGCTTTGTGCAGTAGCTCTGCCTCTGCTGGTGTCAATCTCCGCCTCCTCCCGCCCCTCTGTCTTCTTACAAGAAAAAGGTGGAGACTAATGCAAGCAGAGGAAGAGCTACAGCGCAAAGCTTTGCGTCCCCTGGGCAGCAAATTCCACGACCTGGAAAGTCGTGGAAATTTGCCCTGGGATTTTGGGGGTATTAATTGATCGTTCTGCCGCGGGAATGGAGCGTTTCAGCTATGGTCTTATTGCTGAAGAGGACTTCCCAGTAAAAAGAGGTATTTTTTTTTTTAGGCTTCAGACTCTCTTGAGGCAGGGAAAACACTTGCCTTTCAGTTTTCCGCGCGCGTTTTTCTGCATACTTTTTCTGCACACCAAGTGTGTTTCTATGCAGGAAAACGCGTGGGTTTTTTCATAGCAGCTGATGTAGTTGATAGAGAAAACTGACAAAATGTGCAGAATCAGGATGCAGAATGTCAGGTTTTTTTCTGCATGCGAATAACATATTAAGTGTGGACTAGCCCATTAACATTAGTTCTCATGAGTAACATTAGTAACATGAGTTCTCAGTTTTTCTGTGCAGAAAACGTGCACGAAAACAGTCAAGTGTGCTCCCTGCCTCAGAGTCTCTTTAAGGCAGGTAACACACTATCTGCAATTGTGCACACTTCGCTAAGGATGGTTGCACAGGCTATTGTAGTTAATAGCCTCACTTGGGAAACGCATGTCCTGGCCGTTCATTTGAAATTTTCCATGTATTTTTAAATCACACAGCATTCCACTTTTTCCAGCACTTTTTTGGAGCTTTCCATATGTTTAGGGAAAAAAGTCCTAAAAAGCCCACGCTCTGAGGAGTGGTTATGATGTTTTAATCCATTGCAGTAAAATACAACATTTGGGGACCTCTAGGACCCCATTGTCGAGGCAGTAAATGGGCAGATGGTATAATGAAGGTTGGCCAGTGCAGTACAGTTTTGATGGGCGTAGACACGGTCAGTACTCTGCACCTCTGGGGTAGTTAACCTGACCACAAATACATTTAGTGTGTCTTGGCTTTTTCTGCAGTGGTTTAAAAACTTTTTTTATAACCACTGCTTGGAGTGCTGACTTTTTTTGGACTTTAGTCTTGCAATTTCCTGTTTCCGACAAAGAAGCAGGAGCATGATTCATTAATTGCTACTGCAGTTTCATTATGTTTGCAGACTTGTTCAGGTAATATTTTGGTTTTAATTAATTTTTACTGGTGTCATTTTGCAGACTTGGTGTCAGTTTGAGCTCAGGGTTTTTTGTTATTACATAGAAGAAAGCAGCATGGCATAAATCAAAAATATATATATGAGCGGCAGTATCTTACCTCTTCCAGCGACGAGCGCAGACCTCTTATCTCCGGTGCTGCTCCTCTAGTTATGATTGCTTCATCAGCAGATGTCATCACTAGGGGGAGCCGTGCAGGAGAGAGGTGGTCTGTGCTTGCCGCTGGAATTGCTGGATGAGGTGAGACACTACCACTAATTGTTTTTACACAGGAGGAGCAGAGTATGCGTGGGGGACCCTATTGTTTTACACAGGGGGAGTGGAGTAGACGTGGGGGACCCTATTGTTTTTACACCGGGGGGAGCGGAGTAGGCGTGGAGGTCCCTATCGTTTTACACAGGGGGAGCGGAGTAGGCGTGGGGGACCCTATTGTTTTTACACCGGGGGGGAGCGGAGTAGGCGTGGAGGGCCCTATCGTTTTACACAGGGGGAGCGGAGTAGGCGTGGGGGACCCTATTGTTTTTACACTGGGGGGAGCGGAGTAGGCGTGGAGGGCCCTATCGTTTTACACAGGGGGAGCGGAGTAGGCGTGGAGGGCCCTATCGTTTTACACCAGGGGGAGCGGAGTAGGTGTGGAGGACCCTATTGTTTTTACACAGGGGGAGCGGAGTAGGCGTGCGGGACCCTATTGTTTTTACACAGGGGTAGTGGAATAGGCGTGGGGGACCCTATTTTACACAGGGGGTGCGGAGAAGGCAGGGGGGACCCTATTGTTTTACACAGGGCGAGCGGAGTAGGCTTGGGGGACCCTATTGGTTTACACGGGGAGTGGAGTAGGCGTGGGGGACCCTATTGGTTTACACAGGGGCAGCGGAGTAGGCGTGGGGGACCCTATTGTTTTTACACAGGGGCAGCGGAGTAGGCGTGGGGGACCCTATTGTTTTTACACAGGGGGAGCGGAGTAGGCGTGGGGGACCCTATTGTTTTTACACCGGGGGGAGCGGAGTAGGCGTGGAGGGCCCTATCGGTTTACACAGGGGGAGCGGAGTAGGCGTGGGGGACCCTATTGTTTTTACACCGGGGGAGCGGAGTAGGCGTGGAGGGCCCTATTGTTTTTAGACAGGGGGAGTGGAGTAGGCGTGGTGACCCTATTGTTTTTACACGGGGGTAGCGGAATAGGCGTGGGGGACCCTATTGTTTTTACACAGGGGGAGCGGAGTAGGCGTGCTGGACCCTATTGTTTTTACACAGGGGAGCGGAGTAGGCGTGGGGGACCCTATTTTACACAGGGGGTGCGGAGAAGGCAGGGGGACCCTATTGTTTTACACAGGGCGAGCGGAGTAGGCGTGGGGGACCCTATTGGTTTACACAAGGGCAGCGGAGTAGGCGTGGGAGACCCTATTGTTTTTACACAGGGGAGCGGAGTAGGCGTGGGGGACCCTATTGTTTTTACACAGGGGGAGCGGAGTAGGCGTGGGGGACCCTATTGTTTTTACACAGGGGGAGCGGAGTAGGCGTGGGGGACCCTATTGTTTTTACACAGGGGGAGCGGAGTAGGCGTGGGGGACCCTATTGTTTTTACACAGGGGGAGCGGAGTAGGCGTGGGGGACCCGAGGACCACACAGGTATACAGAGAGTCCCTGATGTCACAGCGGTTCGTGTCGGCATATGATTGTAAGTCAGGTACTCCCTGTCTGTGGAATATAAGACACAGGGACTTTCTCTCCCCATTTTTTTTTGGGGGGGGGGGGAGAAAAAGTGTGTCTTATATTCAGAACAATATGGTATATAGTCTTGTCAATCACCTGTCTGTATGTTTTTGGGATGTGAGAGGAAACCCACACAGACATGAGAGCATACAAACTCCGTGGAGATGGTGCCCTGGCTGGGATTTGAACAAGGGACCCAGCACTGGTCACCATACGCTTTAAAATCTTCTGTAAAATGTAATTCTATAAAAATGCAGTTATTGCTTAAAGTTAGGCCCCGTTTACACTTAATCAGTTGGTACGCGGTTTTTTTCTTTATAGCAGTGCAGTATGAAAAATCTTTCAGTTAAAACGCATATAGTGTGAACTGTGCCATAGGAAAACATTGGCATTACTTTGAAAATCAGTTGTCCTTTCAGTTATAACTGAGAGCAACTGATAAAATGTAAACGGGGCCTAAGGTGGCCACACACCATACAATTTTCATGCAATCTAACTGTACAATTTTTATACAATCTTACCAACATCGATGTAGTATAACAGGACTTGGTGATTGATTGTACAGCCAGATTGCATGAAAATTGTATGGTGTGTGTGTGGCCACCTTAAACCAGAGCTGAACAAATGTAAACAATCAATACTTACCCGGGGCTTCCTCCAGCCCCATAAGCACGTGAGTCTCTTACCGTTCAGTCGCGATCAGCCCCGTTAACAGGCTCAGTCGTGGCCGCCTGCGCATGGGTTACACTCTAAGAATAAATTAGGACACCCTCCCATTTATTCCCATTTAGAATGGCTCAAATAACACACAGGTATATTTAGATACACATAATTAGAACAATGTTAGGCCTGGGGCACACCAGAGGAGTTTTTCTGAGCGTTTTGAGTTTTTAAATCTGCTGCTAATGTTATCCTATGTGTCTGTGCACACTGGAGCAATGAGGTTTTGTAAAAAACCCCATAGCATTACATTGTGAAGAGCTTTTAGAGGTTTCAAAAGCTCTTCCCAATGTAATGCTATGGTTTTTTTTTTCACAAAACCTCATTGCTCCAGTGTGCACAGACACATAGGATAACATTAGCAGCAGATTTAGAAACTCAAAACGCTCAGAAAAACTCCTCTGGTGTGCCCCAGGCCTTAGGGCCCGTTCAGACTACAAAGTGCGGACCGCAACGCGTACGAACGCACGCCATCCGCGTTCGTATGCGTTGCGTGGCTGATCCCATCACTGAAAAGTGAATGGGACAGCCGCGCGTTTTTGTAAAATCTGCGTGCAGCATGCGTTCCCGGACCGCACTCTATGCAATGTCTGATGTCCTGCGTGTCGGCCCCCCGCACGCGTTTCCAAAACGCATATGGAAACGCGTGCAGTGTGAACGGGCCCTCTCTCAGCATGTTGATAGAGGTTTGCCCTTCACTCTGGAAAGCATGAAGCTGACAGCAGAGGTGCCTCGTATGTATATACCAGGCTTAACTCTTCATGGCTAGCATTACAACCAATCAGCAGATTATCACTGAAACTCTATAGAAGCTGCAGTGCTGCCCACAAAGCGGTGGAAGTCAGGTGATCTGTGTTCCCAGGGACTGGCTGCTTCCTTCTTGCAGCTCCCCTCTACTTCATGTTTAGCTCAAAATGGTAAAAGTCCTGACAACTCTCTGCACATGAAAATTGCATTGCAAAAGAAAGTGAATCTATGTGGTGCAGTAAGCTGGGTACATTCAATATATTTATTTACAATAAAATGTACAGACATGCAATACGCAGAAACTGTCCCAAGACTACAATACATACACTACATGATGGAGGTTCTTCATAATTATGGGGGGGGAACTAAAAAAAAAACCAATCTTTTTGAACTTTCTCCTCAGCGCAGCATGCTTCATAATGGTTGATACTCCCACTAAGCAAAGAACCACGGTATTGATGAATGCCACATTCTTTCACTCTTTTTGTTGGCTTTTAGTCAGCAGAGGTTTATGAATGAGGTTCCAGAAGATTCACTGCTATTTAAATTGTTAACATATAGAATGAGTTGTAAATGTGTAATTTTTTTTATGTAACTATTATGTTTGATAAAATCGAGATTTATTATTTTTCATTAGGACTGTGGGAAATATAGAAAATAGTTTTTGTTACATACGTTGAGAATCATAAGGGTTGGTTCACGCTGGCATGCACTTAGTGGAAGTAAATGGACCAGATCCTATGTTAGGGCCAGCTCACGCTAGAGTGGATGCAAAACGGAAGCGCATCTGCTAGGCGTTCCCATCCGTTTTGCATCCACTTGCACCAACTGATACCGTTCACTCCATGTTCGCTTCTATCACTTTTCCTACGATCACGTCTGCCAATACACACTGCCGCTCACCTGTCCTGCTGGTGCTCGGTCCGTCTATACTCAGCCCAGAAGCCAGCAGGAGCTTGGGGCTTTTTCATAAACTGCATTAGGCCAATTCTTCCTAGCAATACAGAGAATTTTCATTGGTCCACCATGAACCAATGAGAATTCTCCCTATAGCTGAGGATTCCCATTGGTTTTGGTTCAGCCCAATGGAGATCTCCATACTTCTGCTGAGCTGCATAGGAGGGGCTGAGCAGCGGCAGTCAGCGACGGGACACGCAAATTTGATGTCATGGCACTTGAAACAGGCAAAGTGGAGGCATACTTCAATGAATGTGTCATTGAGCAAAAACAATAAAACAGTTAAAACTTAAAAGTAGATTTAAACATAAAATAAAACTGTGGAATATCTTATGGCCCCGTTCACACTGCACGCGTTTCCAGCCACGTTTTGGAAACGCGTGCAGGTGGCCGACATGCACGACATCAGACATTGCATAGAGTGCAATGTCTGATGTTCACACTGCATGCGTTCCGGACCTGTGCGGTCCGGAAACGCATGCTGCACGCATTTTTTGTAAAAACGCGTGGCTGTCCCATTTACTTTTCAGTGATGGGATCAGCCATGCAACGCACACAAACGCAGATGTGCGTTCGCATTCGTTGCGTTCCGCATGCGTGGCCATCCGCGTTTGTGATGTGAATGGGGCCTAAGTCATTTTTAGGAGAAGTAAGATGGATACAATCGTTTATTTTCGCCTGGGGTGTCCTTTAAAGCGGTATCGTCGCCATAAAAATCAAATTTCAACAGCAACTGGTCTGAGTGAATTAAGTGATAAAGATGCTAATCCTGCATTCAAAACTTTCAAAACTTTTTCTGCTGTTATGATTTGGAGTTATCACATACTTAAGGAACACTGGCCCTTTAGCAGTTGTGCCAAAAAATTGCATGCTGGGGGTTCTTTTTATCTATAATCTATTCCTCCTCTTCCCTTTATTTCCCTGCCAGCTTCTTATCTGAAACCTAATCCCCTACTCACTTGTGTTTACAAGCAAGGCTGAGGTGACTCAGCGATTGGAGGAGACAAGAAAAAAAGTAAAGGGCAGAAATGACATCATGAGTTAGCCTTAACTGTGGGCAAAAGACATGGCCCCCACCAGGAACAGAATTCTCGTAGTTTACTATATAACATTCACTGAAATCAAAACGTGGACAGTATAATACATGTGTTATGTAAGTAGATCAAGTATTTATCTACTTATATATGTGTTTTGTTTTTTTCCCTGGCATAGTATGGCTGATCCTACTGCTTTAACCTCCTTGCCGGTTTTCCCGACCTGAGCTCGGGGTAGAAAAAACAAGCTATTAGCGGTGATCCTGAGCTCAGGTCGGGGTATGCATTGCAGAGCTTTACTTGAAGTTGTGGAGTCCCGCGCGCGATCTCGCTGCGCAGCGGGACTCCAGCCTTTCTCCCTGGCAGTGTGGGGTCTTTCCCTGGCCGCCGGGATCCCCCATGTCCCCGCTATTCTTCCGGGGACCCGGCAGCCAGTTGGAGCAGCGCAGCCGTGGTGGCAGCAGAGCAGTGGTGGCAGCGTGACGTCATCGGGGGCGGGGCTAATATTGAAAACGAACTTCTCTATATTAGAGAAATATAGAGAAGTTCGTTTATATGTATATTAGCGCCATCTTGTGGGCAAAGAGAAAACTGCAGCACAGGAGCCCAGGAAGGTACATTTTTTTTTTTTTATTTTGCTGCAGATCTCCCTGCCAGAATGATTTTTTTTTTTCAGGTTTTAGGGTCTGAAAGAGTGAAAAAAAATTGCACCGCTTTTAGACCCTAAAATCTGGAAAGAATCAGACCGCCAAGGAGGTTAAAGTTGTTGGGTTTTTTTTGTCACCTCAGGTTCACTTTAATATGCATTTATATCCCTGGCTGGTAGTATCTTCAAAAAGGGAACAGATTGCAGGCCACATACTGATCTTCCTGCATGCCTCCCTTAACTATTTGACATTCCTGGACGTGAAACTCTCGTCCAGGAAGCCATGTGCGCTCCTGCGCGTTCCCGCGGCCGATCGCGCGCGTGCACATGCGCTCCCGGCCCGCGGTTTGTTAGCCAGCGAATCAGTGAATCGGGCAACGGTGCCCGATCACTGATTCCTCTCCCCCGCAGAAAAAGCGACAGCTTCTCTCGGAAGCCTAGCTTTTTCTGCTTCCTATTTCCCCTACGTCGCTCTAAGTGTACGTGTTACGCTTAGAGTGACGTCACTGTAACAAACTCATGGCTGCCATCTTGTGGCCAGAAAGTAAACTACAGATAAATGTTAAATAAAAATAAAAATACACATATTTACTAAAAAAAATACAATTTAAATCCCACCCTCCCAAAAATACCCACATAAAATGTTTAATTGAAAAAAAAAACAAAAAAACATTACAATTAAAAAAAAAAAAAAAAACACAAACTTACCTAAGGGTCTAAACTTTTTAAATATCTATGTAAAGATGAAATATTTCATTTTTTTTTTTTATTATAAGCTTGTAAATAGTGATGAATGCAAAACGGAAAAAATGCACTTTTATTTCCAAATAAAATATTGTCGCCATACATTATGATAGGGACATAATTTAAACGGTGTAATAACCGGGACAAATGGGCATATACAATTATAACTATAATTGCCGAAAAGTGAGAAATAATGATTTTTTTGCCTTTTTTTTCTTATTCTTCCTTTTAAAATGCATTTACAGTAAAGTGGCTATTAGTAAAATGTACCCCCCAAAGAAAGCCTAATTGGTGGCGGAAAAAACAAGATATAGATCAGTTAATTGTGATAAGTAGTAATAAAGTTATAGGCTAATGAATGGGAGGTGAACATTGCTCGGATGCATAAAGTGAAAAACGACTGAATGCGAACTGGTTAAAGAGAACCAGAGATGAACGATTCACACAAATAAACATATCAATCGATAGCTTGTAAAGAATAAATGCTCTACCTGATAATTTCGCCACTCTGGTGTGCCTTTTTGAGTGTTTTTTTAATCCATTATTGCTCCAGGAAAAATCCAATATGGCCGCCGGCTCATATCCCTTCTGCTTCCAGGTTATGAGATGTTCTGGATGTGCTCTCTAAGGCTCTATGAAAGGATAGTCAAGCAGGGCTGCTACTGCAGGCTTTCTTCTGTGTGCTTTCAACTTTATTATTCTGGTATGCTGTGTGGCTGTCTGTAGGAAGTGTCTCTCGTAGAAATGAACCTGCATACAGTAGATAATGATGACTGGCTGCACAGTCACACAGATCACACAGCCACACTTGTTTGTTTCAGAGCTTCTCTCAGCAGGAGCAGCCCCTCCCATGTCATCAGCTCTGAGTATGCAAAGCAGGAAGGCTGAGCCAGGAGGGGGCAGGCTTGGGCTTGAAAAGACTCCACAGAAGATTGACTCAGCTATAATGATTCCAGGTCAAACCTAGACTGAATGCTCAGTCAGGGATTCTTATCACAGCTGGTAACAGACAGATTAAGCAGAGAAGAATGAAACTAAAAGCAGGGTAGGTGTTTACTGTCATGTTTCCACTGATAAATGTAATAAAATACATGAGGGTGCTTCTTCTCTGGTCCTCTTTAAAGACAGCCGCTAGGCATTTTTGAAGGAGGGTCTCTGTAAGCATAAATGCAAAAGGGGTGGCCGGAAATTGCCAATAGTACAGTAGTAAATTTACTCTTATGTAGTGCTAATTTGATAGGAAAATATTGTTAAATGATAACAATACTTTTTTACAGCTAAACTTATCCCTATTCTCACACAGAACCTTCCCTGTACTGACGCCTAACCTTAAATGCTTAAACACCCCCCGCTCCATCTCTTTTATTATACTAGCATGTATATACTAAAGGGGGAGGGGGGAGAAGACCACCGTGGAAATTCCTACAATTTAGCTTTAAAGGGACACTTAATCCAGAAAAAAAAGTTTTACTCACCTGGGGCTTCTACCAGCCCCCTGTAGCAGTCCTGTGCCCTCGCAGCCACTCACTAATCCTCTGGTCCTCCACTGCCAGCTAGTTTCGTCTTTGCCGACAGGCCCGGCCAGGCGTAGCTTTCTCCGCATTCCCGACTGTAATTAGCACTATTGCGGACCGCAACGCATACAAAGATACGCGTTGCCGCATTACCTACACATAGATATGCGGCAACACGTATTTTTGTACGCATTGCGGTCCGCAATAGCGCTAATTACAGTCGGGAATGCGGAGAAAGCTACGCATGGCCAGTCCTGTCGGGCCTGTTGGCAAAAACGAAACTAGCTGGCAGCGGGGGGGGGCAGAGGATTAGTGAGTGGCTGCGAGGGCACAGGACTGCTACAGGGGGCTGGTAGAAGCCTCCAGGCTTTTCTGTCCCTTTAACTCCTAGGCTTATGTAAATGATACCTGTGCACTGTCAACAAATATCACTTGTTAAAAGAAAGTTGAATATCTTCATGGCCGCTGAAGGTGGAGTCCTGCTGTAGCAGCTAATCCAGGTTTACCTTTCAGCCACTGAAATTGGAACATTAATTCTAACTTTACCAGTGCACTCATAAATAAGCCCACTATTTACTTTAATCTGTCATTCTTTAACATTAGATTTACTTTAATCTGTCATGCTTAACCTCCCTGGCGGTTTAATTATTTTGCCAGGGAGGCTGCAATGTGTTTTTTTTTTGAATAAAAAAAAAAAATATTTCATGCAGCCAACTGAAAGTTGGCTGCATGAAAGCCCACTAGAGGGCGCTCCGGAAGCGTACTTTCGATCGCCTCCGGCAATCGAAAGTAACAAGATAGGCCGCAATGAGCGGCCTATCTTGTTTCGCTTTCCTCGTCGCCATGGCGACGAGCGGAGTGACGTCATGGACGTCAGTCGACGTCCTGACGTCAGAGCCGCCCAATCCAGCCCCTAGCGCCGGCCGGAACTGTTTGTTCCGGCTGCGCTGGGCTCGGGCGGCTGGGGGGACCCTCTTTCGCCGCTGCACGCGGCGGATCGCCGCGGAGCGGCGGCGATCGGGCAGCACACGCGGCTGGCAAAGTGCCGGCTGCGTGTGCTGCTTTTTACAGAATTCAAATCGGCCCAGCAGGGCCTGAGCGGCGACCTCCGGCGGCATACCCCGAGCTCAGCTCGGGATTACCGCCAAGGAGGTTAATGATGCCTTGCTTAACCACCTGTGGACCGAGCGAGTATAAATCTACGGCGGGCAGGGGGCACTGCGGTCCTGACAGGACGTAAACTCTACGTCCCATTGACCGCGCGCCCCAGCCCGTCCGCGTCGCTCGGTCCGCTCTGCCCCCGCTGCAATCAGCTGCCCTGCCGCCTCTATGACGGCAGAGCACTGTGAGCCGGGCAGGAGCAGTTTTCATTGGCTCCTGGCCCTGTCATTCATGTAAGCCGTTCCCATTGGCTTACATGAAGTGACAGGGTCAGGAGCCAATGAAAGCGGCTCCTGACCGGCGCACAGCGCTCTGCCATCATAGCGACGGCAGAGAGAGCAGCCTGCGGCGGGGACCTAGCGGCGTGTACGGCGGGAGCGACGGTAACTTGCGGCGATTCGCCGGGAAGCGGCGGTTTGCTGGACCAGCACCCTCTGGTCCTTAAGGGGGCAGAGGGTGCTGGTCCAGAAAAGGTTAACCTTTTGGGGGCGGCCGCAATGTAAATCCTATTCCACACTTGTGGCTGTCTAAGCCTGATGCGACGTAGGATTTATGCCGCCTGCTGTTTCCGCTCCCGACGCGATCGTGAGCACCCGAGAGGGGAGATTAAGCTGTCATATGACAATTGACATTTCCCCTCAGTATCAGGAGCCATCTCGATTGGCTCCTGATCACTTGGTCGCTACAAACGCCGGTGGATCGTAGTGATCACTGTTAGAGCTGCGCCGGTAAAGGTGGGGAAAAAGAGGATCCACTCACCTTCCTGACTTTCCCATCCACTCTGGCCGGCATCTCCGCTCGCTCTGATGGGTTGGGTCCCGGCTCAATGACGTCATCAAGCCGCGACCCAGAACTTAACGTCAATGTGAGCGAGGATGCTGGCGAGAGCGGAGAGGCCTACAGCTGCTCATCGCTAAAGCGTGGGAGGTGAATAAAAGCTGCAGGCTATACGGGGGACACCTGGCCACACGGGACACCATACCTACCCAGCCATACTGTGGATCCGGCTGCCTGACCACCCCCCCCACACACACACACACACACACCTCCCCCCAAATGCCCCCCCTACATGTAAAATGGGCCTCATCCTTAAGGGGGGATAGGCAGCTAGTCCCCAAAGGGTTAATCACATTTGTTCTAGCTGGATGAGATAAGTGAGGTATCAACCCTGGTTTTGGCAGCATGGGATTCTGCCACCTTGGCATGTATACTTTGGTCTTCAGGAATTGTGATTACACGTTCACTTCTGCTGCACAATCATTGTCTGTAAACTTTGTACTTTCTCAGCAGGAAAGATCAGTAGAGCTCTTAATTGTCGTTGCTTGGGACATATGTACACATCATGATGAAAAGCCACTTCTTTTAAAAGGGATACTATAAATGTTACATATGCATTGCTTTAAATGTTATCTTTAAAAATGTCTGCCTGTTTGTTGTATATTTGACAGATCCAGGTGTAGTCAGTGTTGATTATGTGCTATGGATTTCATTTCACCAGCAATGAGCTTGGAGCTTTGCCAGCCCTCACCAGTTTCTGCATGCATAGTGAGCCAGTAACTAGTCAGACAGGTCTGCACACTAGTGGGGTTAATTGCTGTTCTGGCTAATATAGCTCAAAGGTGGAACTCTGTTGTTTTCATTTAGTTTACTCACCGTATGTAAACAAAATAAATCTGAATATTGTTTCACAACAAAACAGAATACTGTATTAATTTCACTTATATTTTGGCCCAGAGTGAAATGCACTATAAATGACTGCATACTTGTAAAAACTGGCAGAATTATTTTGAAATTAAAGGAAATCCTGAGAATTTCCCTTTGTGGAGATAGACTAGTCATGTTGCAAAGAGGTTCAGAACGGTCACATTCATTCTATCTACTGTTAAGGTATCCATATATCTAGCAATAATGGGCAGATTCGACCAAGAGACAAATTTCTCTCTAATTGAATCTGATTAGAGAAATGACTTAGGAGCTGCTACTGCTGTGTACCCAGCACTAGAGATAATTTCTGAAAATGGCTTCTCCCTGATGTAAATGCAATTCAATTATAATAGTACTGTGGACACTGAGAGGTTTAATACTTTTTGATCTCATTTGTGGGTTAGTCCCTGGCATATTGCATGATTGCTTACAAATTCATTTTCCTATTGTTTCATTTTAGTCTTCTCTAAGGCCTGACTAACAATGCGCCTGAAAAGGGGACCTTCTCACTCCTTCCACCCAGCCACTGCAGTCCATTCCTCTGCGGAAAGTAGTGTCTACACATTCACTAATGGAGCAGCTGATCTGGACAGCTCATCTGAAGAGGAGCTTGATGTTATGGAATTGCGCGCACGGGGTGGTGAGCTGCAGCGTCAGAATGCTTCTCGGGAGAAAGTCAGTGATGTGGTTCTCTTGGAGCGGGCCATCACACAAGAGGACAACCTGAACAAGCTGGCACTTCAGTATGGCTGCAAAGTAAGTAGTTGTCTAAAGCAAACCTGAAGTGAGGAAAGTCACTTCCGGTTTAAGACTTGCCTAAGTAGAGGGAAGGCTCTGGATAGTATAGAGCATTCCCGTTCCTCTGCTTGGCTGATCTTGTAGCCCTGTCCCCGGATGTAATTATTTCACCAAGTAGCTGTTCGGAACTCCTTGGGCAATCTTTAGAACTACTGGGAGATGCGAGTAGTTCCAAAGATTGTCTGAGTAATCCCAAACAGCTATTCGACCAAGTAGGTTGAGTAGCTACAAGAGTGAACGGCACTGCAATGACTATAGTGGGGCAGAGAAACCGGAAGACTCTATATTATCCAAAATCTTCCCTGTATTTGGGAAAGTAACTACTCGAATTCGAAATTCAAATGAAGTTTAATTCACGTGTGACCACAGGCTACACGCTTTCCATGATTCACTACCGCGCTTCCTCCTTCTGGCTTGAAAGAGGAAGCGCGGTAGTGAATCATGGAACGCGGCTATCAGTTCGCCTATGGCACGTAATGGAACGCAGACGATCCTGAAGGCTTCTGGGTAAGTTAACCCCCCCATAGCCTGTGGGCACCCTTGAAGTAATTAAACCTCATTTGCATTCAGAATTCGAGTAGTTCACTGCTCGAAAGCCCATCACTGGTAACAAACCTGAAGAGAGTTTCCTCACTTAATGTTTAGTGTCATGAAACTCAAATTTCATATGATTTAAAACATTAAACAGCATAAAACTAATAGGAAAAACAAAACCTATCAGTTTCCAAATTACTGCACTAATAAGGGTTAGTAATTAAAACCTCAACTTTGCTCAGATTCCTAATTAAAAAGATTGTCTCTGCCATCCAAAATTATCAGATGGTGTTGTGGTGTACTAAGATGAATTAACAATGCAGAAAAGCTTCTGCTGTATCAAGGGGAAGCGGAGATCTTTCTCTGTGTAAATATGCCTTCAAGTGAAAGTATAGTAGTCCTTTACCGTGTTATATTTTTGTTTTTGTTTTTTTGCTGTGTTTAATTTTGAGTTTCATACCACTACAATTGGATCACCCCTGGGTCTTAATCATAGCCCAATGTCCTAAGGGCATGTGGTCTGAAACATGTTGGCCATTTTATCTGTCTAACTAAAGGGTTTTGTTTTCGGGGGGGGAGGCAGCATCACCTTCCACAAGTGTGCGGATTCCATTTGAACTTGTATCTTGCTACCCTGTTTGCCGCACCTTTAGATTGGGTGACTTTCATCAAGAGGGTGGGTAGGTGTATGCAGTACCTATACTCCTCATGCCCTGGTGAACTGTGGGAGGGAAGCTGTAGTAGTTGTTGTTCATATCTCGCTCACATTGAAGTATGTAGGTATTACCTAAGGCACCATGAGTAAATTGGGTAAATGTGTGTACATGCCATGTATCATTGAAGTCCAAAAATTGATCTAAATGATTAATTGTGCTGGAGACTGGGAGGGAAGAGGTGCCCCAGGAAAATGGGATATAGATGATCCAAAATAATAATAATGTAAAGATTTCTTACCTAAGAAAATACATTGCTTCATGTGTCTGAAAGAAACACTTAGAGCACTGTGTGCGCCTCCAGCTCTCATGTGGTTTTTTCCTTGTTTACCTCAAGCAATCTTTTTTCTTCCTTTTGAAGTAAAAAATCTTTATATTATTTTGAATAATCTATATCCCTTTTTTGGGGGGTGCCTCTTCCCTCACAGTTTCCTATAAAAAAATTAAAACATCCCAATCAGTTGGGCAGTTATGTTCTAAATTCCTTGAACTCGCAACAGCTTTTTGTAGAATGTGACCCTCCTGACGCTAAGATCTCAAAAAACCCGAGTGAGAATGGGTGTTCCTCACTGGCCTTCATCCAGTGCAAGTAGTGCAAACCACACTTGTGAGTATCACTCTTCTACATCCTGTTGCTTTATGTGGTATTCCAAAGTACTACACGATACAGGGCTCCTGGTGTCTCTCTTGCCATTTCTGGAAAGGATCTTCGGACTCTCCAGATACCATCCCACAAATGCTGGTTTGCATGTTTTACTATGCAGAACAGTTTGTTGTTGTTTTTTTTCTATTCTTTCCAATTTTCTTTTTCTCTATTCGTTTAGGTTGCTGATATTAAGAGGGTAAACAATTTTCTCACCGAGCAAGACATGTATGCCTTAAAGACGATTAAGATCCCAGTGAAGGTGCATAGCATTCTTACGCAGCACCACGAGGAGTCCAGTGCACAAAACTGCAGATCTGCAGCTTCTTTGGACTTTGTCACGGAGTCACCTGATGATACTTCTGTTACCACTGAAGACAGTCAGGACATAACTCGCTATTTTCGGGAGATAGATGAGAACATTGAGGCAGCAGCACAGAACCAGGAACTACTAAGTGAAACTTTTGACGTGGGCTCTGGCAGCCTTCTCGCGACCCCTGCTGCGCCAAGACGAAAATACTCTTACCTTGGTGCCGACTGGGGTATACAATGGTGGAATGCGGTTTTGATAATGCTTTTAATTGGGATAGTGCTGCCAGTGTTTTATATTATTTATTATGAAAAACTAGGTACAGAAAAATCCACACACTTGGCAAACACGACAGTGAGTCAGCCAAATGTCACAACGTCAACTGCGACCCTGCAGACCACACAGAGACCTCTGGACACCGGTGGATGAGATGTGAGAACACTCCACATCCTTCAGTTTTCATACACGGGGCTACCTTCATCACTTTACAGTCTGCTGCCAGCAGAATGCAAGGAGTTTCCCCTCTCGGAGCAGTGTGTCGGCTGGCCCCAGGTGTCTTGCCAGACTAAGGACTGCACTAACTATATTTTGTGGTTTTCAGGAAAATGACTCAAGTTTCTCTGGTGCAAGTTATACCAACGTGTTTCTATTTATTGTTGCCAAGATATACATTTTTTTTTTAAAAGAATCTACCTTGCAGGTTTTCATTATAAAATGATGGTACAGCAGATATTTATATAAACAATGCCCTACATGTTACCTGTGTTTACACAGCAGCCCTGGCCCATTATAAGCGCTTTGTGCCCTTGTACTATGATGCTGCTTTTCATAGGTTTGTGTTATGCAGAGATGGTTACTCCTTTTGTATCGTGTTTTGTGCCATATGACCGCTCAGTTCTATAACTAGATACGTTGTTCTTACAGCTGGGACAACCATATGAGCGTAATGTTAAATAATATGCCATGGGGCTACTGTATATGTTCCTATTCCTAAAGTGCCTACATTCCATAAACGTGTTAAAGGGAAAATGAACAGATTTTCTGACTGCTCAGCTGTCTAAAAATGTCTCTTGTTTTCATTCAATCTTGCGTGTGCAGAGATAATTTCACAGTTCCACCTTAATCATGTGACGTTCTCAAACCTGTACCGGACACAACCCTGTCACTGGAGTGGATCAGGCAGGTCAGATGTCTTCTTGTTGTCTATATTGGTATCTGTTAGTCAGTAATAAACCAGCACACTAATGCTGGATCTACACCATACATTTTTTTGGCAGATTTACCTGCCAGATCGATCATTTCCAGCATGTCCGATCTGAGAATCGATCGATCGATTTTTTTTTTTTTTATTTTTTTTTTTTTTATTCTTATTTAATTTTTTTTTTTTTTTTTTTTTGCGATTTTCTGACCGATTTCCATAGAAATTAATGAAAATCGCTCAGAAAATTGCAAAAAAAAAAAATCGATTGATTCTCAGATTGGATGTGCTGGAAATAATTGATCTGGCAAGTAAATCTGCCAAAAAATTGTATGGTGTGGATCCAGCATAAGGCATGCCCTGTCTGCAGACATTACGATATCTGCTCAGGGTTCATTCTTAAATCTTGTAAGTACATAGCCAGTTTGTGGTTGAATTTGAAGTTTGATAGAGAAATTTTAGGTGACTTTAGTTGACTTTCATGTCTTGGTGCTGTCTGATGCTACATAATGTATTTATTATCGCTAGTCTCCACCATGATCCCTGTACACCTGCTAGACTGAGCTGCAGGTTCTGTGCTACGTAGAGCGAATGGGGTAAGCTGTAGGATTGCTGCTGCTTCAGGGGAGTACAGTCACGATCAGCGGAAAGCATCAAAATGATTTGGGCCTCGTTCACACTATATGCGTTGCCGTGCACATTTCAGCAATGTGTAGGGTGCAGTCAGCAAGAACATGTGCACAGACTGCCCTGGGCAGCATCACACTGCTGCACACATCGATCGGCAAAGCACAGCACTGACCTATTCACTATAGCGAATGGGATTAGCAACGCACAGTGATGCAGATGGCATGCAATCCCACACATTGTATTCCAATCGCACAGCCATCTGTTTGCCAATGTGTACAACACCTTCCCCTGGACATGGTTAGGGGCTGGACACTGGTACCACACCTTCAGGGACATCAGATTGCCACCCAAAGCCATGTTAAACCATCTTTGTAGATGCTATTGCTTTGTAGACTGTGGAAGCACAGGTCAGGCTGCAGATTGCTCTGCAAGTTTGCTGGTTTTCTTCAAGAGGAAAAACGGTTTGAAGATTCCATATGTTAAATACACCCCAGCTTGTATAAAAGAACAATGGCCACCATTCACCCATTAAAGGTCTCAGGAGCTTATCAGTGATTAGGATATTTTATATTCAGACACAGACCTAATAATGACTAGAGGTGAATGGATCCATTATCATTTATTTGGCAGAATGTCATAGCTTACAGCTCACAGATTAACTGCTAACCATCAGCTGTTTTTCTAAATGCGTGACTGTATGAGATCCGTATGCATGAACTACATTTATACATGCAAGCCAATTGCTATATCACACTTTCCATCAGCTAGCAGGGTTGTGAATTCAAATTTTGTGATGACTGGTGTTGGTGCATCAACATCCTTGCTCTAGATCAGGGCTTTTCAACCCTGTCTTCAAGTACCACCAACAGTGCATTTTTGTGGCAATCCACAGAGGCAGTTAATCAGCTCTGCTGAGACACTAATTACCTCACCTGTTAATGTTTGGGGTTTTCTGCAAAACATGCACTGTTGGTGGTACTTGACAGGGTTGAAAAGCCCTGCTCTAGATCACAGGTGTTGAACTCCAGGCCTGCAGGGCCAGATCCATGCCAGTATTTAGGATGGACTGAGAAATGGAAATGTGTTCTACCTGATGGACCACACCTTTCCTGATTTAGTCTCATCAATTAATTTGAGCTGTGTAAAAAATGTGTGAGGACCTCTAAAGACCGGTTTGACATCCCTGCTATAGATT
Organism: Hyperolius riggenbachi; assembly: GCF_040937935.1. NCBI lineage: Eukaryota > Metazoa > Chordata > Amphibia > Anura > Hyperoliidae > Hyperolius > Hyperolius riggenbachi. Next base: position 149,020,695 of record NC_090648.1, read on the forward strand.
ATTCTATACAAAATAGATGGGAACATTGGCCTCAATTCATAAAGTGCTGTGGGATAACAAAAGCAGGTCGTTAAAATACCCCATCTGGTATTTTAGACTCTTGTGTGCTAATTCATAAAAAGTTTCACAGGTGTGGTAGAAGTTCGGTAATTTACCGACGTCCATTGACAAAAACCTGTTCGGTAACAGCAGAGCAGTGTGGAACTCTGTGTTGTTACATGCTGTTCCGTGCAGTGACGGGATTACAATAGTAAGAGGCATCGCCGACATCCCTTTAGAATGTGCATGTTTTGTTATACCGCCTCTGCTCACTCTGAATCTATTAGTCTTTTTTTATTTAATTGCAACAGCGTAGCTGAATGCCAAGAAGCTTTAAACATGCCATGCTTAGGTGATTTCCTAACTAGTTCCTCCACATTTTCAAATAGGAACCTAAAGGGTTAAACGGACGAAGGGCCGCAGGGGAAACTTGTTTTGTTCCCTTTTCTCTGCTTGCTGCCTGGGGGGTAGAAAAGCTTGTTCCTCCCGAGAAGCCTTGGGGGAGGGGGGGCTGTTTCTGTTGGCTCTCTGCCCCTCTCAGTCATAGCTCTCTCTGCTTCTGTGAGTCACGGCTTTGCACAGTCTCCACACTGTTTACGCCACATCAGAGCTGCCGGTAATGTTTCTGGGCTATATCGCATGTTCTAGTCTTTATGAATTGACATTTACTGACATTTGTTGAGGTATTTACCGCACAAGTTGGTAATTTACCTCACTGCTCGGTAATTTCAGCTTTCCATGTGGTTATAGCCTTTATGAATTGACATTTTTGTTAGTGCTCAGTGAAGTCAGCTGTTTTCTGCATTACCGAATGCAGTAATGCTTCATGACTCGAGGCCTTCGTGTGAAACAAGTTTCAATTACTGGGTAGCACCTAAACAATTGCAAAGACAAGGGGCTCGATCCAATTGACTTTTTCTCTTATGTTTTCTCCTAGCAGATAACTTTTCTGCACTCACTACTGCCAAAAATACTAGTATTTTTTTCCTTGCTTGCTGGTAGCTTAAAAGGCATTTTATTTATAATGTGAAAATATCACCTTGGAGAAAAAGTGAATTGGATCAGGTCCATAGAGGCATGTACGGCAACATATACAGTTCTGCCCATAATTATTCATACTCCTGGCAAATTTTGACTTAGTTACTTTTATTCAACCAGCAAGTAATTTTTTTTTATGGGAAATGCATAAGTGTTGCCCAAAAGATAAGGCGATGCACATGAGGCATTATTGTGGGAACAAACATTTCTCAGCTTTTATTTACATTTGAGCAAAAAGTGTTCAGTCCACAATTATTTATACTGTTCTCAATAATAATTAGAAAAGCCTTTATTGGCTATTACAGCAATTAAACACTTCCTATCATTGCAGACCAGATTTTTGCACATCTCCACAGGTATTTATACCCATTCATCTTTAGCAATGAGCTCTAAATCTTTCAGGTTGGATGGTCTTCTTGCCATCACCCTGATCTTTAGCTCTCTCCACAGATACTCAACTGGATTCAAGTCAGGACTCTGGGCCACTCCAAAACATTAATGTTGTTGTCTGCTTACCATTTCTGCACCACTTTTACTGTTTGTTTTGGGTCATTGTCATGCTGAAATGTCCACTGAGGCCCAAGGCCAAGTTTCTCTGCAGACTGCCTGATGTTGTCATTGAGAATCCTCATATATTGCTCTTTTCCCATGGTGCCATTTACTGTGATTAGGTTCCCCTGGTCCATTGGATGAAAAAAAACAACAAACCATTAGGTTTCCACCACCATGTTTGACAGTGGGGATGGTGTTCTTCGGGTTGAAGGCTTCTCCTTTTTTACGCCAAATGAAGGAAACCTCATTGTGACCAAACAATTCAATTTTTGTTCATCTGACCATAACACAGAAGACTAGAAGTAATCTTCTTTGTCCAGATGAGCATTTGTAAAGGCCAAGTGAGCTTTTGTGTGCCTTATCTGGAGAAGTGGCATCCTCCTTGGTCTGCATCCGTGGAACCCAGCAGTGTGCAGTGACCGTTGGATTGTCTGCCTTGAGACATTGCCACCAGCAGAGCCCAGATTCACCAGGATGGACTTGGTGGTGATCCTTTGATTCTTTTTCACCTCTCTTGACTATCCTCCTGGCCAGCACAGGTGTCACTATTGGCTTCCGACCACATCGTCTGAGATATTCCACAGTGCAGAACATCTTGTATTTTTTAATAATACTTTGCACTGTAGCCACTGGAACTTGAAAACCTTTAGAAATGGCCTTGTAGCCCTTCCCTGACTTGTGAACAGCCACAATGCGCAGCTGCAGGTCCTCACTGAGCTCCTTTGTCTTAGCCATGACTGTCCACAAACCAGCTGCAGAGAACTGCTGTTTTTCACCTGTTGAGTTGATTAAAATAGCTGTTCCCAATTAATCCGGGTAATTAGGATGCTTTAGAAAAGCTTGGACTATTTGGAATGGTATAGAACTTTGGATTTTTCCACAGACTGTGACAGTTTGTGAAGGGTATAAATACTTTTGGACTGGACTATTTTTGCTCAAATGTAAATAAAAGCTGAGAATTTTTTCCCCCCACAATAATGCCTCTTGTACATTGTCTTCAGGGCCGGTCCGCCCATGAGGCAGGGTGAAACTTTTGCCTCAGGCGGCACTTTTGGGGGGTGGCACCCACCCGTCCGTGGGTGTGGGGGGCTGCCCGAGCTGGAGGGGGAGCGGGCAGGAAGGGGGTATTGGGCCTAGCGGTAGGGAGGGGGGTCGGACCCCCCCTCCCTCACCTGGGTCCCCCATCCTCCGCTCCCCTCCAGCTTTAAAAAGTTATGTTGCCGCCGCTATTGTAAGAGGCACGGGCGGGGATCACTCACCTCTTCCGCGTTCCAGCATGCGCTCCACTGACGTCACTTCCTGCTACGCCGCCCACTGTATTGTAAGTGGACGGCGTTACAGGAAGTGACGTCAGTGGAGCGCGCGTTGGAACGCGGAAAAGGTGAGTGATCCCCGCCCGTGCCTCTTGCAATAGCTGCAGCAACGTAACTTTTTAAAGCTAGAGGGGAGCGGAGGGAGGGGGGGGGGGTTGACCTCCCCGCCGCTAGGCCCAATACCCCCTTCCTGCCCGCTCTGCCCTTCAGCTCGGCGGCCCCTTACAGCCACGGCTTGAAGGGGGGGGAACGGCGATTTCTTTAAAGTTTGCCTCAGGCGGCAAAATGTCTAGGGCCAGGCCTGATTGTCTTATCTTTTGGGAGACACCTATGTCATTTCCGGTCAAAAAATTTCTTGCTGGTTGAATAAAACAACTTTAAGTAAACATTTTCCAGGGGTATGAATAATTATGGACAGCACTGGATAATAGATGTGAGATACAATAGAGTAGAACATTATGGCACACAGTAACTCTGAATGCCATTGTTAATTTGCCATGCTAGATACCTCATGTATTCCCATGCTGCCACTACTGCTGTTACCCAGCCCCTCCTGGATTCCCTTACATGTATGTAGGGAGATTCTAACTCAGCTTGATAGTGTCTGTCACAGCTGTAACAAGGATTGACAAGGCCTTCATTCATGCCTAGCTGGTGTGACAGCTGCAGAGGAAAAGTATTGGTCAGTCATAGCTGGGAATATGTGGCAACCTGGATTTATCACTGTTTTGCAGTGCTATTGTTCTAGAATCTAGATGATATAACTTACTTGTCTAATCGTAATATTGTGCTGTGACTTCCTCATTTGCATGTAGCACATTTTGGACAATAAAACAGCACAGCACAACCTTGCCCCAACTGGTGCTGCATAGTGAAGGGTCAGTGGCTTAGAGTATATGTTTAAGCCTCATGTACACTTATAAGGCATTTTGCCTAGTGAGGATTGTGACCCGATCCAACAGACCACAATACAGAGCCGCGGCTGTACAGACACATCACTAGCCTGCAGGTTAGCGACGTGTGTGTGTGTGTGTGTGTGTGTGTGTGTGTGTGTGTGTGTGTGTGTGTGTGTGTGTGTGTGTGTGTGTGTGTGTGTGTGTGTGTGTGTGTGTGTGTGTGTGTGTGTGGAGAGGGGGTGGGGGGGGGGGGTTGCAAACCGAGCGTCACGCTGCAGCCAGGTGAGTGTGGAGAAAAATACTCAACTGTCACAAGCTGCTGAGAGGATCGCTGAGGCAGGTCAGAGGCTGCTGTACACACGCTGGCTTTTCACCAGAGGTGGTTGTTACTGGCTGTTTCATCTAGCGTGCGTACGGGGCTGTAGCCTTACTGACTTACTTGACTTGAGGCTCAATCTCACGTTCGTTGCTGTGTTTGTAGATCGCTGCCATACAAATCTTTTTCTTTTTGAATCTTACAAAAAGTTGAATTTTTAAATTTTAGTTTACAACCAGCTAAAACTTTTATAAAGCTCAAATAGCATTTTTGCTGCCATGGCAACAGTACTCTCTTTGGAGTACAGATTATTGCTGCAGCAAAGTAGAAGTCTATATGTAATTGGTCACACAAACCAGGAGTCTGTTACTCATGTATAGCACTTGTACTAATCCAGCAAAAAGGCAAATTTTGTGACTCACATCTCCCATTTTTCTTGGTCAGGATGCCTTTATCTCATCTAAGTGTGATGGGAGGAGCAATTTCCTTGCCAGATAGATGTGCATTTGATTGTGGATGGTATCAGGAAATGGATTAATCCTCATGGTTTTGTCACTGTTTATTCCTATTTTCATGCAATTTCCCTCTCTGTGTCCTGGAAAGCAGCTCGAACAAAGAAGAGACAGCAGGTGTAATAACTCATAATTTTTTATTTTTAAAAAAGGGAAAAGTTTATATTTTCGGTTGGTGTGATTATTTTGCCTCCCTTCCTGTCTCCTGGTGCACAGGTAGGACATGGAAAAGGAAACAAACAGGAGTATCCAGCCTCTCCTCACTCTTATACACAGGTGCATACACACATTCAATTTTGATTGGCCAATTTTACCATTTCTATGTAGTATGAGCTTACATACACAATCTGCTCATAGCATTCAAAATCTGTTTACCCTCATACTACACGGAAGTGGTAAAGTTGTCCAATCAAAATTGAATAGGTATAAAAAAAAATGTGATAGTGTGTGTATGCACCCTAAAACAAGTATGTTTGGGCCAAAATGGGTAGGGGTATTGTTTACAAATGCAATGAATTGTAGAAGACATTATCCAATGCTTTCTTCTGTGAAGAAAAACTTTTTGGGGGAAATCTCGAACATTAAAGAAATAAACTTATCTGAACACACCTGAGCTTTACATTTCTTATTGCTGTAATACACAGAAATGCTGTCATTTTCATATGTTAGTCATTTCAACTGCTTGGCATTGTTACACCTGGAACACATGCCAGTGGGTTCTCAGCTGAGGTGACTAATCAGGGGGACACCTCTGCTGAAAATCTACAATTGTAGGGAGGCCCCAATGTATTAGAGAGATTCAGAGTGGCGGATCGTCTTGGCTGAGTCCTAGCTGGGTACATCATCCTCGTAACCCTACCCGCTCAAACCCACCCCATCATGTGTTGCCACATGATCCATTCTCTCCCCTCATAGCAACAGAATGTATCACTAGCCTAGCAATGCTTCTGTGCAAAACACTGTCCCAAACTACCACCCGAGGGTCCCAACCTCTGCTTGCTATAGTAATTGAGCACGTAAACCCACCTTTTGTTTCAGGGCTGGGGCTTTTAGCACACTGTTGTGCCTTGACCTGCACCACCACCAGTAGCTTCCCCCAGATAGATTATAGATATACTATTTCCTTCCGTGACCTAGCAGTTATGTCTACAATCTAATTCTGACAGCTTTCCAAAAAAACTGCTTCCTAATGTAAAGTCCATTTCCTTGCAATGTCCTAACAATGTGCCCCTCATGACCTTGCAAGTAGAAAGATGAAACCCAAAATGCTCTACTGGTAGTAATGAATTCTAGCGTCTAAAATCTCTGAAACCAACTTTCTATGTCTGCTCCAAAATGACCCCCTAGTAGTCTTCAAGATAATAGTAATGCTGTAAAATGAGGTAGTTTTGGGTTCAGCAACTTCTGCCACCCAGATATCCATGGCACCCATTTTGCAAATGCGCGACTTGGCAATCACTTTATATAAGGAGTGTAATAAAAATTGGAATAAAAAAAATTGACTTGCAAATATTGAAGCTGGAAATCAAATCCCAAAAAGATTTACAAAAATATCCACTCAAAAAAAAAAGTGGACTGTTAAGGACTCTTAAAAAAATAAGATGGGGAACTCCATGGTGGACAACCAAAGTAGGGCAAAGCTATTGAATGCTTGCTTTGCTTCTGTCTTGACAAGGGAGACATCTTTGTTTCATATTACAGATGCAGAAGGGGCCCAGTCTTACGATTTAAATATACACATTTGAGAAGTGCTGCTTGCACAGCAGCATTCTGGGAGTATTCCGGGCATGCACACTTCAGAAGTGCTGCTCGTACAGCAGCATTCCGGGAGTATTCTGGCCATGCACACTTCAGAAGGGCTGCTCATGCAACAGCTGTGGCCGGGAGCATTGTGGGTCGGTTCAGGTGTGCTATAACCACTTGAGGACCAGCGTAGAAACCCCCAGTCAGGACCAGAGCAATTTAGCTTTTTCAGGTGCGGCCAGTATACTGTAGATAGCCAGGCGTAGATATTCCCAGTATAGTCGGGCATGGGTGTCCCCAGTAGAGGGGCAGCCTTCATTATTCAACTTCCTGGGTCAAGCGATGAGCTGCTCTCCCTGCCTCCTCTCTCATCCCCATCCAGCCTTGCACTTCCGCTAAGTTCCGGGTCCCAGCTTGACGACGTCATGAAGCCGGGACCCGGAACTTAGCTGCAGAATGAGGATGGATGCCAGGCAGAGTGGACAGGGAGCGATGATTGCTGGAGGAAGGTCAGAAGAGGCGAGTAGGTCCTATTCTTCCTCTTCAGCCGCCACAATGCTTCAGAGATCACTACGATTGGCGGCAATCGTAGAGACCAGGAGCTAATCGCCATGGCTCCTGATCAGTAAGGGGAGATGTCAGCTGTCATAACAGCTGAATCTCCCCTCCCAGGTGCGTGTGATCGCAGCGGAACCTCAAGGACGTTAGTTACGTGCTATCAGCCACACAGAGGACGTAACTGTAATGTCCTTGGTTCCAAAGGGGTTAAAGAGGAACTCCAGCCTAAACAAACATACTGTCATTAAGTTACATTTGGTATGTTAATTAAAATAGGTGGGTAATATAATCTCTTACCCACCCTGTTTTAAAAGAACAGGCAAATGTTTGATTTCATGATGGCAGCCATCTTTTTGGTTGAAAGGAGGTGACAGGGAGCATAAGGAGGTGACAGGGAGCATGAGACACAGTTCCAACTGTCCTGTGTCCTGAGCACCTCTCCCAGTTGCTAGGCAACGTGAATAACATAGGAAATCCCTTTTTCTTTGATGGGTGGAGCTTAGCTAAAAATGCAGCTAAAAATGATGCTTTGGTAAAAAAAAACTTCTGATGCTGTGAAACTGTTAAACACCAAGCCTTTTCAGTTCTGCTGAGTAGATTTTTAGTCCGGAGGTTCACTTTAAAGTTACATTCAACAACAGAAATGGTGAATAGTTTTTGTTTTTTTAAATATACCATTGTTCTCAACTCTTCCCCATTGAAGCCAAGTGTTTTACACTGATCAATGAGATGCAAGTGTTTGAGTTCATGCAGAGTTATGTAAATTTTTATGCAAATATAAGTAGCTTGAAAATGGACCAATCAAGTCCCACCCAGGTTTAAATTGATTGGTCAATTTTCAAGTGGCATATATTTGCACAAAAATGTACGTAAATCTATATTGACTCAGAAATATTTGCATCTCGTATATCCCTACTCTCCACTATCGCAGTGAGTTACTTGACATTTCATAAAGTGGCACTAAGACTGAATACTCCTTTATAAATACTATGATGGTAGATGTAATTGCAGATGGAATGCAGAACCTGAAAGTGACCATTAACACTCACAAAGCAGCTGATCATCACTTTTTTAAACGTGCAGATAAGCAGAAAAGTGCTGTACTTCTATGGCAGACAAGTGATTGACATGTTTATTAACACCCTTATTATTTTTTATGTTTTCTAAAAAAGATAGGAAGAATGCCTCTGCCTGGCAAATGGAGTTTAGAAGAGTAAACAAACAGCCCTGTAAGAAAGCACTTTTGGGTTACAAAATACTGCTCACAAGAAAGAGGACACAATGAAAAAGTTGCACGGTAAAAGCCATTATCTTTACTTTAGTGAATGCAGGATACAAATATTTTACAATCTCTATTCTTTATATAACCATTTAACAAAAAGTCACAAGTATATTCATTATGTATAATCAAGATAAAATAACACACCCATGGACCAAATTCTTACAAGTTCAAATGTTTAAATTCCCTTTTATGCTACAGTGACTGCGACAAAGTCCAGCTTCTGTCGCTAATGAGTTTAATGTTTGCAAACCACAAACAGCATCTTGCCACAACATCCACTTGATCGACCGCAGGCCGCTCACTGTGTTCGGAAATAAAGACTTCTCTTACCATCACTGCTCAGCATCCGGCACTTCATCTAAAGGGGTCCCAGCCGTGTTACATTTCTAACGTATGAAAAGTTCCATGGTTACTATGCATTTCTTGTGTGCAGATAGGGGACCTGTAGAAAATAACTTATAAAGAGGGATTTATAAGATGCACAGGATCTATTTATATCTATCTATAACCATTCAGTGTGGAATTCAAAGCAAGTATTGTAGAACATTGAAGTGGGCTGTATATGGATTATAAATTTGACTCTTTCTGAACAGTTGTAGAATTCGTAGCGTAGAAAACAGTGATTGGAAATTTCTTGGTGAGGTTTTATTAAAGGAAAGGTTCTGTATACAGTACTTTTATAGCACTTAGTGTTGATGGAAGCATCACTTTAAATTGTTTTGTACTGAAGTTGGGAAACTATGGCAGGTAGCTTGAAACATGTCTGGGTCTCTGACTTATTTACTGCATGTGTTTTAGAAATAAAATAACTAACCATAAATCAGTGATTGCTGCTCATCTTACATTTAGCATCTAAAGTAAACCTGAGAAGAAGTAAAAGAAGAAATCTATAAATACCTGGGGCTTCCTCTAAACCCCCTTCAGGCTGATCGGTCCCTCTCTGACCTTCTCCATCACCTGGACCCTCTGCTATGGGCCTTGGTAATTCAGCCTGTCGGGTTGTAGTGCACATGCTCGGCCCCGATCACTTTCCAGTCACCGGGAGAGTTCTGCATCTTCGCAGTACTACTGTGCAGGTGCAGAACACTCCCGACCACTAGAGCGCATTAGGGTAGTGTGGGCGGCCAGACTGCACCTCTGCCGACTGACAAAATTACCGGGACCCATAGAGGATCCAGGCAGTGGAGGAGGACGGTGAAGGACCAACCAGCCTGAAGGAAGTTTAGAGGAAGCCCCAGGTGTATATATGTTTCTCCTTTTACTTCATCTCAGATACCCTTTAAAAAATTGCTACAACTTCATATTGTAGCTTGTAGGGATAGGTATAGCCATATGTCTAGGTATGCAGTGAACACAGATTTCTGGTGAATTTTATTCTAAGTGACTGGACTATTTCAGATCTGACAATCATTCAATGCTTTTTCTAAAAGCTAGACACCTAGCAAAGAGCTTAATACATACATATTAAAATGCATTATTCGTACTGTCTAATCTGCTGAAAGAATAATAATTCCATTCTGCCAGACAAAACAGCCAGGTGACCTCACTTTTCTTAACAGCAGTTAAGCATGATATCTTGGTCACTGACCTGCCTGGGGCTGCACTGTGAAGAGCATCAGCACCCCAGATTGTTATGTCATTTTTCCTTTCCTGTGTTTGTTGCCCTTTATGCCTCTGAGCCTTAGCCTGGGGTTTTACAACAGTCTAATAATAACAGACCCATGTACATACCCTAGATGTGTTTAAAATGTTTGTAATTATGGCTGAATACAACATTTTTTTCTAAAAATATTTGACGCTTGTTTAACTTTAACCACTTTACCCCCACGCGTATGGATTTCTCCGCCCCTTTTTTCCCTCCTAAAAAACCAGGGACGGAGAAATCCGTACCTTCCGCGCTACCGCCGCTGTCCGCGCTCCCGCCGCTCGTGCGCGCGCACCCGCCGCTCGTGCACGCCGCCGCCCGCTCGCCCGGAGATCAATGAACGTGAAAATCCATTCCCGTTCGTTGATCTAAGCCCCCGCAATGATCTGCTGCTTCTTTCAGAAACAGCGAGATCATTGTGAGTCTCCCAGCCTCCTACTGCTTCCTGTAAGCGTCCTTCCGGACGCTTACAGGTCGCATGTAAACAAACACTCTGTGGCCATCTTGTGGCCAAATAGTAAACTACAATAAATTAACTCATTACCTCCCACACTCCCCAATTTTTATTTTTTTTTGTAATAAAAAAAAAAAAAATACAATAAAAAAAAAACATAAATAGTTACCTTAGGGACTGAACTTTTTAAATATTTATGTCAAGAGGGTATAACACTGTTACTTTATAAACTGCGGGCTTGTAATTAGGGATGGTTGCAAAACTGAAAAAAATGCACCTTTATTTCCAAATAAAATATTGTCGCCAAACATTGTGATAGGGATATAATTTAAATGGTTTTATAACCGGGACAAATGGGTTAATACATTTCATGGGTTTTAATTACAGCAGCATGCTTTATTTAAAAACTATAATGGCCGAAAACTGAAAAATAATAATTTTTTCCCACATTTTTTCCTATTTCCCCATTAAAACACATTTAGAATAAAATAATTCTTGGCATAATGTCCCAGCTAAAGAAAGCCTAATTGGTGGCGAAAAAAACAAGATATAGTTCATTTCATTGGGATAAGTAATAATAAAGTTATAGACGAATGAATGGAAGGAGCGCTGAAAGGTGAAAATTGCTCTGGTGGTCAGGGGGTAAAACCCCTCAGTGGTGAAGTGGTTAAAGAGGCAAGGTACTTGCACCAGTTTAAATAACTGGAAATGAGGCTCTGATCAATAATGCAATCTACCTAACGATTTTTGTTTTGTTCTAAAATACAAACTTGGTGCTGCCCTTGTTTACATTACAGAAATAGAAGTCATCACCAGTCTGTACTCGGCAAAGTATCAATAATAAACATATTATTTTACGGAGCAGCACCACCGATGTTCTACTATACTTATATAATAGGTTTGTCATACTTTTATAACCTCTAAGAAAATACTCCTGTTTTTTTAGTGTCTGTAGTATAGTTATTACGTAACCTACTTTCACTATCTCCTGAAGCCTTATCAGATAAACTAGAAGCTTTGACCTATCCATTGCCAGATTTTATCTTTGTGTATGGACAAAAGACTATTTGGTAATGAAAGAAAGCTAGGTGCTCATGGAAAGGACAGCTGCACTGTACCCTAGCAGCAGACAGCTGTCTTTCTCACATACACAGCTCTCTCTGAACTGCCCATGCTATATGGTTGTTTCTAGTACTTGCTGCTGTGTGAGCCAGGGGAATATTGTGTTAAAAGGAGTTGGGGACAGATTTTTAGTCTGTTATGCCAGAGTGTACACTTGCCAATTAAAATTTAGTTTTCTACATTTGTCATACCATGGTTGTCAACCTTTTAAGGCCAGATTTCTAAGCAAAATGCCCAAAACAAGTAAGTGACAGCATTGGCCAAAAATAGAACTTGATTAAAGGAGAATCCAACCCTATATAATTGCACATTCCCCAGCCCTCTGCCATTTAGATGTGCATCTTTTTGTCTGAGCCTGTTAATTGTGCTCTGTTGAATCCCCCCATCTTGCTCATTCCACCACCTCCAAGTCCCTATTGTTTTCATTCCCACTCCTCACCCTCTTGGTCACACCACCCCAGTCATTGTGTGCAGGATTTCTGTTGACACCATCTTCCTCATTCCTTTTCCCTGCACTCCACAAATTCTAACTCCAACCTTTGTGGTCCTTCATTTTTGCTCACACCTCCCCAGTGCTTCTAAATATCCTCTTGCACCACCTCCCTAAAGCCATGTCATCCTGCTCACACTTCCTCTCTGTGCCCCTCCCCATTCTCTCATTGTTCTCACAACACCTCTAAAGCCCCTTCATCATGCTCACATCTCCTCCCTCTGCTTCCCATATTCTCTCATTCTCCCACCATTCTCTGTACCCCTGCATCCTAGTCATTCCTCCCTCTAAGATCTTTATCCTACTGCCCTCTTCTCCCTGTGCATAGGTCACAGGGCTTGCTCACCTCATTTGTGGTCACAGTAACTTTATTGCCTGCCTGCCTGCCTGCCTGGTGGAACTGTTAGCTGCAAGTGACTCTTCGGGCAGTAGGCACATACGCTGGGACTAAACAGCATGACCTCTCTTATAATCATATCAGAAGTTTCAAGCACTTGTGGCCATGTGTGAAGAAGCTGATTTGTTATTATTAGAACCACTGAGAAGAACTATGTGATGGGGTTGGGTTCTGGTCTGTGAGCTGTGGGTTGGATAAGCCTGAATTATACTGACACACAGATTTTCCTGTAAATTTAATGATCACAATCAAGAATGTGCAAAGCACAAAAACATGTGCAAATTGTCAATATTTAAAATATAAAAACATGAGGAAATACTATGGTGTGGTGATTGTCCATGGGCTACAGCTCACAATAAACCTCTCCTCAGCCTACACAATCATGAGCTATGAACGTGGGAATAGTTAATATCACGTATATCATTGTGTATCTAACACACTTTTTGTAAATTAACCAAACAGGACATAAAAACCTGCATTTTTGCATACGACAAATCAGCTAAGTATTTTAAGCTGCTTCTTAACAATACATGCTAATCTAAGGTCACATAATATTACCATATACAGGAACTTGTTCAGTGTGTTTTCAAGTACATGCTCACAGCAGTAGCGGAAAAATAGGATTCACATATTCGGCAACAGCAACCAAGTACTCTTAGTGGATGCAGCAGTTATAGTGTAACTCCACTTTTGCAAATTAAAGTAAAAATACAAAATTCTCTTCAGTACAAAGATAAGCATGACAAGGCTTTCAGAAAACTATGACCATCTTTCACAGCTTTCTGTTGTAGAGGATTGTGAGGCCAATTGTGAATGGGGGTGTCTGCGTGTAATCAGCCCAGGCTAGTGAAACAAAGTTTATGACATCATTCATAGCAAATGTACATCAAACAGAGCTCTGTCAGCATAGTTCCAATGAAAATCATAGCTGGCTGCAAACTGAAAGGCAAAGATCACTTAATAGCTTTTAATGACACAGCAGATTATATCATATAATTCTTTAAAGGACAACTGAGGTGACATGATGAGATAGATGTGTGTATGAACAGTGCCAAGCACACAAATAACTAATTTGCTGTTTTTTTCTTTCTCTGCCTGAAAGAGTTAAACATCAGGTTAGCAAGTGACAGTTTCTGCCCGGGTCAGACTATAGCATAACCCTCACTGATAAGTAATTACAGCCATACAACACTTTTCTGTCACTAAATGGCTTCTGAGAGCAGAAAAGAGATAAAAAGGGTCAATAATTCATAGATTTCAGCTCTGGCATACTTCAATGAAGGTGTCATTGAGCAGGGACAATAAAACAGTAAACACTTAAAAACTATATTTAAATATAAAATAAAACTGAGGTATCTAAAAGTCATTTTTAGCAGAAGGAGGATAGGTACAATTGTTTTTCTCATCTGTTTACTTTCACCTCGGATGTCCTTTAATAAAAGTGGAGTGACACTTTAAAAAGACGTAACTGTGCAAGACCACATATGGTACAACAATTCTGTCTTTTGAGAGCAGCCTACTGTTGAAGACATTAACAATCTTACTCTAAGGGGCCTATTTAAAAGAAAAAAAAAAGCATTTTTTTCTGGGTTGCGCTGCTTATCTAGAAAAATAGTATCACAACGCAAGGGTGAACATAAGTCACATTGCATGTTTTTTGTTACTATACGACACAATCAGCCCAGAGATGAGTGCATCACCAACCTGGCAAAATGCATTGCATCTCACAGCAAACATGCCAGTGCGAAAGTGCCATTGAAATATAAGCATTTCAATGCGAGTATATGACCTCATAGTGTGAGAGGAGCCTAACAGACTGCAACCATTCCCTCCCTGTAGAAAAAGTAGCAGTACGGCACATAAGATTTATTTACTAAATTACATTAAATGTCACTGGTGCACACAGCGCGTGTGAAGAGTACCGGGTTTATATAAACGTTGTAATGAGCATTATACGATTAGCGTAACTGGTGTTATACATGCAATGCCTACGTTACTTGCATAACGTGTGCTATGGTTGCATAAATGCAGTAAACATCCTATGCGCTTTGTGCACATTAGACATTTAATGGAGTTTAGTGGATAGAACTCAAAGGGGTTGATCCACAAAGCTTACCTATTTTTCATCTTAACTGTAAGGTGAGCTAATACATGAGATAAACAAATAAGGAGATAAATGTCATGAGATAAACAGATAAGGAGAGATAAATCATAAGTTAAGTCAAATTAGGAGAGATAAATCTTAAAGGAGTTATCAGGGAAAAAACAAACAAAAAAAGCAAAAAAGCTTTACTCATCTGGGGCTTTCTCCAGCCCCTTGCAGCCAACTGTCCCACGCTGTCACCTCCACTCCCCGCCGCTGTCCCGCTCGGTATTCAGGCCGACCACAGGCTTGGCCTAACTGCGGCTGCGTAGAACTACTGCACCTGCGCTGTTTGCCGCAACCCACGTGGACATGATTGACAGCGGCGCTTCGCGCAGCCGCAGTAAAGCCGAGCCCGCGGTCGGCCTGAATACCGAGCGGCGGGGAGCGGAGGTGACAGTGTGGGACAGCCGGCTGCAAGGGGCTGGAGAAAGCCCCAGGTGAGTAAAGCTTTTTTTGTTTTGTTTTTTTTCCCCTGATAACTCCTTTAAGATAGATAAGGAAAGATAAATCATGAGTTAAGTCATTTAAGGAGAGATAAATTGTGAGTTAATAAGTACAGCTTTGTGAATCAGCCCCATAGACTCATATTGAAGCTACATACTGCTACTTGATAAAGTGCTGATCTGCAGCAAGCTGGGTGCTCATACCACTATTCCCATTTGAAACAACAACAAAAAAGAGCCTGATGTTATCTGGCAACCTAATAAACTGGTGGTTGGGCTGAATTCCATTTAAAGAAATATATGGATCCACTAAATAGTGCCACCACTAAATAACAGTAAAGTGTAAATCCATGAAAGCTGACAATCACTTAATTGGATTTGTAGTTTTTCAAACCTGGCAACCTAGATTGCCTTTATTTTGAATCCACATAATTACATTTTTTTGAGTTAACAGCCAATTTGCCTTCTAACAGCCTCTTTGTGAATAGGCCACTAATAATGTGAAGATCAACGAGTAATAATACAACTTTTTCTTTAAAAAGAGAAGCCAAATCAGAAGCAGGTAGTATTCCTTCACATTTAGGCTCCATGTATTTATTGTTAGTAAAAAGGTAACATATTGGTTGCTGTGTGCAATGCCCCGGCCTTTCATTTAATCAGTTTACAGAATACCCCAGTTCTGACTCACACTCAAGGACATACCATATCCATGGCACAGGACATAGTCCTTTTGTTCTATGACAGATGGGGAACACAGCTGGGCTACAGAAGAAGAGGCTCTAGTCACAGCTGAATCCACAAAATACCAAGGAGGTTTTTGGACTTAAAAGAAACAAACTGCAGTGTTTAATCTATGACATTTTACTGAACACAAGAAAAATGCATGTTTGTCAGTTATTTAAGCCACACATGGGAGCTTTCTCTGGGTCACAAGGAGTAAACAAGACACACTGAACAATAAAGCAAAGAGTACACACTGCAGTTCTCCAGAGCTACACATTTTTCTCCATACAGAAACAGTTTGTGGCAGGTCTGCTTTTGCATGATGTGAGAAACCACCCATCCTCCCCTGCAATGTACACCTGTCACTCCCTACAGATGGCAAAATACAATCACATCTCTGATTAAAAAAAAAAAAAAAAATACTTTCCTGATATGCATAAGCATAACTCTCATCAAAGTATTCAGCCTTTATCTAGATGAAGGTTCACCATGGCATACGATTACTGTCTGGAAGGAACATGATGAGGCTGGTGGGGGGGGGGGAACACCTTCACCCAAAAAAAAAAAAATAGAATTACAGATACTTAAAGGGATACTGTAGGGGGGTCAGGGGAAAATGAGTTGAACTTACCCGGGGCTTCTAATGGTCTCCCACAGACATCCTGTGCCCTTGCAGCCACTCAGCGATGCTCCAGCCCTGCCTCCGGTTCACTTCTGGAATTTCAGACTTTAAAGTCTGAAAACCACTGCGCCTGCATTGCCGTGTCCTCGATCCCACTGATGTCACCAGGAGCATACTGCGCAGACCCAGTATGGTCTGTGTCTGTGCAGTATGCTTCTGGTGACATCAGCGGGATTGAGGACATGGCAATGCAGGCGCAGTGGTTTTCAGACTTTAAGGTCTGAAATTCCAGAAGTGACCCGGAGGCGGGGCTGGAGCATCGCTGAGTGGCTGCGCGGGCACAGGATGTCTGCGGGGGACCATTAGAAGCTCCGGGTAAGTTCAACTCATTTTCCCCCAACCCCCTACAGTATCCTTTTAAAAGTCTAAAACACACATTGCACATATCCTGTTATACTTACCTGCTGAGTCTTTTCTGTTCAACTCTCCCCCGCAGCCCTGTATGGACCAACTTCTGGCAGGTAGCCCCGCCCTCTTGCAGGTGAGTGCCATGGCACTCTCTATCAGATATACAGAGTACCACAGCACTCATTTGCAAGGGGAAGTTGGCGCATACAGGGACCATGGGAGAGTTGAACAGAAAAGACCGAGCAGGTGATTATAACTTTTTATGCTAATGGAATATGTGCAATGTGTGGTTTACACTTTATTGTCTCTTTGGGTATGAATGCTGCTACTGAGAGCTCCCATGTTGACAGTAATTACCTTTTGTGATTTCTCATTTTGACATAGGAGTGCTAGTTAGTATTATCAGTAATCTCTTGTGCCCGGTGGATTGGTTTACCTCATGTGGGGAATAACAGGTGCACTTTAAAACATTTTTAAGAAAAAGAAGTTGATGCACAGACGGGCTGATTCTTTACCACAGTGGCAAATAGAGACGGCACTGCTGCCGGGAGCAACCAATCTGCTCCCAGCATTCTTCCTGTAACTTACAATGAGGACCTAACATGAGCTTTGATTGGTTGCTACAAATCACTCCATTTTTGCTTTGCCACGGGTTCCACATAACAGCCCCTGCAGGATAAAGGTTTAGCCTCACCTCGTTTGAGCGAGATGCCCCAGCTCACTTTTGGTTTTGAAAAATAGAACATGCATTTCTTTTGAAGGATATAGTGAAATGGGATGTTTATTGAAGCGGCTCATTACTTTGCAGGTCAGTGCTCTGAGCAGCTTCACTAAAGGTTTCATTTGAATTCATCTGCATAGGACAACAATACAGTCAGCACAGCCATTTTTTAAGGCACACAAGAATAGACAGCAAAGGGGAAAGAGTCACTGTACAAGAGAGGCATCTACACATACCCCTGTACAAATTATAGATTTCATCTTCACCATTGCACAATTATTTTATTCTTTATTTCATGCACAGCAACGTGGCAAAACAAGACATAAAAACCCAAACCCCTTTTACATAAAACACAATTACACCCATATGTCTGATTATGGAGCATTCATTAAGGTAAGAGAACTAACTTGGTGAATGGATGTAATGTATTTCTTACGAGAAGATTTGCTTCCTGTGCATTGTAGACAAATCTAGAGTGAAAGTATAGGCACTGTTTATTGCAATGGTGTATCGTCTGTGGATTTACTTTTTTTGGAGTTAGTAAGTGGAATTATGCTTCCAAAACTAAAATTTTAAAAACTACTCTTAGTTACATAAAAGAACATTTGAAAACATTCCCAAACATTCCCTGTGTGTCACCACCTTTATTTTCACTGTAGAGAGCAGGAGAAGCTTTCTTATATCTGGTCATCAGCAAAGGAAAGTGCAATCATTGCTGGCTGAAGCTCTTTGAGGAAAGTGACTTCACTCTGCTCCCCTCCTTTTCTGCTGAAATGACTGTTGCTAGGGTGATATGTCTGTTCAGCAGAGGGAGGGGGGGCAGAGTGAAGACACATTCCTCAGATGGCAAAGATTAAATTTGCCTTTGCCAATGACCAGAGATAAGCAACCCTCTCCTGCTCTCTTCCATGAAAATAAAGGTTGTTATGCCTGGCATACACGAATCGTTTATTGCGCCGGATCGAGCCAGTGGCTCGATGCCCGCGCATCCCCGCTCGTCCGCGCGGATCGATTGCCGATTGTCCCCGCCGGCGCTTCCTTATCACCGCTCGATTCCCTGCCATTGTCCGCCGGCGGGAATCGAGCGGGTGCGGGTCAAGCGGCATGATTGGGCCAGCTGAATATTATCAGCTGGTCGATACACGGTACAGAAACGTACCGTGTATCCCCAGCATTACAGGGAAATGCTTTCAAATGTGCTTTTATGTAACTAAGAGTGGGTACTGAAATGTTAGTTTTGAGATAGCATAATCTCACTTTAAAGGGACATTCCACTTTCAATCTAAAGAGAAGTAAACATTTTAAAAACTGACAGTAAGTGCAAAACACACATCTCTGCAAACATGGCATTACTACTCTCTTTGTAGTACTGTTGCCATGAGACTGTACTGGGCAGAAGACTTTGTTACTTACTTTCAACACCTGAACTAATCAATTTACTGGCTGCAAACCCCGACATAATCAGCTCCCTGTTTTCTAGAAACACAGTGGCATGGCTGTGTTTTCTATAAAAACAAAAAGTAATCAAACAAATTATATTTGCCATTACTCCTTGCAATATAACGAGCCAAGAAGAAAATATTGGGCTTTTCTTAGCAATAGTGGACTATCGCTTTAACAGTGGAAGCACTGACTGCTGGAGACAGCACCTCCAGAGTTTGAATACATCTGACTGCAAATAGCTGTTGTTCTGTGGGATGACCCACTGTCCTGCCTGTGTACTGGGACAATAATTACCCTCTAAGAATCAACACAATATAAATCTCAAGTAAAGTATTGTTCTCGGAGCTGAACCATGGTTGGCAGACCTTGATTCCAAACTTGACATGTTTTTAGGACTAACAGAGAGGTACGAGATTTTAGTGTTTCAATGCACTTAGAGAGTCAAACAAATAACTGTACTTTTGTGCCTAGGTGCAGTTATCCTTTAAGCTACACCAAGCACACTACTCTATTGATAATTACCCAATAACGGTTTCCCTATCTGATCAGTAAGTCTTAAAAATGGATGGATTTCTGTTTCATTAAAAATAAGATGTAACTATTGAAGAATTAGATGGTCTGAGTGAAACAGACTGGAAACAATGATGTGGCCTCCTGCAGCTAACTTCGAAATCCTGAGAAAAAGTAAGATGAGGGTTGGGGGAGGTGTTGCCCACATAGTCAATCGGGTGTTAACTTTCATCTTCTAACCTGTCGTAACACGTCCTTTGTGCTGGCCTTCTGCTAAGTCTGCAAATAAGAAGACGTTCCCAGCTACTATTCGTTACCAAGACACTGTAAATTACTTACGTTAATATGTGACTGTTCAATGTTATGAGCTGCAGCTAAAAAAAAGCCTGGGTTGAGTTGAAGCAAGAATGTAGCTAGCTGCCATTACTATGACAGTGACATATTGCATTTAAAATGAATAAACAAATTATCACCCAAACAAGTTGCAGAAACAACTGAAAATAATAAGAGCTGTGAAACTACAAACATAAAATCAACACTGGTATTTCATATATTCATTTATGAAACACATGGGAAATATCCCCACGATCATGCCCTAGATCACCACTAGAGGGATCCTCAGACATGTACTGGCAGGATCATCATATACTGTATCACCTTACACAAACTTACCAGGTATTACAACGGAAACAAATAATTCATGGTAGTTAAAAACTTGGCTAAACTACCAGGGCAAATAACTAAAGTAGAGACCTTTCTATTCAATGAACATAATGGCCGGAGACACCAGGCAAAGCAGCCATAAAGTCAACTTCTCTGCTAGCTTTTAACTGCAATTCTAGTTATGCTAAAAGGCATCTGTTACACAGTTTCCATACAAATTTTTTTTGTGATTAAATATTTTAAACTTCGTTATCATCTCTTAGTGTGAAGGCATCCGGGATTTCTCTACAAGGCCTCCTCTCACACACGGTGGGCAGAACTGCACACTTGTCAGGCAGCTAGGCCTCCCACCTGCTGGCCACCAAGCCACCTAGAACTCAAAACACACAGAGCTTACAATGTTCAGCATTCCCTGCATCACCTCAGATACTGACAGTAAAACCTCCTACTAAAGCAAGAATCCTAAGACTGATGACCCTGTTAGTATGCCCAGTAAAAGAGAAAGAACTGGAGATGAACTGATGATGGGGGCAGATTATGGCTCTGTACAAGACATCAATGCTCGCAACAAAATATTATGTTTTTCATATATACAGCATCAGTGATGATCAAAAAAATACAACTGCCATGCTAAATAATCCCACCCAGGAGGCAGAATTTGGCATTAGCAAATCAAAACTTCTAGCAGCTGCTCCAGTTAGCCAAAGCAGTTGTATTAGCGATTTGGTAGCTCCAACTGTACCCTCCCTGGTAAAGCTATTTGGCATGTTAGGAAATTGCTAGCGAGTATCATTGTCTATCAATTTGGGCATTTCTATTCACCTTTTTACAAAACAACTCTGAAGTCTTTATATTCACACTCCTTGATGAATGCCAGTATGATTTGTGACTTATTGCTGTCCACATTATACTGCAGTATAAAAATGTTTGAATGTATGTGTGGTCTTTATGTTTCTTTTATTAATGTTGTAGTCTATGTAACTCTAGTGCACTTTATCACATACACCATCTCTAAAACAAGGCAGTATTTTAAACCTGAGCATAATCCCACCCGCCCCCTTACAATAGTTTTTCCCCCACGTTTTGTCACAATGCTGTGCATGGAATATTCATGATTTAGATCAGATCAAAACACACCACTTCGAATACCACAAAACAAGATTTTATACAACTCCCAGAAAAAGAAGAAGAAAAAAAAGTTGTGTAGTAACAGTACTAGCAAATAACACCCAAGAGGGAAATACAGCATATCTGACAAAATTGTACATTACATATTGAATACTCTTACACTTCTCTACTTGGATATTGCCTTTATCACTTCAAGTTGGCAGTTATATATATATATATATATATATATATATATATATATATATATATATATATATATATAGATATAGAACATATACTAGATTGGTACTTACACCCTGCTGTGAAATATTTAGGATGTTATATACAAAGAACAAGAGTTTGGCTCAAAGTTTAATTTACACATACAATTATAAGTATATCATGGCTTGTTTTTTTGTTTTGTTTTTTAACTTTTCTATAGATGTAGCATTTTTTTATCCTTTTTTTGTACTTTCAAAGCAAAAAATACAAATAAAAATCGAGGAACAACAGGAAAAAAATCTATAGTCTACAAAAAAAGCTCAAACATACAGCTTTGGTTTATATAAATAATTCATTGCAGAACGTGTTCAAAAGTATAGAACTTTTATATATAGTCATTAATTCATAAGGGTATTGTTTGTTTTTCTTTTTATAATATAAAATATACACAAGCTAAAATCGGTTCTCTATCTGTTTGTGTCTTTCAAGATATGAATGTAAAAAGAAATGCTCAGAAACATATCCCAATTATAACTTAATATATTACTTTTTTTTTTCTGAATGCCATCAGGCGTATAGATCTTTAAAAAAAACAAAACTCATGCTCCACCCTATTTTAAGTCACACACTTAACAAGAAACCTTCCTTCTCCTCCCTGTTATGATTGCTGTTTGTGTTGCACGTGCAAAAATAGACTGTGTGGCTAAAGCCCTTCATATACTTCTACTGTGAGGGGGATTAGGCATGGTCGTGTAGGATAAAACATTTACATATACAGTATTGCTTTCTTTTGTTTCCTGCTTTCGGGTTTTCATTCCTGCTACAAAGCCACACCTTGAACTGGTTTGCCTACAGTGGGGGCCAAAGAAAAACTGGTTTACAATCCCCACTATTAGAGGTCAAGCCAGTTGAAGTGGTAAAAGGTTCTTACAACATGACATTGCACTACAGAGGTTCTCGCTAGCTTTCACTATTGCAGTCTCAATGTGGTACAGAATAGGATTCAAAATGTTTTTCAATTCTTTGTGGGAAATGGTCAGTCTTCATGTAAGTGCCACATTGCCATGTCAAATTGTAGGTCTGTGTACAGTCATTGCAGCAGGTACCTGAAAGGTTTGTGTTAAACACAAGTGAACACACAGAGACACACAAAAGAGGAGTTTGTGCGTGTGTGTAATATTTCTCTTTCTATATATATACATATATGTGTATGTATATATGCATATAAAGGGTTCTGCATCCTCTGGTAGAAAAAAAAAAGCTTTTGATATGCATGGGGCTCAGCCATAGAGGAGGACAGAAAGACCTCTATGTCACCCAGGCATCCATCCTCATGCGTTTCATGGAGGGACTGTCCCTGTCATCAGTGTTGGGATTCCTCCCCATGCCGACGGGGGAGTGGAAATCGTTGCGGATGTCCTCTCGGTCACTTCCATCGTAGGAGCTGCTGGAGCTACTGAGGCTGTCGACGGGCGATCTCCCCATTTCTGGACGAGCCTGTGGGTGATGGTGCTGTGGCTGCTGCTGCTGTTGTTGAGGAAATCCGCTGGAGGCTACTCTGTCTCGGGGAGGAGAAATCGGCTCTGATTTTATGTGGATGTTTTGGTTGGTGTTGATGGATAAGTTTGAACCCTGAGATAGCTGCCCGCTGGCCCTATGGAACATACAAACCAATACAGTGTTAGTATAAGGAAGGTGATGGACAAAATAAGACTATCCAAGCAAAAGTTATTTGAATTGTATCATTTTTTTGGTTCTGAACTTAAACAAGCATGGCAAAGATGAGTAAAAGTTAATTTGACATCAGCATCTGTGATAATGAATCACTGCTGACGTGAATAGACAATGGTACTTACACAAGGGAGGTGAGGGCTGCTTGTCCTAAGTGATGCTGCTGCCAGGCAGACACCTGTCCGATAGGCAGCATTCCTGGGGAGTTAAACCCCTGTAGAACAGACAGGTCCGCACTGGTAAGAGAGTAATCTGCACAAAAAAGAAAAGCACTGTTACTTCCAGCATAACAGGACAGAATAACAGAAACTCCTTAACCACTTGAGGACCGTAGGCTTACACCCCCCTAGTGACCAGGCTATTTTTTTTTACCAATTAGGCCACTGCAGCTTTAAGGCCTCGCTGCAGGGCCGTACAACTCAGCACAGAAGTCATTTCACCCCCCCCCCCCCCCCCCCCTTTTCTGCCCACCAACAGAGATTTCTGTTGATGGGGTCTGATTCCTCCTGGGATGTTTATTTATTTATAAATATTTATTTCCTTTTTTTTTTTTTAAAGTTCCTCCTTTTGCTTTTATTCCCTTCCCTCCCCCTGCCAGCTAATCACAGCGATCGGCTCTCATAGACATCAGCTTATGAGAGCCACTGGCTCTCTGTGACTCCAGACGGGATAGCCGTGTCACACGGCTGTCCCCAGTACGGCGCTGCCTTAGGTCGCCTAGCAGTGATCGCCGCTGAGAAACTCACAACGGAGTGGAGCTCCGTCATTCAAGCGGAGACGTGCGTGCATCGGCTTACGCAATCTCCTGCAAAACCCCACCCCAGGACTTGATGCCAACTCTCGTTACGCAGTCCTGGGGTTGTCAGCATGACACGGTCGTTGTGTAGTTAAAGCACAGGTGAAATTAGAGGAATATGGAGTCTGATCTATTGTTTTCCTTTTAAACAATGCCAATTGCCCAGCTGTACTGCTGTTCCTCTTTCTCCAGTACTTTTTCAAGTTTTAAAGAGACTGAACTAAAGATATTTAAGAAAGGTTGGATCTAAAGGTGGGTACACACATCAGATAAAAGTCTTTGGAAAATGATAGATCACAGACCAATTTTACCCCCCCTTCCATGTAGTATGAGAGCCATACCTACACAGTCTATTCTATGGAGCTGAACTCCCCATCAGATAAAAATCTTTGTAATGGTGGCCATACACGGTACAATAAAAACGTTCGATTTTCCCGTTTATTCGATCTAAATAATCGAATTGAATGAAAGTTGAAAATATTTTTTTTTTCGATCAAAAAATTCGAACGATTATCCCGTTTTTTTGGGAAAAATGATCGGACATGCTGGAAAAATCTTTATATTCGATCTAACGGAATAATCGAACTAAATTATCTAATTGAAAAATTGTACCATGTATGGCCACCATAAGATGCTGCACACAAACATGCTGCACACACTCAAACGATCAGTATCTGCAAAAGATCACTTCCTGCAAAATGCATCGATAGTCTATGATATCTGCAGATCTCAAACACACCTTGTTTAACCTCCTGCCGCCCGCGTCACGCCAGTAGGCGTGGCCGCGGCGGCAGCCCCAGGACCGCCTAACGCCAATTGGCGTAAAGTCCTGGGGCTCTGTTTTGCATGAGATCGCGCGCATGGTGCGCGCGCATCTCATGCTCGGAGGGCGGAGCTCCACCCCGCCTTCAGTCTCCGAGCGGCTATTGCCGCTCGGGAGACTGTTAGACGGCGATCACGCCGTCTATTTACTAGGTGCAGCGCTGCGACCAGCAGCAGCGCTGCACTGGGGACAGCCGTGTGACACGGCTGTCCCCATAGGGGACAAGAGAGCGATCAGCTCTCATAGGCAGAAGCCTATGACAGCCGATCGCCATAATTGGCCGGCTGTGGGGAGGGAGGGAGGGAATAAATTTAAAGAAACATGGGATTTTAGAAAAAAAACCTAACAATAATATTTATTTTAAAAAAAATAAACATGGGGGGAGCGATCAGACCCCACCAACAGAGAGCTCTGTTGGTGGGGAGAAAAGGGGGGGGGGGGGGGAATCACTTGTGTGCTGAGTTGTGCGGCCCTGCAGCTTGGCCTTAAAGCTGCAGTGGCCAATTTAGCTAAAAATTGCCTGGTCACTAGGGGGGTTTAGCCCTGCAGTCCTCAAGTGGTTAACGGACACTCATCTGCAGATCAGACAATTATCTGCAGATCTGAAGATCCATCCTGGTGGATCTGATCTGCAGATAATTGTCCGTTAAACAAGGTGTGTATGAGATCTGCAGATATCATAGACTATCAATGCATTTTGCAGGAACGGATCTTTTGCAGGAACTGATCTTTTGCAGATACTGATCTGTTGCATGTGTACAGCATCTTTGTATACAGCATCTTGCACAGATTTTTATCGGATGAGGAGTTTAGCTCCATAGAATAGACCTTAATCCTGGCCTAAAATCCAGGGCTGTGGAGTCGAAGTTGAGGAGTCAGTGTAGTTTTTGGGCCAGGAGTCAGAATCAGTGATTTCATAAACTGAGGAGTTGGATGATTTTTGTACCAACTCCACAGCACTTCTAAAAATCAACATCATGTGTTAACCACTTCCCGACCGCCCACTACACAGGGGCGGCGGGGAAGTGGAGCCCTGCAGGACGGCCTCACCCACAGAGGCGGCGGTCCATTTAAGGGCATGGGCGGAGCGATCGCGTCATCCGTGACGCGATCCTCCGCCGGCGCCTGTCACCGCTCGCTCGCCGCAACATCCCGCCGGCTATACGGAAGCGCCGGCGGGATGTTAACCCCGCGATCGCCGCATACAAAGTGTATAATACACTTTGTAATGTTTACAAAGTGTATTATACAGGCTGCCTCCTGCCCTGGTGGTCCCAGTGTCCGAGGGACCACCAGGGCAGGCTGCAGCCACCCTAGTCTGCACCAAGCACACTGATTTTCTCCCCCCCCCGCCCCAGATCGCCCACAGCACCCATCAGACCCCCCCCCCTGCCCACCCCCCAGACCCCTGTTTGCACCCAATCACCCCCCTAATCACCCATCAATCACTCCCTGTCACTATCTGTCAACGCTATTTTTTTTTTATCCCCCCCCCCTGCTCCCTGCCCCCTCCTGATCACCCCCCACCCCTCAGATTCTCCCCAGACCCCCCCCCCAGACCACCCCCCCCTGTTTACTGTATGCATCTATCCCCCTGATCACCTGTCAATCACCTGTCAATCACCCGTCAATCACCCATCAATCACCCGTCAATCACCCCCTGTCACTGCCACCCATCAATCAGCCCCTAACCTGCCCCTTGCGGGCAATCTGATCACCCCCCCACACCAATAGATCGCCCACAGATCCGACATCAGATCACCTCCCAAATCCATTGTTTACATCTATTCTCTCCTCTAAACACCCACTAATTACCCATCAATCACCCATCAATCACCCCCTATCACCACTTGTCACTTTTACCTATCAGATCAGACCCTAATCTGCCCCTTGCGGGCACCCAATCACCCGCCCACACGCTCAGATTGCCCTCTGACCCCCCCTTATCAATTCACCAGTGCATTAATTACATCTGTTCTTCCCTGTAATAACCCACTGATCACCTGTCAATCACCTGCCAATCACCTATCACCCATCAATCACCCCCTGTCACTGCCACCCATCAATCAGCCCCTAACCTGCCCCTTGCGGGCAATCTGATCACCCACCCACACCATTAGATCGCCCGCAAACCCGCCGTCAGATTACCTCCCAAATGTATCGTTTACATCTGTTATCTTCTCTAAACACCCACTAATTACCCATCAATCACCCCCTATCACCACCTGTCACTGTTACCTATCAGATCAGACCCTAATCTGCCCCTTGCGGGCACCCAATCACCCGCCCACACGCTCAGATTGCCCTCAGACCCCCCCCCCCCTTATCAATTCGCCAGTGCATTAATTACATCTGTCCTTCCCTGTAATAACCCACTGATCACCTGTCAATCACCTGCCAATCACCTATCACCCATCAATCACCCCCTGTCACTGCCACCCAACAATCAGCCCCTAACCTGCCCCTTGCGGGCAATCTGATCACCCACCCACACCAATAGATCGCCCGCAGATCCGACATCAGATCACCACCCAAGCGCAGTGTTTCCATCTATTCTCTCCTCTAAACACCCACTAATTACCCATCAATCACCCATCAATCACTCCCTATCACCACCTGTCACTGTTACCTATCAGATCAGACCCTAATCTGCCCCTTGCGGGCACCCAATCGACCGCCTACACGCTCAGATTGCCCTCAGACCCCCCCTTATCAATTCGCCAGTGCAATATTTACATCTGTTCTCCCCTGTAATAACCCACTGATTACCTGTCAATCACCTATCAATCACCCATCAATCACCCCCTGTCACTGCCACCCATCAATCACCCCCTGTCACTGCCACCCATCAATCACCCGCTGTCACTGCCACCCATCAATCAGCCCCTAACCTGCCCCTTGCGGGCAAACTGATCACCCACCCACACCAATAGATCGCCCGCAGATCCGACATCAGATCACCACCCAAGCGCAGTGTTTCCATCTATTCTCTACCCTAAACACCCACTAATTACCCATCAATCACCCCCTGTCACTGCTACCTATCAGATTAGACCCCTATCTGCCCCTAGGGCACTCAATCACCCGCCCACACCCTCAGAATGCCCTCAGACCCCAGCCCTGATCACCTCGCCAGTGCATTGCTTGCATCCATTCCCCCCTCTAATCACACCTTGAGACACCCATCAATCACCTCCTGTCACCCCCTAGCACACCTACCCATCAGATCAGGCCCCAATTTGCCCCGTGTGGGCTCCTGATCACTCGGCCAAACCCTCAGACCCCCTTCCGATCACCTCCCCAGTGCATGGATTGCATCTATTTTCCCCTCTAACCACCCCCTGAGACACCCATCAATCACCTCCTGTCACCCCCCTAGCACTCCTATCCATCAGATCAGGCCCAATACAACCTGTCATCTAAAAGGCCACCCTGCTTATGACCGGTTCCACAAAATTCGCCCCCTCATAGACCACCTGTCATCAAAATTTGCAGATGCTTATACCCCTGAACAGTCATTTTGAGACATTTGGTTTCCAGACTACTCACGGTTTTGGGCCTGTAAAATGCCAGGGCGGTATAGGAACCCCACAAGTGACCCCATTTTAGAAAAAAAAGACACCCCAAGGTATTATGTTAGGTGTATGACGAGTTCATAGAAGATTTAATTTTTTGTCAAAAGTTAGCGGAAATTAATTTTTATTAGTTTTTTTTCACAAAGTGTCATTTTTCACTAACTTGTGACAAAAAATAAAATCTTCTATGAACTTGCCATACACCTAACGGAATACCTTGGGGTGTCTTCTTTCTAAAATGGGGTCACTTGTGGGGTTCCTATACTGCCCTGGCATTTTAGGGGCCCTAAACAGCGAGGAGTAGTCTAGAAAACAAATGCTTCAAAATGACCTGTGAATAGGACGTTGGGCCCCTTAGCGCACCTAGGCTGCAAAAAAGTGTCACACATGTGGTACCGCCGTACTCAGGAAAAGTAGTATAATGTGTTTTGGGGTGTATTTTTACACATACCCATGCTGGGTGGGAGAAATTTCTATGTAAATGGACAATTGTGTGTAAAAAAATCAAACAATTGTCATTTACAGAGATATTTCTCCCACTTAGCATGGGTATGTGTAAAAATACACCCCAAAACGCATTATACTACTTCTCCTGAGTACAGCGGTACCACATGTGTGGCACTTTTTTACACCCTAAGTACGCTAAGGGGCCCAAAGTCCAATGAGTACCTTTAGGATTGCACAGGTCATTTTGCGACATTTGGTTTCAAGACTACTCCTCACGGTTTAGGGCCCCTAAAATGCCAGGGCAGTATAGGAACCCCACAAATGACCCCATTCTAAAAAGAAGACACCCAAAGGTATTCCGTACGGAGTATGGTGAGTTCATAGAAGATTTTATTTTTTGTCACAAGTTAGCGGAAAATGACACTTTGTGAAAAAAAACTATTAAAATCAATTTCCGCTAACTTGTGACAAAAAAATAAAAACTTCTATGAACTCACCATACTCCTAACGGAATACCTTGGGGTGTCTTCTTTCTAAAATGGGGTCATTAGTGGGGTTCCTATACTGCCCTGGCATTTTAGGGGCCCTAAACCGTGAGGAGTAGTCTTGAAACAAAAATGACCTGTGAAATCCTAAAGGTACTCATTGGACTTTGGGCCCCTTAGCGTACTTAGGGTGTAAAAAAGTGCCACACATGTGGTACCGCCGTACTCAGGAGAAGTAGTATAATGCGTTTTGGGGTGTATTTTTACACATACCCATGCTAAGTGGGAGAAATATCTCTGTAAATGACAATTGTTTGATTTTTTTACACACAATTGTCCATTTACATAGAAATTTCTCCCACCCAGCATGGGTATGTGTAAAAATACACCCCAAAACACATTGTACTACTTCTCCCGAGTATGGCGATACCACATGTGTGGCACTTTTTTGCACCCTAAGTGCGCTAAAGGGCCCAAAGTCCAATGAGTACCTTTAGGATTTCACAGGTCATTTTGAGAAATTTCGTTTCAAGACTACTCCTCACGGTTTAGGGCCCCTAAAATGCCAGGGCAGTATAGGAACCCCACAAATGACCCCATTTTAGAAAGAAGACACCCCAAGGTATTCCGTTAGGAGTATGGTGAGTTCATAGAAGATTTTATTTTTTGTCAAAAGTTAGCGGAAATTGATTTTAATTGTGTTTTTTCACAAAGTGTCATTTTCCGCTAACTTGTGACAAAAAATAAAATCTTCTATGAACTCGCCATACTACTAACGGAATACCTTGGGGTGTCTTCTTTCTAAAATGGGGTCATTTGTGGGGTTCCTATACTGCCCTGGCATTTTAGGGGCCCTAAACCGTGAGGAGTAGTCTTGAAACGAAATTTCTCAAAATGACCTGTGAAATCCTAAAGGTACTCATTGGACTTTGGGCCCTTTAGCGCAGTTAGGGTGCAAAAAAGTGCCACACATGTGGTATCGCCGTACTCAGGAGAAGTAGTATAATGTGTTTTGTGGTGTATTTTTACACATACCCATGCTGAGTGGGAGAAATATCTCTGTAAATGGACAATTGTGTGTAAAAAAAATTAACAAATTGTCATTTACAGAGATATTTCTCCCACCCAGCATGGGTATGTGTAAAAATACACCTCAAAACACATTATACTACTTCTCCTGAGTACGGCAATACCACATGTGTGGCACTTTTTTGCAGCCTAACTGCGCTAAGGGGTCCAAAGTCCAATGAGCACCTTTAGGCTTTACAGGGGTGCTTACAATTTAGCACCCCCCAAAATGTCAGGACAGTAAACACACCCCACAAATGATCCCATTTTGGAAAGTAGACCCTTCAAGGTATTCAGAGAGGGGCATGGTGAGTCCGTGGCAGATTTCATTTTTTTTGTCGCAAGTTAGAAGAAATGGAAACTTTTTTTTTTTTTTTTTTTCCTCACAAAGTGTCATTTTCCGCTTACTTGTGACAAAAAATAATATCTTCTATGAACTCACTATGCCTCTCAGTGAATACTTTGGGATGTCTTCTTTCCAAAATGGGGTCATTTGGGGGGTATTTATACTATCCTGGAATTCTAGCCCCTCATGAAACATGACAGGGGGTCAGAAAAGTCAGAGATGCTTGAAAATGGGAAAATTCACTTTTGGCACCATAGTTTGTAAACGCTATAACTTTTACCCAAACCAATAAATATACACTGAATGGGTTTTTTTTAATCAAAAACATGTTTGTCCACATTTTTCGCGCTGCATGTATACAGAAATTTTACTTTATTTGAAAAATGTCAGCACAGAAAGTTAAAAAAATCATTTTTTTGCCAAAATTCATGTCTTTTTTGATGAATATAATAAAAAGTAAAAATCGCAGGAGCAATCAAATAGCATCAAAAGAAAGCTTTATTAGTGACAAGAAAAGGAGCCAAAATTCATTTAGGTGGTAGGTTGTATGAGCGAGCAATAAACCGTGAAAGCTGCAGTGGTCTGAATGGAAAAAAAGTGGCCGGTCCTTAAGGGGTAGAAAGCCCTAGGTCCTCAAGTGGTTAAATTAGTAGGCTTTTAACTCCGTATTTTCCAACCCTGTCCTCAAGGTCCACTAACAGTGCATGGTTTGTGGAAATCCACAGAGGTAGCTAATCCGCACTGATGATGCACTAATTGCCCCACCTGTGAATATGTGCAGAGATGCCGGCATCTTTACTGCTGGCAAGGTGAATCACTAAGGATGGGGTTTTTTCACATGATCTCCCAAAATGCTCTGGGGAGAAAGCAGCATAACATCATAGCCTAGGTTAAACATCACTGGGAGGGCAGGGTTACATACCAATATACAGCAATCTATACATAAAACAAGAGTTTCTGACGCTGAAATCAAGATAACAAAGGGGGAAAATGGATAGCCTAAATCATTATATTTTACAATTCCTCTAATTCCACCAAATAAAGGTTTGTAGAACTTCTTCATTGCACCTTTCAGAAACCAGCAGACTAAGGAACAGAGTGAGTGGCAGTGGTGACACTTACCTGTATTGTAGGCAGTAGGCATGGCAGAGTACACCAGACCCTGTGTGGCTAGACTGGGAGTAGTCACTGAGACAACTGGAGTCGCAAGAGGTTGTGTAGACTGGGAGCTGCTTATCCTTTGTGTGTTCTGTGAACAGAAACAAATGATTTCTCAATAGCAAAATCATTAACTCTCCCACATAAACTACACCCACCATCCCTCCACTGCCAATCCAGATAAAAGTGAACAAAAAGTATAAAAACATTTTTAGTGTGCAAAGAATGTTCACGAGTAACAGGCTCCTCTTTTCTTTGAATGTGGCTTGCTATTGAAGGGGTAGCACTCCAGCAGTCTGGGCTACACATGCTGTCACACTGTCAGAGGTTATAGGGTGCTGCATTCTAAGATTCTCACCATACTACTGTAAAGAGGCATTAAAAAGTGGATCAGGTCATTTGGGTGTGGGGGTTGGAGTTGGGCTACTACCTAGGAAATAGTGATTGCAGTCAATTGTCTATTTGTAGATGATCGGATAGAATTAGCAGTCATCTGGGTGCGGGATGCCAGAAGTGGAGTCTTGCAAGTTGGGTTTGAGGGCAACAGCCTTGTTTTATCCAAAATAAGGCTGCCCCTCCTCTCAGTTTGGTTGAAAACCGTCAAACCACCTTAGAAAATGTGCCTTATATGAACACTACATGTAGTACAGTGAAGAAATACATTCTATCTAATGTGTCACTTTAAAGTGAAGGTTCTAGGTGTTTAAAAATCAAAAATCTACTTACCTGAGGCTTCCTCCAGCCCCTGGCAGCCGTCCTGTGCCCTCGCCGCCGCTCCGGTGGCTCCCGGTCCCCTCAGCTGCAGATGCCAACCTCGCCAGGTCAGCATCTTACTGCGCTCCAGCGTGCGGCTCACAGAGTCACACTGACGTAATCCAAACTGTACTGCACAATCCGAATGATGTCAGCACAACTCCGTGAGCTGCACACTGGAGCCATCTTGCACCAGAGGATACCCCGGATCACCGGTTGGGAGCGGAGCTGCGGCGAGGGCACAGGAGGGCTGCAAGAGGCTGAAGGAAGCCCCAGGTAAGTATATTTTTTTTATTTTTAAACACTTAGAACCTTTCCTTTAACAAGTAAAGTTTCTTTATTCTTGAATGTAAACTTAAAATGTATTAGGTTGAATGACTTCGATACAACCCACCACACACCATTCAATTTCTGACAAAACCAATCTGATTTTTCAAACCTTTCTGATGGGTTTTAAACAAGAAAGTTGACAATTTTCGATAAAATTAAAGAAAAAAATGTATCTCGCTTTTTTCACATAATTGATTGTTTTAATAGAATTGAGGTACGTTACTTTACCTTGCACACAGACATTCTTTGCCAAAAATCAACCTCACCCGCAGCAGTGAGAAATGAAACAACAATATCTTTAAGGATATCCTTCAGAGCCTGCCAGCGGGAGCCGGGAGACTGGAGCTGTGGCGAGGGAAGATGCGACCTCTAGGGGATGGAAGAAGCCCCAGTAAAGTCAAGCTTGGTGTTTTCTTTAAATTACCTCGGATAGCCTTTCAAGAGCTCACTACAACTTAGTGCTACACACTGATGAGGATCCCCAGAGGAGATGAAACTATGACTACCGGCATATAGCATGTGTGGCGCATGTGTGACATCACACACACGCCACAAGTGCTATAGCTATTTGAGACGCGAATGCGGAAGTACGGCGGAGACTCGGCAGACACTTGGGGGCAGCAGACAGGTAAAGTATTTACATGCATGGGCACAGGGGGGACAGCGGCTGGGGGCCGATTCCAGAGAGATTTCATGCTGAAATTGATCAGGAATCAGCCTGTGTTGCATGGGTAGACAACAGATATTTCTGAGATCAGAGAAACATCTTTCTCTTGGTGAAATCTGCCCATCATCGCTAGTGGAGAGACATATAGATCTGGCCAGGCTAATCTTATCTATAGAGGCACAAGAGCCTTTAAAAGAAATTTGTATGGTAGACAGCTGAATAACTTACTGGTTGAGGGTGTTGCCTTTGTAGTAGTGTTCAAGCCAGTAGGTAAAACAGTAAGGAGTCTCTGGGCAATGCTCCCTAATGTTCCTGGTTGCCTGTGGAGGGGCCCTAAGTGGCTGCTACTCTGAAGCGCTTTGAGTCTGCCTTGAGAAAAGCGCAATATAAATAACGTGTCTTTCTATTTAGCATGTCCAATTGCTGCTGAATGTATCTGTACAGACATTTGAAGCACTATACATCTAGAATACTGATAACTGGAGAGATTTGGATTACTCCAGTTATTGTCATCACTGTTCAGCGTTCACAAGACCAGCTCTATGTCCCAATTGTAATTATAGATCTGCTTCCTCTATTGGTCTCTATAACCTTGAATAGGTGCAGCCTCCTGTGTGCAACTCTGAAGTCTAACCAGCAGAGGGTAGTCTCGTCCTGCTGTTAAATCAAATTTCTGTATGTAGCAAAACACACATTCAAATTTGGCTACATAATACAGAGTAACTAACATAAACATGCAGGCAGAAAACAGATACAGATATTTCCTAAATGTCATAAAAGGAAATATTAAATAATAGTGAAAAAAAATCAAAGCATGCATAACACTATAATATTTACACAGCAGAACATGCTGCATGCAGCCCAACACTTTGTGAGGGTGAGATTTGGGGGGGGACACTATGTTACTGGTAATGCTGACCATACTAAATCAGTATAGAGGGGCCAATTTTAGCAACACCAGTACAAGACAATTAGTGTAAATCTGGTGTAAAACAGGTGCAGTTGCTCAGGGCGACCAATCAGGAACCCTGGTCTAGACGTCTGCTCTGTGTTTTTTTACACCAGTTTTATGCCAGTTTTCTATGCACTGGTTTTTATAAATCTGCCCTTTATGTTCACGGTTTTCCTATATCTACAATAGAGTAAACAAATAATATTGCAAAAGCTAAAAAAAAAAATTTCTGATACAGTGGCGTGCTATTTCAATAAACTTATTCATTTGAAACAAGTTTGACTGCATCCGTGCTTTTTTGACAGGCATAGATGTTCATACAATCAACTCTCAGTTGGGGTGGGGATCTTTTTAATCTTCTCCTTGAACTAGCTGTGCCTGCTCCCCCTCCGCTCTCTACATCATGCAGCAGAGCTTGTCCAGGCTGAGTGTTAGCTGTGTATGGCAGCAGACTGAATGCTCTGAGGGAGGTCTGGTAACTGCTGCACAACAGACAAGACACCACTCTGTCACAACATCAATTAAGCAATTATTATTGAGGCCTACAAAAAGCATAAGGTTGTAAACATGGTTTCCTAGAGAAAGGCAGTACAACAGAGTGCGGGTGAACTGAATTCTAAATGAGCAATATATCCATCACACGCTATAAATAATAGGTGTATAAATAAAGGAGCATGCAGCCTTCTCTGAGGAGTATTCCGTGGCCCCAGCACTGCATGTACACTGCAGACTGCTGTTTGAGCCCTCCTGAGGAAGATGAGATCATTCACAGCTCAGTCAAGAAATGACCTCACTAAGGATGATGTAATCTCTCATTGAAAGACAAAACAGTGAAGAACTCCTGTACTAGGCTATAGGGAAGTGACAGACAGTTTCTGAGGAAAAGTGTTAGGCGGTGCAGGGTGGGGATCAAGTCATGTGATCAATGTTTTTCCACACACAAAACACCAATATGCGTGCCACAGCTGATGTTCCCTTTAAAGGAGCTAAAAATAAGCAATTCTTCCCTAGAAATTCATCCATCAAAACCAGAAAATAGGTAATGAAACTTTTTGGAGGGTACTACAGAAGTTAAAGGGAACATCACTGACAGAAAATAATGTACATGTCTCTGAAGCACGAGCTCCACTCACCAGATCTAATTCATCTTCCTCTGTCTGTAGAGGAGCAAGGAAAGCACAGATATAGGAGTTACTGCGCTGCAATTCTAATGAAAATGCTGAGTGCACAACGAGTACCACTCTTATCAACCCATTTTCCCAGCATTGCTGTCTTCATACACATATAGTGCCCCATTTCACAAGTGACTGATATGCTCTATCTATAGACAGTAATGTGGAATTGGACCTCAATTGTTTCATAGCAGATGATTAGGGAGGTGAAAGCCACAGTAAGAACATTATAGTATATCACATTTGATGTCAGGGGAGTTTGAGTATACAAGCCAGGTAGGCTGCTTCTTATAGGGGGGCCCCTGTTTTAAGGAGGGGTGTAGTAGGCTAAGAGGGAGCAGGTAGGGAATACTCTCTGTGTGAAAGGTGTGTTTCAGGTGATACACGAGCCCCAATTAAATAGTTCATAAGTGGGTGAAAATATATTCACATCGAAGTAATTATGCCCGGGATTGGGCAAAACCATCATGTAATATAATGGTACAGTAGGGGTTTTATGGACATAAGTTTAGGATGGGATATAATTCAATTAAATGGGGGGTGTGTAGGGCACGTTTGTCACCTGTAGTATAATTAATGTGAGGGGGTAGATGTTGTGGGAGTTTGATATATCTGGGTTTATTATGGATTGGAATATTTAGGTGATACACGAGCCCGTTTAGAGGCTATGAATGGGATAACCATATCGAATCCTAATTGCACTATAATTGTCATTTTGGGGATAACAATAATAAGGGGGTACAGAGGGCACGTTTGTCACCTATAGGACTAAGATTCTCAGAGTGCTGGTACTAATTTATGCAGTAAATGAATGGATGCTTTTATAGCGCTTCTCTTGCGTTTATTAGATGTTTTTATAGCGCTTTTCTTGCGTTTATTAATGTTGGTAAACAGCAAGATAAAATTAGTTTGCTAGTGGTAAGTTGAAATCTTAACTATGTATTACATTATATTGTATTTTAAAATTATAATATTTTAATATTGTTCTCCCTTTTTTACTATTGTTCTCATTCTTATGTCTAAAAAGATTGCTATGTAATTGTGTTGATCAGGCCTGGCAAATGATTAATGGCAGTCGAGTGAGTGGTTCTGGGGGCCACAAGCTCTAATACATAGGCTCATGCCAATACGGGTTAAAACGTACCCATGAGGCCTGGCCGCAACTATGTAACATTTGCATGTCTGAAAAGACGCCATGATGCTGGAGCCCGAGTTAGGAGAGGAGCCGCGAGATTACCGCCGCGAGTTAGGAAAATTTGCATAGGAAGGTAGTTATAGCGTCAACACTCCTGGCCAATGGCATGCCCCTGATGAGTCGTGTTGACGAAACCGGTAGGGCGGGGCCTCAGGCACGGAGTGTGGAGACGCTGAGCAACAAGGCGGCGGAGAGGACGTCCATTGTTTTTGTATATGCGCATTATCTTTGAGCAAATGTGAGTGCACTATTGTATTGTTTTTAAACTATTAAAGTAGAATTACGCTATGTCAGCCATGTCTTTTGAGTCTAAGGTGCTGGTAACACTGTGAACACCTCAAGACATAAGAAAGCGAGCATTGCTGGTCAATACAGGATCAGCCAGCATATCTGGTGAGCGAGGATTTTATTTATATCACAATATCACGGAGGTGTGGACATACTGGTTAGACACGTGTGCTGCACTGGTGGTTCAAGGGTGACCTATGATAGCAGGATCACGCTATGTTATCTTTGTGTTTCTGAGTGACACACAGGAAGAAGTTTGCGGAGGTAAAGAATCTACATCTAAGCATGCCTGTTTGCTGATCTGTGGATAAATCAGCCACTTTTGCTGGTAAGGGTATTTTTGTCAAGCTTTGAGAAGACCCTGTATGGTTTAACAACGGACTGCCGGGTTCTGGGACTGGTTTTAGGCATTCTGGAATATAATCTCTGAATATATGGTTTCATTTTCAGGTGAACTGTCAATAGCAATCCTGTTCATGTTGACCCACAGACTGGTAACATTAGGTCCAGTTATATGCATTCTATTTTCACAGGTGGACTTTGTTACAGATTGTGGCACAAGCCACAACTTGATGTTACTGTAATAGGGGAATCTTTCTGTTTATGTGTTCTGAGCGTTCTGAATGAATGCATACTAGATCTGTATAGTAAGTAAATGTTCATGTATGTGGGGTAGAGCGCTCCACCTTATCGGATTCCATATAGACAGTAATATTACACAGGACAAACTGGAAGAAAAAGTCAGCTCACTGTATTTTACAAAGTATTACCAGTACAAATTTATTATGCAACGGTAATACTAGGATCAGTAGGTCCTTTATGCAAACATGGTCAGAACATACATCTAATGATCCTTTATGGCAGAAATGTTGACCACTGATGCATCACGTTTGTCAACCACAAAATCTCACTGTAATTATTAATAACCTTGAGCTCAAAAACATTGATTCTCAAGATTCGCTGTGCAGAGATTTCAAATTAATCAGCACATCATTAAACATATGGGGCATGCTTGCATCAAGTGGTGCAGAGATGTGTCCCATGGCGAGCCAATCTCTCTCTTCGGTGTAAATTATACAGAGAAAGCTCACCGGTTGCTACAGGAGACATTAGCTGAACTGTAAAGAACTTTGTAAATTATGCAGTTAGATTACTCTGGGTAGGTACCACTACCACATTGATGTATACTGCCCATGCAATAAGCATGTATTCCACTCACCAAAGGAGGCATCATGCCTTTACTGGAGGGAGGTATGACCACACGCAAGTCTGGCTTCCGGCTGTTCATTCCCAGGTTGCCTCCTGGAGGGGGAGGGGATTTGGTGGGCATCACTTTTCCCAGTCCATTTCCCCCGGCTGGGCCAAGCAGACTCGGAGAAGCCCTGGGGTTTACAAACCCATTACCTGAAAGGAAAAGCCCTCTCCATTAGTAGGTAGGATTTAATATGCAACATTGATACATCTTCAAGATCCCTGAACCTAAAGAGAAATCATGAATAATGACGTATTGTATATGGGCATCTAAATAAATATACATACACAGTTACCTCCTCATGCTACATATCACTTCATGAGCTTTTTAAACACAATGTAGCCATCATCCATCAGACTAATTTTCCAATGATCTTTTCCAAAGGTCAAGGCACCAGAGCAAGCGTGTTAAATTATATACCGGTAAGTAAAAAAATACTAGATGAAACTCAGCTGAGGAATTCCACCTCTGCTAAGAATCCTGCGTATTTACAACAGCCCCTGACCGCCCCCCCTTGGGCTGTACAGGCTATCGATGTGTGCTGTTACTATGAGGAGGGGGGGGGCTGAGTGGTGCAGGAGAGCCGTCATGCGGCAGGGCTGCGGTAAGTGGGGAAACAATGCTTTTGGTCGGTACTTGCCTGGCAGATCACTGTCTGAGCGGGGGTTGAGAGCATTTACCCCACCCTGTAACATCACTGCAGTACTGCTCCACCCCCGCCATCTATACAGCTTAGGCCCTGCCATGAGGGATAAGGTGCCGATCTCTGCCAGACGACACGCTTCGTACATGTGGCTTTAAACCTACCCATGATGATTGTCTATTGTCCCCTAACATAGTCTAAGGTCCAACACAAAGGAAAAATCGAGAGCCCCAATGGTGCATTATTGCTATTCAATTGATAATCAAGATTAAGTGCGAAGCATAATACTCACAAAAATGGGTTGCCGAGTGCAGGCAACCACTAATAGCACTTGCGGGGAAATTAGGCCTGTCCCCTCAGGGTAAGAAGTCGCTCTCCGTAGACAGAATTGGGTGATCACACCCATCCAACCGGTGGATACAATTTTGTTCAAAAGATTACAGAGGCGCCAATCAGAATAAAATACACTAAAATTTCATAAAATGGAGGGGGGGGGGGGGGATATTGGATGATTTACCACCCCAAGAATGACACTAGTATTACTAATCATTAATAATTTATTAATTTTACTCCCACAAATTTTGCAACGCGTTTCGCGGGTCTATTGCCCGCTTCCTCAGGCAGTATAGAACAGGAGCAACTGAAGTGTCACCAAAGCGAGTGTAGCACCTCTGTGACACTTGCTGACGCTTCAGATGCTCCTGTTTTATACTGCCTGAGGAAACGGGCGATAGACTCGCGAAACGCGTTGCAAAATTTGTGGAAGTAAAAATAAATACATTATTAATGAGTAGTAATATAGTCTAAGGTCCGTTTTTTTTTTAAGGTGTGTGGGGGGGCGGGGGCGGGGAGACACTAATTACCTTAGTATGTTTTTGGTATGTGGGGAGAGAGTCACACAAACCTGGGCAAACAAACTTCATACAGATTACTTCCTGGCCAAGATTCAAATACATGGGCCCATGTGCAATTCACTTTTTCTCCAGAGTTTTCTCCTAGGAGATATTTTTTCATCCTCAATTTAAAATAACTTTTTAGCACTTTTTAATAGAAAAAGTAGGCGGAAAAGTCCTGTCAAAATCATTTTGAATGTGTGTGCATTTCTACTACCAAGCAGCTGGGAAAAATGATGGATGTTTTGGTGGTAAAAACATACAGAGTGTGGCGTATAGGGGCAAAACACATGCATTACTCAAGCCAGTCAGGTATCAGGGGTTTCCAGTAGGCTATTGATGGGATTGATACATCTACAGCTTGCGGCTAAACTAATATTACATTTTGTCATTCAGCCAGAGGCCCACAAGCATTAGATTACAGTTATAATACTCCGCTTGGAAGGCATGTAATCTAGAGCAAGTGGTAAGTAAAAATATCTCTATGTAATGCTTTTACTTACCAGATTTAAACACATTAAATAAAACTATTAAAAATGATTTTTGTAAAAAATTCAAAAATAAATCTATACATTTTATTAAAGTGTAATAGCACCAACATGTTATGCAGCTCTGATAATGCACTGTGCCCTTTCATTACTAATCTTTGCTTAAATAATGTGCTTAGATTGCTTCTACTGATGTTCTACTATCACTGCATCTGTGAACGACCGTGGAGAGTTATGCTAGGTACACATCATACAATTTTATGGCAGATTTACCTGCCAGATGGATTATTTCCAACATGTCCGATCTGAATTTCGATCGATTTTTTGATTTTCTGATTGTTTTTCTGATCGATTTCCATAAAAGTGAATCAAAACCGATCGGAAAAACGATCAAATAGAAATGATCGAACTTCAAATCGGACATGTAAATCTGCCAGAAAATTGTATGGTATGTACCTAGCATTACCTTCCAGTTGGAAGAAACATATTGCTACCTCCAAGAGAGTACTGGTTAAAGTGAACCTGAACTGAGAAGAATTATTTAAAATAAACACATGATGTACCTGCAAATGAATATTACATATTTACCTCATAAATATTACATATCTACTCAGTTCCTCTCAGAAGCTCACCATTTACACATAGCGACAATCCCTTCCAGTTCTGACTAGATCTAGTCAGACTCACTGGAAGCTGAATGCCTTAGGGCCCTTTTCAACTATATCAGTTGCTATCAGTTATAACTGAAAGGACAACTAAT
The DNA here is from genome assembly GCF_040937935.1 of Hyperolius riggenbachi. Taxonomy (NCBI): domain Eukaryota; kingdom Metazoa; phylum Chordata; class Amphibia; order Anura; family Hyperoliidae; genus Hyperolius; species Hyperolius riggenbachi. Next base: position 149,061,882 of record NC_090648.1, read on the forward strand.
GTGCAAGGTAATGTCCATGTTTCCCAAGCGATCTCATTGGTTAAACGGAGTGCTGACCCAGAAGCTATTATGGGGTCATCACCATTTTTACAATGGAGAATTCCAACAAATACAGTACACAAACAGGAGATGGGAGAGGAGAAAGAGATTGATGAGCAGACTACGCGGGAGGAAAGTATGACAGGCATATGTTTATTTTGACTTTATTTTTTTAGCTCAGGTTTGCTTTAAGTGCACGGCGTCTGGCATGAGAGAACAGGGTGGAAGCAACATATTGCAACCACCAAGAGTGTGCTGGTTAAAGGACAACCGAGGTGACATGCGACATAATGAGATAGACGTGTATGTATAGTGCCAAGCACACGAAGGACTATGCTGTGTTCGTTTTTTTTTTTCTCTGCCTGAAAAAGTTAAACATCAGGTATGCAAGTGACAGTTTTTGTCTGGGTCCGGACCGGGTTGGACTCGATCAGACTATAGTATAACCCACACTGATAAGTTATTACAGCCATAAAACACTTTCCTGTCAGGAAATGGCTTATGAGAGCAGGAAAGAGATAAAAAGGGTCAATAATTCCTAGATTTGAGCTCTGGCAAACTTCAGTGAAGGTGTCATTGAGCAGAGACAATGAAACAGTAAAAACTTAAAAAGTAGATTTAAATATAAAATAAAACTGTGGGATATCTAAAAAAATCATTTTTAGGAGACTGAGGATAGATACAATTGTTTTTCTTATCAGTTTATTTTCACCTCAGATGTCCTTTAAGGGCTCTGCCTCGGACATAGAAGACCTGGATTCAAATCTTGGCACTTCCTATTCAGTAATCCAGTACTAATTCAGTAAGGAGTCTTTGGTCAAAACTCCCTAACACTGCTACTGCCTACTGAGCACGCCCCTAGTGACTTCAGCTCTAAAGCGCTTTGAATCCGAAAGGAGAAAAGTGTTATGCAAATATTGGAATCATTATTAAGAGACGCTATTAAAGATGTTCACTGTATTCAGGTTCAAAACAACCACTATCTTTCCTGCCAGATCCTGAGATCAAATCCATTAACAGGTACTGTAATTGGTAGGTGAACAGAGGCGCCAGAAGGATAAAAAGTACATAATTTTTTTTAAATAATTGCTGGGAGGAAGTGGTGGACTCACCTCCGTTAAAGAGTAACTGTTAGCCCCCAAATTGAATTTTAAAACACTATTGCAATGTTTTATTTATTATATACCGCAGAGCAGCCAGCGCCGTGCATCTCTCTCACATGTGATTCTCTCACATGTGACTCGGCGGCGGCTGCTCTGCGGTGCTGCTCTGGAAGTGCTGCCGCTCTGTCTCCGTGTCAGAGCGGTCAGCTGCGGTGGGGAGAATATATTGGCACCTGGTCCTGGGGGGGGAGAGGGGGGTCGGCCAGACATAGGCATGCTCTGCATGCTATAGCATCTGATATGCGGCTTGCGTCCGGAGCTGGGGGAAAAGGTTAGATAGTAACAAAATTAGATTGATTTTTAACTTGTGCATTGACTTTTTGGATCACTTATATAATAAATAAAACATTGCAATAGTGTTTTAAAATTCAATTTGGGGGCTAACAGTTACTCTTTAAAGCAGACACCAAGGACAGAGGCGCTCTGCTTGCTATAACTGAATTGCTGTTGTTTATCCCCTGCTATAACTGAATTGCTGTTGTTTATCCCCTGCTTATTGCCTGAAGAAGTGGGCTGTGCCCGCGAAACGCGTTGCATCTTTGGGGTATTTTCAATAAATGTGTATATCTATATATTTACAGTCCTTGGTGTCTGCTTTAATGGAGGCGAGTCCACCACTTCCTCCCAGCAATTTTTTTAAAATGTTATGTACTTTTATCCTTCTTGCGCCTCTGTTCACCTACCAATATATTTGAGTCCACCCCAGGTGGAGGGGTGATCTACCCCCTTTCTTCCTATCTACAGAGAGCGACTTCTTAATCCTGAGTGAGGACAGGTCTAATCTCCTCACCTGCCTAATGAGTGGTTACCTAGGTGGTAACCCGTGTTTGTGAGTATTACCATCTCACTGTTTCGTTTATCCAATCAATTTTGACATACTACACCATACTGGGCTCTCGATTTCTCTTCAACTTTAGGTACTGTAATTGGAATACTAGGCAGTAACTTGCTGAAGTAATGACTGAGCAACTAAAAAAAAGAAAAGCCCAACAAATCTGTTTAGAAAAAATAAAACATATTACACAATATTTAGGAGCAGAAAGTAAAACATGTATTCTCCTTAAAATCTGGATGTTTTGTAACGTCCCAAGTCTAAAGGGTAATAAAGCTAAAATGGAACAGTTGCTGGAAAACCGCAGCATAAGTGCACCACAATCAGCACATCCTGTGCTGGCCTTGGTGTGCAAGGCTGGCTCTGCCAGATGAATCCCTCCATCCACACCCAGTCCAGTCATTTCCTGTTGGCTGTGTGGGCATTTCTCTATTTTTTTTTTCTAAACAAGCAAGATCCAATAAACTTTCCATAATCTTGACAGTGCTGTCACTGCACAGCTCTCAGCCTCTTCAGCCCAAAATTAATCAGGCACCAAACAGGCAGGCAGCAGAATCTCATAGCTGCAGTCAGGCACTTCTTCTGTTAATAATGTCTGATTCAATCCTATTTTGCTGTCATAACATAAGGCAATTATCCAGCAGAACTGCCAGTCCTGTTCTAATAGCACTGGCTCAGAGAACAGCCATGCTGAATGGGGGCTGTGCTCCCATCTCTTCAGGAGGGAGGCTGCATGTATTATGACAGGATGCTGCTCAATTCCCCTGACCACGGCACGGGCTGCCCCATTATAACCACTAATAAAGAGAGAGAGAAATCCGAGTAAAATGCTAATGCTAAGCAAATAAAGTCAGTATAATATTGCAACATATTTCACGCGCACACACACATACACGCGCACAAACACGCACCCGCACCCACACGCATGCACACACGCCTGTCCCAATTTCATTCAGCCAGCTCTTCAGACTTCAAAAGGCACAGCAGCTGAGAAGAGACAAGGCCAAGAAGGTGAGGAGATGATAGAATCCATGTCAAGCAATCTATGCAAACCAATGTGAGTTGTGGCTGCCTTCCACTGTGTGACTGTAATAAACCAGCAAGTGCTGCTGATGTGTAGAAAGGGAAATGGCACCAAATCCAACTCTGAGTCAATATGAGGAGACACAGATAAAAGTGAGGTAAGGAATAATAGCATGAAAGTAAAGCATGCTGAAGTTATCCTACTTGCGAATCGCGACGCTGTTGTGATCAGAAAAGCGGCTGAATTTGGCTTTTGTGAGCGGATCTCAGCAAGTGGAAAAGAGCCCATAATCAGGTAGAAGATGCTAGTCTAAGCCCAAATCACAATATGGCTTACTCCGTTATGGGGAATAAGAAAAGCAAACTCTTTATTCTGGTATTTACAGACCTCATGGATTTCATTTATGGACAGTCTGGGATCCTTCAGCTAGATCTCTATATATTCCATCCTTCATATCCCTCTCACTTCAGGTGTACTTTAAATGAACCCTAAATAAAGCTCAACTTCTGAAATATGATTAACCCAAAACTAACTACATATTTTCACCTAAACATAACTCATAATGCTGGCCAACCCCTAGTCTGACTCCAAAAGTGGCCACACAAGATACAACTTTTATTTTGATTGTATTCAACCAATCGATCTAATTTGTTTTGAAGAAATTGTTCGGTTTAACACACATGTGTTTGAAATTGACGTAATTTTGGGAAAAAAGATCGTAAAACATGGAAATGGTTGGTTAGAAAACCCTCCTGCATGGCAACCTTTCACTCAATCAACTTTTAATCATTTTGCATTTGCAAGAAAATACATTTTTCACTATGACATTTATCACCAGATTCAATCTCTGTACATCTATTAATATCTCATGCCATCATTGTTTGCTGCTGTTCATTTTCCAACACATCCAATCTCAAACATGGAGGTAAAAGGAACATTCGATCAGATTTCTATTTTTTTTGTTTTTTGTTTTTTGGTACAACCAAATCGTTTTAATTGAATTGGGCTAAAATTGAATAGAAAAATTGTACCATGTGTGGCCACCTTAACACTTAGCTGAAGCCTAATTTGCCCACTAATGATTCAATCTTTTTTGTCTAATCTTACCAAATTTATGTAGCAGAAAGGTAAGAAGAGTGAATATATTGACTGAATACTTAAGGCAGTCCCTTATATTACATAGAAATTTTAAGATTGGACAACAAAGTTAGGATAATTAGTGGGCTCCTTAACACTTACCACCCCAAAACCCCAACGCTGGCCTATTGGTACACAGAGTTTTGATAATTTTTCATCTGGGTGCGAGTTATGCCAAAAGCAGCGGTGAAAAGTACCAATTCGAAAAAGAGTCTCTGGCCAGATTGTTTTTTGTTTTGCAAGCACACCGCCTTATAAATATAAATGCTGCTCACAGTGCTTGTGCTTATGCCTTTGGATGAGAATCACAGAGTGACTAGTGACTGGCATAATAAAACTAGCTGATAATGTCTATAATGTATGCAGCGGAAATACAGTCATAACAGCCACAGAGACTGCTTTGGAGCCCAGGAGATCCCTAGTTTGTTCAGTTCCCTTATATTTTCTGTTTAAGCCTGTGACTATCAGCGTGTCTAATCAGTTAATAGTTATTGATGCAGAATCTGTGAATAGGGATAACGCGTACATTAAATAGCCGACAGTAATATAAATTTAGCAGTACATTTACCAATATGCTACAGTGCAATTACAATAGTAAAATATTGGTAAGTAACACTGATATTTTACCACAGCCAAACCTAACCCTATTCTAACACAGAACCCCTTCATCTACCGATGCCTAACCCTAAACACCCTCCCTCCAATGCCTAACCCTAACCGTCCCCCTGGACACCTAACCTTAACCACCTGCACTCATCCCCCCCCCCCCCCCCGACCTTAAAGGACCACTATCACAAAAAAATGAAAAATTTTAAATGTGTACATATACAAATAAAACAAAAAAGTATTTTTCTTCCAGGGTAAAATGAACCTTAAATTACTTTTCTCCTATGTAGCTGTCACTTACAGTAGGTAGTAGAAATCTGACAGAAGCAACAGGTTTTGGGCTAGTCCTTCACTTCATGTGGGATTATCAACATTGCTTTTATTCTTTATAAAGACATTCCCGGAAAAAGGATTTATACAAAGATGCTGGCCCCTGCTCCCTTCTCACTGCACACTATTCTAGCAGCTGGACAGGGCAACTGCCATTCACCAAGTGCTTTTTAAAATAAATAAAACCCTGAGAATCCCCTATGAGGAGATGGGCTAGTCGAAAACCTGTCGGTTCTGTCAGATTTGTACAATCTACAGTAAGTGACAGCAACATAGGAGAAAAGTAATTTATGGCTCATTTTACTCTGGAAGAAACCTACTTCTTAAGTGTATGTGCTTACATGTATGTTGCTTTTTTACAAATTTCGCGATAGTGGTCCTTTAACTGTTCCCCTCATTGCTAACCTTAACTGCCCCCCCCCCCCCAATGTACACCATCTGCCCCACCTCGGCCACCAATCTGCCACAACAAAAAAGAAAATGATTGGGGCGCTGCCGTAGGCACCCATATAAATGGCGCCTATATGCAGAAATGTGGGCACCTGCTGCACCCAATAAATAGCGCGCGCCAGGGCTGCCCAAAATGCAGAATGTGGCTACAAATAGGGGGCACTTGCAGAAAGGTGGGCACCCATGGCATCTGAATAATAGCAGGCACACACATTTCTGCCTATAGCCACTATTTATATGGGCGCCTATGGCAGCCTACAGAACTCCGCATCCTGATGCCCATGCACTGTGCCATGTATGTGAGTGTATCATACCTTCTGTATAGGGAGGAGGAAGGAAAGGGCATCACTGCTCAAATGTGCCTACATGTGGAAAACCCATACATTGCATTTACACCACTGAGTACATGTAAGTGCATAAAGAACGCACAACCTATTACTTGTACCTAGCAGCATGTGCAAACTAAGCATTGTGTCTCTTCTCTTTTTGAATACATTCTTGATGCATTATCATATAGGATTTGCTTTTTAGAAGAAAAAAAAATCAATACAGGTCATATTTCCCTCTCTGAATCAGGTCTACAGGAAGAATGCCAATAATAATGCTCCTATTACTGTGGGGGTTACAGAAATGGTATCATCATTAAATATTTATTGTGGTCATCGTCCAAAAGAGAATATATGGCAAGAGGGCACTGTATGCAGAACACTAAACTCACTAATAAAATGACTAAACCATATAATAGCCCATACTGTGGTTGTGACCCTTGCATGTAGACATGCTTTTTATGTTCTGTATGACTTATGACAGTGCCATAGAAACAGGGCTTACTGTTATTGCTATTCCAACCAGATATAAAGGCAAAAAGGGGAGGGGGCCTCATGTGGTCACCTCCTATCCCCAGAAGCCATGTTTTCCCCTGATGTCCCCTCTCCAGACAATGAAGACATAGGAGGAGCTGGCTCTGCAGCTTTGGAAACAATAGGCTGTGCAGCTTCTACAATACTGCAGGTGTCTAACCACACTCTTCATGGCTTGAAAGTCAATTCAGCCAGTGCTGAACAGCTACAAAGATGGTTCTAGTCTGAAGACACTTGCAGCAATAAATGAATGGGACGCCATCCTTTTTCAGCTTGAGAGAAAGTCGTTGTGAGAGGATAAAGAGGTCATTAGAGGGAGAGTGGACAGGCACGGCACCTGGGCCCATTAGGCTTTAGTTTCATACATTAGCTATCCATGCATATGCATCTTTGAAAACGTACATTTTGCTCCTTGCACACACTGCATCAGGCCAGCATCTGCCACATGCAGACAGTAAATGGGACACATCTGGGTTTCTACTCAAACTCCATTCATTTCACAGCAACTGAATTATTCCTATAATGACAAGAAGTTCCAGCACATGGAATAAACACTCGTCTCTGGCTCTTCGAGAATACACTGTACCATCTTGTGTTCCTGTTGTGCTTGGTAAGTAATATTTTGGGGATGATGGATTTTGCAGCGTTTATGCTGTGCAGAGGATTTTCTGCTAAATCTCCCTCCTGTGTAATTTGAAGCACAAGGCTCCTGGTCATTTGTAAAAATCATACAACAAAAAATTAAGCAGATTTGCACTTTGATTTAAAGAAGAATGCAGGCAAAGACCTTCTGCATCCAAGGCTTACAGTATATGAACTTCCTGCATACAAATTTTATTTTACTTATTTTTTTTATACGTAAACCAGTTTTGTTTTCAAAACAAAGAATAATAGTAATAGAATAATTAATATCTTCTTTGTAAAGCTTTCATGATTGAGATGTGGATAAGTTCCTTTATTGCTGGTCTAACTACAATGCCCTACTGAGTGTTTATAATAATCCAAACATTTTTATAGCGCTTTTCTCCTGTCAGAGTGAAAGTGTTCAAGAGCTGCAGCCATTGGGACGCGCTCAGGAGGCCACCCTGCAATGTGAGGGAGTCTTGCCTTGAACTCCTTACTGAATAAGAACTGACTCTAGCCAGGATTTGAACCCATGTCAAAGGCGGTGCCCTTAACCAGTACTCTATCCAGCCTGTCACATGATGCAGAGTAGCCAAAGTCTAGAGTGCAGGTGTCAACCACAAGGCCTGCAGGCCGAATGTGGCCCTCCTTGCCAGTTTATGTGTCCCTCCAGAACTTCAAATGTGCATCACTGTTAGAAGTAAAACAATGACAGCACACTGCTTTCCCATCCAGAGGAGCACACCGATGACAGTTTCTAGTTGAAACATTGTCAGTTTGAGGTGGGGTGCAGCAACAACCCATGGGACCCCTCAGCAAATTTACCATGGGGCCCCCTTTTGGCATCCAAATCCCCTCGTGTGGCGAGGATCTTCACTTGGGCCACATTTCATCTTGAAGAGATTCTGCTGAAGTAGCACTGCGGCAGGTAAATATTAAACTTCTCCACTGCGCTGCTCTGCTCTGCAGAAGGGGGAGGAGCTCCCCCCCCCCCCCCATGTTCACTATAGTTATGTCACTTAGTTTGAGACTGTTCAATAAATGTTAAATCTTATTGAACAATTTGGCCCCTGACTTAAACTAGGTTTTAGATTTTGCCCCTTTATGTGACTGAGTTTGACACCCCTGGTCTAGGTAATGAGTCTCCCATCCTGTAAAACGTAAGAGGAATTTTACAGTAGATGATCTAAGGATTATTTCACGTGGGAGGCTGAAAGTGGTGAATCCACTGCCTGTCAGCTGTTCACGGCCATCAGCCAGGCATTTACTAGCACATGAAATGGGCAGAGGTGGCCGCCACACTAAGTCACATCTGAGCACAGATGCAACATAATGCGTTTTTTAGCTGACAGGTGACCGCACAGTGTATCAATTGCTGACATGCACGTAGCAACAAATGCTGCTATTTGGCTGCAGCCAAAAGCCCCTCAGTGACCAGGGAGGCAGAACTGCTTGACAACACCACTACGTCAGCCATACACATTTTCCATTTGAAGGAGGTAAATATTAGGGCTATAAGCTACTGAGTGCTGTAACATAAGGTAAGAGAAGGCAAACGATACCTGGATTCAGCAGGTTTAATTATCCTACTAAATACAAACTTGTCAGGGCTAGAGATGGCCCGAACCTCCGATTTTCGGTTTGCAAACTTCCGCAAAAGTTCGGTTCGCGCAAACTTTCGCGAACCACAATAGACTTCAATGGGGAGGCAAACTTTGAAAACTAGAAACACTTATGCTGGCCATAAAAGTGATGGAAAAGATGTTTCAAGGGGTCTAACATCTGAGTTTCTGCATGGAGGAATGGGATACATGCCAAAAGTCCCAGGGAAAAATCTGGGTTTGGCGCAAAGCAGCGTTTTAAGGGCAGAAATCACACTGAATGCTAAATTGCAGGCCTAAAGTGCTTTAAAACATCTTGCATGTGTATACATCAATCAGGGAGTGTAATTAGAGTTCTGCTTCACACTGACACACCAAACTCACTGTGTAACGCACCGCAAACAGCTGTTTGCGTAGTGACGGCCGTGCTGGACTGGTGCGCATCATGGCGAGATTGCTCTTCCTCAGTGATATCAGGTAATGTCTGACTGCCTTATCAACTTTCGATGGTTCTTTCTCTACCATTGTTAAAGCTTACATCTATTTTTTGTTAAGAGCAGCCAGGAGAGCTGCTCCAGTGTGACTCTCCGCTTTGAGGCAAGACATGTCTAAGATGGCGTGACACCGTCGTACCTGGCATGCAGCATAGACCTTGGGGAGCTGGGGCTGTGTAGCTGGAGAGGAGATCGCAGCACCAGTAAAGTTGAACTGCCACTCAGCCAAGGAGGAGGAGGATGACGACAGTGAAGAGGATGTAGAAGGAGGAGAGGAGGTGGCAGGAGGTCGGCCTGCAAGCCGTGGAGGTGTCACAAGTTGGTCCACTGCACAGTCACGTACTCCCTGCTTGCCATCGGTCACCAAGTTGACCCAATGGGCTGTGTAAGTAATGTACCTGCCCTGACCGTGCTTGGCAGACCAGGCATCCATGGTCAGGTGGACCTTTGACCCAACGCTGTGTGCCAGAGATGACACCACTTGCCTCTCAACTTCATGGTACAGTTTGGGTATCGCCTTTTAAGAGAAATAATTGCGGCCTGGTATCTTCCACTGCGGTGTCCCAATGGCCACAAATTTAGGGAAGGCCTCAGAGTCCACAAGTTGGTATGGTAACAGCTGGCGAGCTAAAAGTTACGCCAAGCCAGCTGTCCGACGCTGAGCAAGGGGGTGACTGTCAGAAATTCTTCCACTCAAAGATTTCCTTCACAGACACCTGGCTGCTGTGGGCAGAAGAGCAGGAACCGCTCAAAGTCAGGCGGAGGCAGAGCGGAGAAGGGTGGCTGTGAAGGTGCAAGGGAGAAAGCGGCTGAAGATGCTGCACCTGAAGGAGGAAGACGAGAAGGAGGGTGGCTTTTCTTTTGTGTGCTGCTTTTCCTCTGGTGCTCTTCCCATTGCAGTTTGTGCCTTTTCTGCATGTGCCTTCATAAGGCAGTTGTCCCTACGTGGGTGTTGGCCTTTCCACGGCTCAATTTTTGGAGGCAGAGAGAACAGATGGCTTTGCTCTGATCTGAGGCAGATGCATTAAAACCTTTTCAAACCGCTGAGCCCCCCTGGGGTGATGGCACTATGGTGGCATCAGCAGCTGACGTTGAAGGGCATGTTGGCTGGCTGTCCATAGGTGGCGATACATGGCGTCGGACACTGCCACCAGCTGTTTCTGATGATGAGCTCCCCCTGCTTCTTTCAGCAACTAGTCTCCTCCTACTCCTCTCTGACTCCCCCTCTGAACTGTCCCCTTGGTCATCTCGTCTCTTAGGAACCCACGTGGCATCCGTATCATCGTCATCATCATAATCATCCTAGAGAGATGGCGCTCTGGCATTTAAAAACACACAATCACAATATGGTCAAAAGTCCATGTACACAGCTCCTAAAATTATAAAATGTCCATAGGCATCTGAAACTTGGGATTTATCTTCTCCTATATTAGAGACAAGATCTGCTGCATATCCTGTTTGTATTGCATGTGAGTGGGCCACCACCAACACCCTTTGTGTGCCACTCACCGCTGTAGCAGACCAACCAATGGTCTATATGCACCTTGGGACTGTTCCTGGGTCGTTCCCCACCTCTCGATCACAATGCTCTTTGCAATCCAGATGTAGCTTCATATGCACCTCAATAAAAAATGCTCCACATAGCGTAATACTGCTAAAATCGTTTTAATAATAAGCGAGTGAGTGAGCACGGAGCAGCGTGGTGAGGAGGCGAATAGGTATCCCGGCGTCCACCGTATGCGCAGCGGAGGAGTGACAGGGTCCAGCCTAAGCCTGCCAGCCTGGCCACTAATGCGGGAGAGAGACCGTGCCAAAATTACTCATACTTTTTAACCTACATGGAGCTTGTAAGTGCAATTGCTTTTTATTATTAAAACGATTTTAGCAGTATTACGCTATGTGGAGCATTTTTTATTGAGGTGCATATGAAGCTACATCTGGATTGCAATGAGCATTGTGATCGAGAGGTGGGGGACGACCCGGGAACAGTCCCAAGGTGCATATAGACCATTGGTTGGTCTGCTACAGCGGTGAGTGGCACACAAAGGGTGTTGGTGGTGGCCCACTCACATGCAATACAAACAGGATATGCAGCAGATCTTGTCTCTAATATAGGAGAAGATAAATCCCAAGTTTCAGATGCCTATGGACATTTTATAATTTTAGGAGCTGTGTACATGGACTTTTAACCATATTGTGATTGTGTGTTTTTAAATGCCAGAGCGCCATCTCTCTTGTTGTATATTTGTTTAATGTGAAGAGAGGGCGAACTGGCTAACCTCTTAACCTTTTGCTGTGAGCGCTGACCTCTTGAGATACAATCATAATCATCCTGCCCAGCTTCGTTTGCCTCAGACACCTCCAAAACTGCACCAACAGCAGGTACTTCATCATCGTCCTCCTCACACGTTACGTCCATAGTGTCGCCTAACTTGAGGTGGTGTAACTTGCTTAGCGCCTTCATCTGGTTGTAACAATAATGGCTGTGCATCAGTGATTTCCCCACCAAATAACTGTCAAATGCAGCGGATATGATGCTTGTAGTGGCGCTGGTGGCTGCGGAAGATGAGGTGTTCTGTGTTAAATAGTCAACCACGTCCTGTTAATCTTGGGAGTTGATGGGACGTGCCTTCTTTTGAGCACTGTACTTTGGGCCAGGGCCGCATGAAATCACATCAGCATGACCTCGCACAGATCTGCCGGGTGGCCTTCCTCTGGGTCTGCCTCTACCTCTGCCTCTACCTGTTTTGTTCATATCGGGGAGGATGAAGTGAAAGGTATGCATTGACTTGACTAATACAATGTGCAGTCACACAGGTGCAGTTAACAGGTATGCACGGAGTGGTATATCACACTGCGTGCACTTACATAGGTAGGTGGGTGCACTGAACAACAGGTAGGTATATGCAGTGATGGGTATTAAATGTGCAGCTGTCACACACATGTACCGTGAACAGGTACAGTGACTGGTGGTATTAAATATCAAACTGTGTGCGCTCACGTAGGTAGGTGGGTGCACTGAAGTGAACAACAGGTAGGTATATCCAGTGATGGGTATTACAATGTGCACCTGTCACACACAGACAGGTACCGAACAGGCACAGTGACACTGCGTGCGCTCACCTAGGTAGGTGGGTGCACTGAAGTGAACAACAGTTAGGTATATGCAGTGATGGGTATTACAATGTGCACCTGTCACACACAGACCGGTATCGGACAGGCACAGTGACACTGCGTGCGCTCACATAGATAGGTGGGTGCACTGAAGTGAACAACAGGTAGGTATATGCAGTGATGGGTATTACAATGTGCACCTGTCACTCACAGACAGGTACCGGACAGGCACAGTGACACTGCGTGCGCTCACGTAGATAGGTGGGTGCACTGAAGTGAACAACAGGTAGGTATATGCAGTGATGGGTATTACAATGTGCACCTGGCACAGTAGTAATGATTATACCACCAAGGAGCCAAAGGCCAGCTGCAACTTACTGACAGGGCTGTATATAATGCAAGTGGGCCACACACACACACACAAAAAAAAATAGATCACAAGAACAAGATTAGCTCTCAAAAGAGCTGTTGGGAGGTGCTTTCTTAGCAATAAGAATCAGCAAGGAGCAAGCTAAGAAACCTACAAGAGCCTAACTAAGCTTCCCCTATAGGTTTCTGCACAGCAGCTCTCCCTTCTCTAATTACTGCAGGCACACGAGTGAGTCCAATGCCTGACGCTGCCTGCCTTTAAAAAGGAAGGGGGGAGGCTCCAGGAGGGAGCCTACGTGGCTACAATGTGCCTGCTGACTGTGATGTAGAGGGTCAAAGTTGACCCGCATGATGCACTGTGGGAGCGAATTGAACTTCCCGAAAAGTTTGCGGTTCTCCACGAACCACCGAAGTTCGCCGGGAACCGTTCGGGCCATCTCTAGTCAGGGGTAAAAGGAAATAGGGAAGACAAAGAAGCAGAACATAGAAGTAAGAAGAGAAAGAAGAGGGATGAAGGTGAAACAAAAAAACAATATAGAGGATATCTGTATGATGAATATAATTACACAGCTAATTTTTTTTATAATCACCTTCAAGCAGGGCCTCACTGTAGCATTTACCATAAGCTTATTTGAGTGCTACAATATTTAACTAGACTTTTTAGCTAGAAAATAAATGTCTAAAGTTTGGAAATTGGGTACTAGTCCTACGATAAACTCCTAGAAACAGTCTTCCTCTATACCGGTTGGCATATGCCAATAGAAACTGTCCAAATAAGTTTGAAAAAGTGTGGGCACCGTGGTTGAAGTGCAATAGACAATAACCCTATTGGATATTAATAATATTTCACGCCAGATTTCACCTGCGATTATTTGAAATGTTTACAATTTAAATGGTTATATTATCCTACCCATTACTCTATGCATTTTGTAATATTTAATTATTATTATGATTATTAATTTAAAAAAGGGCCAACATATTACTATATGACTTGTATTGCAATAACAGACACCAGTTGTTTGTCTGGTCTGTTATGTTTTATCATGTTAACTTATTAACATGACATTTGACCTTTTAACATTTAAATGAAGTTTAAAATGTACCTGTAATGGGCAGGAGCAAATAAAAATAAACAGGCCTGACGCTTTCTCCTCCCTCTCCAGGCTGATCGCTTCCTCACTGTCCTCCTGCGCTACCTGGATCTTCGGCAATTCACCCCAGAAAGTCCTCTGGTCTGGGGCCTACTGTGCCCCTGTCGCGCTTCCATAGCCAGAAGTGTTCTGTGCCTGTGCAGGCGCACAACGCTCCCAGGCACGGGAATGTGACAGGAAGCGTGTGCAGTCGGACTGCGCCTACATCAACTGGAAGGCTTTCTAGGCTGGGCTGCCAAAGATTGAGATGGCGCAGGAGGTTGGCGAGGAAGCGATCAGCCTGGAGGGGGTGGAGGAAGCCCCAGGTATGTATATATATTTTTTCACTCCTGCCCGTTTCAGGTACACTTTAAAGCTAGGTTCACTGTGGGATGTTGCAGTGCGACTTTATGGGGCATCTTAACGCAGAAAGTCGCACTGCAATAGTAAGTCTATGGAATGTTCACAGTCCATGCGGTGCGTTGGGATTCAATGCACTAGAGTATCCCAACTCACTGCATGCGTTACTGCATAACTTGTGCATTACCAGAGGCAGCAAAGCATACTTTTCATTGACTGCATGGCACCTAAAGGCTGCATTATGTGTGGTGCGACTTTTTTGTTAGATTGCGTTGCGTTCCTGTTATAAAGGGAATGCAACACAACGTCACACTGTGATCCGAGCCTAAAAGTAAAAGAAACAACCAGCCTTGTGAGAAAATGTATAAATCAATCTGCATAGTAAAAGTAAAACGGACAATACAAAGTTAGTAAACTTATGCCAATATCGAGTATGAGTACATTTTTATTCCATTGCAAACTCAATAGACAGAGAGAGAACCAGAGATCAGCATAATCTGAAAACAACATCTAAAATACACAGATTACTTTTTACATGAATGTAATAATGAATAATTTAGTCTTCCTTTTTAATATGAGTAGGGGGGGGGGGGGGGGGATCATTCTGTGGACAATAAGGAATCCCCCCCCCCCCCCCCCCCCGATGTAGAGCAGACTGGGCTGGTATTGTTTATGTGCAGAGTCTCTTTCCTGCTGTGACCCATACCTAAACTCCACAATGTGATTCCTGTAGCGAGCACTGCCTGCGTCATAGCCATATTCACAATGCATTTCCGTCTGCTAAGTAATAAATTGCACATGAGCAAACATATGCACACAATAAAAGCAAAGGCCATCAGCGCGGAGAAGATTAAAAACCATTTTGTGAGGTTGCAATGTGAACTTCTGCCTTTCATCATTCGTGAACTCCATTCCAACTTGCTCAATATGAGTGCAAAGAAATCGGTAACTGCTATAGTGGAGTCAGCTGAATACCGGTATATCTATAGCTAGGGGAACAGTGGGGTGTAGCACATTCTTGCACCTAAAGCCACATTATAAGCCCACAATGACAGCATTGAGCCATTTTGCCACTCTAAAAAGAATCCAGGTGGTCCCCTACTTACAAATAGATTGCTTGTAAGATGAATTTGTTTTTAGTTGAGTCATGTGTTTTAAGCTGTATTCACAGTGGGATGTTACGGTTTAATGCGACGTTAAAGAGAAATTCCGACCAAGAATTGAACTTCATCCCAATCAGTAGCTGATACCCCCTTTTACATGAGAAATCTATTCCTTTTCACAGACAGACCATCAGGGGGCGCTGTATGGCTGATATTGTGGTGAAACCCCTCCCACAAAGAAATTCTGAGTAGGTACGCTTGGAAGTTTCCTGTCTGTGAACCCTGTTGCATTGTGGGAAATGGCTGTTTACAGCGGTTCCCAACTGCCAAAACAGCAAGCAGCAGCAGCTACATCACTTGCCAGCAGTAAAAATGTCACCATGTGATAAATGTCAGAATACAAATCAGGGATTTAAAATATTTTACAATGGGCAAACACTGGCTAAATCATTTATACATAATTATTGTAAAAATGAAGCACTTTTTTTATTACATTATTTTCACTGGAGTTCCTCTTTAAAGGGACTCCGAGCAGTGCAAAAACTATGGAAAGATGCACATCATTTTAAAGCTCTTTTTCTCCTCTTTCCAATGATATATAAACCGCCACCCTACGCCTTTTAGTTTTCGCTATTTTCGCGATTGAAATTGCCGCGGCTGCGATTTCGATCGCGAAAATAGAGAAAACTAAAAGGCGTAGGGCAACGATTTAGGTGTCGTCAGAAAGAGGAGAAAGAGAGCTTTAAAATGATATCCATCTTTCCATAGTTACTTGTATTACACAGGGCGACTTTTTGTCAAAGTCAGCAGCTGCATTCAGCAGAATGGAGCTGCTGACACTGGGGAAAGTGTCGTCCTGTGTAATACAATATAACTATGGCTTGATGGATATCATTTTAAAGCTCTCTTTCTCCTCTTTCTGGCGACACCTAAATCGTTGCCCTACGCCTTTTAGTTTTCTCTATTTTCGCGATCGAAATCACGGCCGCGGCAATTTCAATCGCGAAAATAGCGAAAACTAAAAGACGTAGGGTGGCGGTTTATATATCATTGGAAAGAGGAGAAAGAGAGCTTTAAAATGATATACATCTTTCTATAGTTTCTGCACTGCTCGGAGTCCCTTTAACCCTCCTGGCGGTATAAAAAAATACGCCAGGAGGCAGCGCGGCAGTTTTTTTTTTATTTTTTTTTTTCTATATCATAGCCGCTGCTCAGCGGCATCCCCCCGCCCTCTTCGATCGCCTTCGGCGATCTCCGATCAGGAAATCCCGTTCAAAGAACGGGATTTCCTGGAGGGCTTCCCCCGTCGCCATGGCGACGGGGCGGAATGACGTCACCGACGTCACTGACGTCACTGACGTCGGGTCGTCATTGGGAGTCCCGGGCCACCCCTCGGCGCTGCCTGGCACTGATTGGCCAGGCAGCGCACGGGGTCTGGGGGGGGGGGGGGGGCCGCGCGCCGCACCGTATAGCGGCGATCGGGCGCGCGGCGGCGGCGATCAGGGTGCTGGCGCAGCTAGCAAAGTGCTAGCTGCGTCCAGCAAAAAAAAAATTAAACAAATCGGCCCAGCAGGGCCTGAGCGGCACCCTCCGGCGGCTTACCCCGAACTACGTTCGGGGTTACCGCCAAGAAGGTTAAAGTCGCAACGTGTCTGCGTTAAGAGGTAACGCACTGCAAGCAGTGAGTCACCACAACATTTTTAACGCGACTTTAACGTTACACTGTGAACCACCCATAGGATTAGCATTGCAGTGCGGTAAGGTGCGTTATAAGACTATTTAAAGTGCGACCATAACATCCCACTGTGAATGCGACCTTACATGGTGAAACATGGATACATTTACTTTCGGGCAGCTCTAGGTTTGGATATATAGTGTAAACTTAGCTTTTTGGTTGTTTTTAATGTGCTTTTAAAGTGTTTCAAACTACTTATAACAGTTTATACAATACTGAAACATTTAACAACAAAAATATGAAATAAAAAAACAGTATTGTGTATTTTGTATATGTGGACAACTTTGTACTTCTGAAACATTGTAACTCGAGTTGTTTGTAAGTAGAGGACGGTTTGTACTCTACAGGGAAAACCATCTGGTCTGTGAACATGTGTGCAGTAAAGAGTCAGCAGGGTTTAAAGTGCTTGTAAGCTTGTGACTGTTGGTAGGAACAACATTATTAAACTGCAGTATAGTAAAGCAACCACAAGATGTCACTCTAAAATGTAAAGTGCTGCAATGATCTCTATGGTATTGTGATTTCCTGTATTCTCAGTGTAACTCCCCGTTCTAAGTAAGCTGCATTTCCTGATGGCAGTGTATGTTTCATCTCTGTATATTTTTCTTCAGTAGAGTTCTAACTTGTTATACTGGGTGCCTTGTTATAGCTGCATGTACAGAACACTCTGCTCCATTAGCGACATGCAGTGTTTTCGTTACGGTAACAGCCCTCAACTGCCATGTGTGTGTACAGGCCACTAGCGATTTTCTCCATTAAAGTTCATTGTAGTAATGAAATGAGAACTGGATTCACAGGAATCCTAAATTTAGTAGATTATGCAGGCTGCTATTTACACTCACTTTTCAAAAATGGCAGTTGGTGGAGTTTGTCATTGAGATACAACTTGCATGCAAATTTAATGCATATTGTATGCAGCTTGAAATTGGTCCAATCAAAATAAACAGGAAGCGAATGCAAGATGTATCCTATTTGCATTGAATTAGCACGTAAGCCAGAATTATTTGTATCTCATTGGCCACATCTACTGGTTACCTTGCCGCCCAATTAGTTCTTTGTGTCTCTGTGTCAAAACCCCAGACCAGCACACATAATCAGGATTACAATTTCAGAAGGTGTGAGAGATAAGATCAGCAAATGAAACGAGCAAGAATCATACTAGAAGAGGAAGATCACATCCTTTATCATTTTCCTCTCAATACAGGCTTCCTTTAAAGAGGAACTGTAACGACAAAACGTCCCCTGGGGGGTACTCACCTCGGGTGGGGGAAGCCTCCGGATCCTAATGAGGCTTCCCACGCCGTCCTCCATCCATCAGGGGTCTCGCTTCAGCCCTCCGTGCAGCGGTGACGTCAATATTTACCTTCCCGGCTCCTGCGCAGGCGCTCTGACGGCTGTCGGCTCCGAAGTAGGCGGAAATACCCGATCACCGTCGGGTCTGCTCTACTGCGCAGGCGCAAGTTTCCGACGCCTGCGCAGTAGAGCGGACCCGACGGAGATCGGGTATTTCTGTCTATTTCCGTGCCGAAAGCAGCCACAGCGCCCCCGCTGGAGCCAGCAAAGGTAAATATTGAAGCTACAGTCGGCTCTGTCGCCGGCTGTTCGGAGGGCTGCAGCGAGACCCCCGTGGGACAGAGGACGGCGTGGGAAGCCTCATTAGGATCCGGAGGCTTCCCCCACCCGAGGTGAGTACCCCCCCCCCAGGGGAGGTTTTTGTTGTTACAGAGTCTCTTTAATAACATACTCTCTACATCTGAAAAGCAAGACAAAGCAATGTCCTACTCACCCACTGGACTGGCACCTGCTCCATTTGGCACAGAGATGTCCGACGCACATAACATTACACCTGCCGAGAGGTCATGGTATATATTCAGTTAACAAGTTTGAGATGAAGAATTTATTCTCACAAAACAGAGCTGCTATATTCACACCCATTCTCATGTAAAGCCCAGCTAAACCCAAAACTGAACAAAGTAAACTCTCAAAGCAATCATGATAATAACTGAAAATTAGAATTACCATTGAAATTAAACTTTTCAAACAAAGCCCATTCATTGCAGCTGTGTTCAAAACAGGCTTATTATGACTGCCTCCTGTCACGGACAAACCATGAAAAAACACAATCACAATCGGTTTTCTGCACTGATTGTGATTAACGGTACAATTCCAATTGTATGTGGAGTTCTAGCAAAATGCAAATAACTTGGGGGTCTGCCTTTGAAACCTGGCCATTCTAAGTTTTTTTTCATGGAATCACTTATGTTCTGCAGGGAATTGCAATGTTTGTGCTTAAAGAGAATCTGTACTGTAAAGTTCTTACAATAAAAAGCATATTATTCTATTCATTATGTTCTCCTGGGCCCCTCTGTGCTGTTTCTGCCACTCCCTGCTGCAATCCTGGCTTGTAATTGCCAGTTTTATGCAGTGTTTACAAACAAAAGACATAGCAATTGATATGCTTAGTGTAGCTTAGTGTGTGAGTCATACAGAGTGTGCAGGGGGCCTGGAAAGGGTGTGTATAGCTTCTGCCAATGACAAGCAGTGCAGCACATTCCACACATTCCAGCCTCAGCCTACAGAAGAGAGAAGATTAGATCATATAACAGAGATAACACAGCCACTGAGCAAATAGGAAAGGCTGCAGTAAGACAGAGCACATGAGAACAGCTATAGGAACATATAGGATAGAAGAAATAAGGCTCAACATTTTGCTACAGAGTCTCTTTAATTAACAAGAACAAAAGAAGTCTCCTTCATGAGCAGATGACCACTAGGTGTGAAAGCTCCACTAGCAGCAGCACCAAAGGGTTTACATGTCAGTAAAGGAAGCCAGAAGCAGCTCTTCACAGCAGGACAGTAGACATGCTGGAGCCTTTCTAAGTGTATTGGGAATAAATGTAGTATATGATTTTTGTGCCTTGTAAAGGATGCCATACATATGATATGGAAGTTATATCATTTTGTTGGTCAGGATCCGCAGAGTATTTTATTATTACATTTATACCGCTGACATACCCAACCAATGAGTTATTCAGCTGCTCAGTACCAGAACATCTTACACCACCCATGTTTACTATCATTTCGATGTCTATTGCTTGAGGATTATGAATTTGTGATTATAATTTGTGTGTGAGAAGTGTGAGATGTAGTGTGGAAAATGTCATATTTCGTTGGGCTTAAGCTTCTCACCCAAAAGATAATAACACCCAGTCCAGCCCATGGGCTGACCCTGAGATCCCGCCCGAAAAACTGGATCATTGAAAAGGACCAGGCTGGGACTCCACCCCAGTCCTCCATTTTACCACCGTAAGGATTGCATGCAGCTGGCATGAGGACAGAGCTAGCTGCCATCTTGTTTGAACTGTGATCCGGAAACAAAGTACTTTCCATGTGCTTGGGACTTTCCACAAACGTACATACTTCTCCTGAACTTAAGTACCAGTTTATTTTCTTTCCCCTTTTATTTTACACTGGGTATCATTGTCTAATTGTTATTTTTAACGATTTTCTGTATATATTAATTATTTATATTGCATTTATAAATAAAAAACTTTAAAGAGACTCTGTAACATGAAAAAGATCCCCTGGGGGGTACTCACCTCGGGTGGGGGAAGCCTCCGGATCCTAATGAGGCTTCCCACGCCGTCCTCTGTCCCACGGGGGTCTCGCTGCAGCCCTCTGAACAGCCGGCGACAGGCCCGACTGTAATTTCAATATTTACCTTTGCTGGCTCCAGCGGGGGCGCTGTGGCTGCTTTCCTCTCCGAACTACACGGAAATACCCGATCTCAGTCGGGTCAGCTCTACTGCGCAGGCGCCGGAAACTTGCGCCTGCGCAGTAGAGCAGACCCGACGGCAATCGGGTATTTCCATGTAGTTCGGAGCCGACAGCCGTCAGAGCTCCTGCGCAGGAGCCAGGAAGGTAAATATTACGTCACGGCTGCACGGACAGCTGCAGCGAGACCCCCGTGGGACAGAGGACGGTGTGGGAAGCCTCATTAGGATCCGGAGGCTTCCCCCACTCGAGGTGAGTATCCCCCAGGGGATTTTTTGAGGTTACAGATCCTCTTTAAGTCACTTATTTTCTCAGCTGCACCCTATTATTATTCAGCCAACCAGAACGAATCCTAGCTTTGGGAAGAGACGCTATCGGGAAGTAACTGTATTGCTATAGCCAGAATAGTGTGTATTTTAACCGTTTTATTCACAGGTTTTAGAATCAGTGAGAGTAGGTCCTTTGTCCTTCTACAGAGGTGGCGGCAGCTTTGTACCCTGAAATAGTGTGTAGTTTGTGTTACTGTAGCTCGCAAGCTCCCTTCTAGCCTGTCTGTTGCCAAAATTCCAGCTGTTTCAGCTCATCGATTGCATCCACCAGGTTGGAGGTTCTGTGGGATGAAATACATTGGAAGGCATTGAGCAGTATGGCCACTAGGGGGCCTGTGATTCCGCCTTGTTAGCTCCTCCAAGCTTTCTGTTACCAAACTTAGGCCCGGATCACATTGGCAATAAAATGGTCTGTTCAGCGGACCTCAGCAGAGTGGATCCAAACGCATGTGAATGGTTCCTATGTTAATCAATAGGATCCATTGACATTGCTCTGTAGGAATGGATCCGTTAGGCCTGTTCTGTTGAAAAGACAGCAAGTTTGGGGAGGAAACGATTTTTCTGTATCGACTGATGAGTCACATTCACAGTGCACTTCGTTCAACGGAAAGGTGGGTCACTAATGAAATACTGATGCCCAAAAAAAACTACCGTAATCTGTCCAGTGTGAAGTGGCCCTTAGGTATATGCTGTACTTCCTGTGACTAGTCCTGCTTCCTTATATAGGCACTTGCTTTCTGCTGTAATGCAGGGATTCTGAGTAAGGGAGTCTGGCTTTTTTATTTTTTTATGGTTACATTTCAAAATGTTTATTAAAAACAAAAATTAGGAAGTCTGGCTGTTCTTCTTCTCACTTTGGTTGTCACATGATCACACCACCTGACTGGCTCGTCCACTGGTGTAATCTAGGCAAGAGAGCTATAATGAAATGTGAGGCACATCTGGAACTCAAAGCAGTTACAGGTGGTAACCAACGTACTAACAGGTTCTGTTCCAGAACAGTGTTTGTAAGCTGAATTTGTTTGTAAGTTGAGTCCAGTGTTAGATATGGTGAAACACGGATAAATGATTTACATTCGTGTAACTGGGTTTGGGCATATAGTATGAACTATGGATGGTTGTTTACAAAGTGCTTTTAAAGTGTTTTGAACTACTAATAACAGCTTATACAATATTGTAACATTTAAAAAACAAAAATATGTAATAAAAGAACATTATTGCATATTTTGTACATGAAGACAGCTTCTGAAATGTAACTCGAGTCATTTGGAAGTAGGGGACGGTTTGTATTCTATCCACCACTTTGCAACTCTACCCTGTACACTGTTTTCACAGAAGTGAATTTTCGTGCAAAAGTGATTAGAAATGACTGATCAACATTTTTTGCAGATTGTTCAAACGCCGTATATGTATTCTGCAGTTTCAAATTGTATGTGGCTATTTTATGCAGCATCTATTCAGGTGTAAATTCCTAAAAAGAATGATTTACATTATGAAGAAGAGAACATGGTTCTCATTATAGTAGAATATATTTTTCCAACAAGAAGAAACATACAGTGTGGACAGCACAGTGTCCCAGTGCCCAGACCTAGATTCAAGGAACAGATGTTTGCTTTCTTTCTCTAACCAGAACTAGAAAAATGACTGCAGGAGTCTGTTTGGTATGTGAAACAAGACCATCTCTTCTGCACAAAGTAAACGGCTAGACCCTCCAGACTGTACTATCATCATTCACTCTGGTAAGAATAGCGGCGTTGCCTGACTTTTAGATTGGCTCATGGCTCTCTTCAATTCAGGACCCAGGTTTTAATAATAATAATAATTTTTAAAGCACTTTTCTCCTTGGGCACTCAAAGCACAGTGGCCATGCCTTCTGTACTCTCAAAAGTTCAGGAAAAGATGTGGGTTTTTAGCCTTTTCTTAAAGGAAACCTGAGACAAAAGTTTATACTTACCCGTGGCTTCCTTCAGTCCCCTTGAGGCCTCTTGGTTCCTCTCTGTCTCCCTGGGCTACTCCTGTCCCCCACTGGATGGCCTGGTACTCTGGCCAAGTTGCGCTTCGTCGCAAGGATTGTTCTGCACTGGGCTGCGCACATGTGTGATGAAGCGCAACATGACCAGAGTCCCGGGCTGTTCAGCAGAGGATAGGAGCGGCCCGTGGAGCTGGGGAGGGACCGAGCGGCCTCAATGGGGCTGGAAAAAGCCCCAAGTAAGTATAATATCTGAGACACCTTTAACCACTTAAGCCCACAGGGTTGAATTTTTTTTGCATCTGAGCAACTTTCACCTCCCATTTGTTTGCCAATAACTTTATCACTACTCATCACAATGAATTGATCTGATCTATATCTTGTTTTTTCCGCCACCAATTAGGCTTTCTGTGGGTGATACATTTTGCTGAGAATTAATTTATTCTAAATCCATTTTAACAGAAATATTAAGAAAGAAATGGAAAAAAATCATTATTTCTCAGCTTTTGGCCATTATAGTTTGAAATTAATACATGCTACCATAATTAAAACCCATGTACTTTATTTGCCAATTTGTCCCGCTTATTACACCATTTAAATTATGTCCCTATCACAATGTATGGCGCCGATATTTTATTTGGAAATAAAGGTGCATTTTTTTAATTTGCGTCCATCACTATTTACACGACCATAATTTAATAAATTATATAGATATACTCCTTTGACATGTATATTTAAAAAGTTCAGACCCTTAGGTAACTATTAATGTTTTTTTTTTTATTATTATTGTAAAAAAAAAATATGTTTTTTTAATTCAAACTTTTGTTTGGGTGTTTTTTGTTGTGGGAGGTAAACAGGGGATTTTAAGTGTTAAAATGTATTTATTTAAATCAAAGTGTTTTTTGGTGTAGTATACTATTTGGCCACAAGATGGCCACAGTCAAAAAGTCCTGGGAGCGATCGATCTTGCTCCCAGGAAGAAGTATGAAGATGGGGAACTTTTTGATCTCAGAAAAGCCGCAGCGTCTGCAGAGACGCTGTCGGCTTTTCTCCGGGGGGGGGGGGGGGGGGGGGTCCGATCAGCGAAAGGGATTTATAATCCCTTTTCATTGATCGCAGAACTAGCGGCCGGCGGCGGGGGCGCGCACGGGAGGGGCCGCAGGAGCGCGCGCGACCCGCGGGAGAGCGCGCAGCCTAACTGGACGAGAATTTTTGTCCAGTTAGGCTTAAGTGGTTAAAGGTACACGTTAAAGAGGAACTCCAGTGAAAATAATGTAATAAAAAAAGTGCTTCATTTTTACAATAATTATTATGTATAAATGATTTAGTCAGTGTTTGCCGATTGTAAAATATTTTAAATCCCTGATTTATATTCTGACATTTATTACATGTGACATTGTTACTGCTGGCAAGAGATGTAGCTGCTGCTTGCTGTTTTGGCAGTTGGAAACCGCTGTAAACAGCTATTTCCCACAATGTAACAGGGTTCACAGACATGAAACTGCCAGAAGTACCTCGGTACTCAGAGCTTCTTGTGGGAGGGGTTTCAACACAATATCAGTCATGCAGCGCCCCCTGATGGTCGGTTTGTGAAAAGGAATAGATGGTCGGTTTGTGAAAAGGAGTGTAAAAGGGGGTATCAGCTACTGATTGGGATAAAGTTCAATTCTTGGTCGGAGTTTCTCTTTAAAGCTGTCCAGAGATGAGGTTTCTCACACTAATTGTGTAAGTGAGAAGGGGCTGCATCGGAAAAGGCCTGCAAACCAAATGTTGCAAGTGGATCCTGGGAATAATACTCACTAACATACCATATTTTGCAACAGTGAAATGTCTGAGAACCTTTTACCTGCATTTCCAGTGCTTGGGGGTCTTTGTAATACCCCAGGAGACCCCACATTTCGGTGGAGTGATGACTGAGGTGGAGACAGCATCCCTGTGTCGGTTAGTGAAGTGCTTGCAACCAATGAAGGGGTAACCAGGGTATTCCCTTGAGAACTGTATGGCAATGGGTTGGAAACTGGGACAGTTACAGACATTGCGAAACTCTGCTGTTGCATTCCAGGCTGTAAAGAAAGAACAGAAAATCATCATTAAAGCTACATAACACTTTTGTAACAGACAAAAAACATTTATATTGTAACATGTATATTGAAGTTCCATGCTGGAAAAGCAGATTTAAAGAGGAACTATAGTGAAAATAACATGATGAATACAATTGCTTATTTTTACAATATTCATTTATAGATTATTTAGACAGTATTTGCCCATTGTAATTTTATTTTCCTCTCCCTTATTTACATTCTGAAATGTATCACTGGTGGTGACATCTTTCGTTCTGCCAGTTGATCTGTGCGGTATGTTTGTTTACGGAGAATTCTATGCACAGAGGGAGATAATAATTGCTTGGCTGTTGGAAACAGCCGTTGTTTCCCACAATGCAACAAGGTTCACAGACAGCAAAATGTCAGGACCATGGTCATGACATCACACTTTGGGAGGTGTTTCACCACAATATCAGCCATACAGATCCCCCTGATGATCTTGGTCACCTGTTCAGCTGGGATGTAGGCAAGATTGTTGCATTTTTATTCACATATAAAGCAACCAGGTATGTAAAATACATGGAAAAGCATTTCCCGCATATCCGCTCTCCTTAAGCTATGCGGGAAATGCGCCACTTCACCTATTCCATTTGCTGTTGAGCAATAAAAGCAGAAACTGAGAGCATTCCAGTTGTGCTGGCGACCATATAAGGCTTGCATAGTAAACATAGGTAATTCTACCTGATTGGGTCACTAGCTCCAGATAGAATATTTAATACAACTGCACATATTGCTCTGCAGCAACTATTTCTATTGGTATACATGATGTCACCCATTCTACTGAGGAGATTATGATAATGATGTGAATACTGGTTTATAAGCGTTCCTCTTCCTTGTAACCCTTGGGAACCTCAAAAGATGATCTCAAGCAATGTTTTTTAATGGGAAAGATGAATCAATTTAAGTCGCCAATACAAAAAAAGAGATTCTGTATCACCTGCCAAGTGTATAAAACTGCTGTAGTTTTGTCACAAGACATTTCATGATGTTTTATGAATGTGTTGCTTGCCTGTGTAGGTTTTTGTTCATATGTGTCTGTGGAGCAGATGCATACCTCAGGAGCCTCCTCCTTTACATATCACACTGAATTGGACAATGGATGATTAGTTTACAGCTATGGTCGACCAATGTCCTGGTGCCTCATGCATGGAAGGGTGTTACTGGCTTATCATGCTTTCTGAGCAGTTTATCTTATATAGGATGTCAAGCTGCTTTGCCAGTGAAGTAGACACCCCCCACACTCCCAGTTGCAAAACACTGGGGCCCAGGGCTAATGTGCACCGCAATACCTCATCTCCCTGCCAGGTGGCAGTTTTGGAAATATGCGGGTTTAAGCTGCCTGGTCTAACTTATTCAAGAAAACAGAGGAAGAGGAACACTTGCTACCAGAGACATGAAGCTTGCATCACTGAGCTTTATGATTGTATTCCCCAGATTCATTTTACTATAGAATTGTGTGAGGAAGCGAAGGAAAACCAATGTAGTGAAAATATCATCATAATTGACAATTATGTTCATTTAAAAATCAGAATGAGGCACACTACACTCTCCATTATTATAAATAACATTTTTGACACAACGCATTGGCAAGAAAACTTCAGGAAATGCTTCTGCTCTGTAAAAGGACATAATACAGACATGCACTAGAAGCTAGGAGGAGCTCAATACTATAATGAACATTCCACATCAACCCAATATTTTATGCCAAATACCTGGAAAAGACCCAAAAGTTCATTCGGTTACATACAGAGATGCATGTATGGATGTGGAGCCCAACAACTATGCTGCATGCATGGGATTGTGTTCATTCTTGCGTATTACCATTTTACCTCACAATAAACTTTAAGGGCTCTTTCACACTAGGAGCTGTTCCATCCGTTTTGACGGAACGCACCTAGGATGCGGTAAGTAAGGTAACATGAAAGTCTATTGACTTTCATGCTACCGTTCACATTAGACGTTGTAACGCATCTGAAAGCTTTTAATCGTACAGCGCAATCGTTTTTGCCATCGGGTGAATTAGAACTAGCGCAGCTGATTAGCGTCAAACCATAACTTCCTGACACCATGCTGTACATCAAAACATGTGCATGAAATCGGGTTCATGCACATGTTAGCTAGTGTGAAAGAGCCCTAAAAGAAACCTGAGGTGAGAGGGATATGGAGGCTGCCATATTTATTTCCTTTTAAAGAGACTCTGTAACAATAAAAACGTCCCCTAGGGGGTACTCACCTCGGGTGGGGGAAGCCTCCGGATCCTAATGAGGCTTCCCCCGTCCTCCTCTGTACCACGGGGGTCTCGCTGCAGCCCTCCGAACAGTGGCCCGACAGACCCGACAGCCTGTTCAATATTTACCTTTCCAGGCCCCAGCGGGGGCGCTGTTACGGCGCTTCTGATGGAGATAAGTGGGAATAGCCGATCTCCGTCGGGTCCGCTGTACTGCGCAGGTGCAGGAGACTTGCGCCTGCGCAGTAGAGCGGCCCGACGGAGATCAGCTATTTCCGCCTATCTCCGTGGGAAGGAGCGGATACTGCGCCTGCGCTGGAGCCAAAAGGTAATTATTTACATCGCCGCTGTTCCGGGAGGATTTTCGCCGCCACCGTGGGACCGAGGAGGATGGGGGAAGCCTCAATAGGATCCGGAGGCTTCCCCCACCCGAGGTGAGTACCCCCCAGGAGAGTTTTTTTTGGTTACAGATTTTCTTTAAGCAATACCAGTTGCCTGGCAGTCCTCCTGATCCAGGGTCTGTAATATTTTTAGCCTGAACAAGTATGCAGCAGATAAGGTGCTCTGACTTAGGTTTTACTGGATTAGCCGTATTCTTATTCCACAGTTTTGACTCAGACACTGTGCGCTAGATTAGAAGATCAACAGGGCTGCCAGGCAACTGGCATTTTTACAGGGAAATTAATAAGGCAGCCTCCATATTTCTCTCACCCTGGGTTCCCTTTAATTGTGAGAAAACAACAACTGTGCTGCATGTAGCCAGCCAGTACATGTGGATATTTTCCTGTAAAAATCAACTTTACCATTTAGCTAAGTGCAGCAACCCACAATAATTGCACAGCTTAAATTTCATAGCTGTGATGTCTGTACTTGGAAGAAAGCTGACACATGATCTCCTACATATACATTGTGTACATCATCATAACAGTCCTTCACACTAGATCCCAAGTGATTTGGGGATGTTGCAGTCTTATCAATCAAGCAACATTAAAAATATATGTTTAACACATTTAATGGTTAAAGGATCACTAATCACCCAAAAAAATTGTAAATTTTAAAACATATTTACACGTACATATAATATGTAGATTTCTCCTAGTTTCCCACTTGTGTGGTGTGACGCGGCAGAGTAGTCTGGGGCAGGACGATCTTACCATCCCCCATACATATTACCCTGCGGCTGAGTGTGCTGGCAGGGTAATATGCATAGCGCAGCCCCATGCTTATGGGAGGGGAGAGTACCACAACGCTACAAAACGCAGTACGTGTGAAACTAGCCTAAAATGTCACTCAGTAGGCAGTAAAAATCCTACTGTACATGTTTTGGACTAGTCCATCTCCTCATGAGGGATTCTCTGACTTTTTCTCTAAAGCACTTTTGTAAAGAACTTTTGTAAAGGATTGCTTTTGTAAAGAACAAGGCTTCTTTTCCAGGCTACACTGCTTGTCTGTGTGGCTTGGCTTTCAGCTGCAATTACATACAGCTGCTTGCAAGCAAAAACTGTCTCATGTCGCATCTTAGGATGACAACTGCCATGCTCAGATGCAACGCAATTGGGTGGGGGATTGTCCAACGCCAATGCCGAGCCCTAGCAATTGCCTGGACGGTAAACAGGAGCTGCTGGCAGGCGATGATTTCACTGTCTTCAGCTGCCTGTGGAAAAGATGCCTAAAGGAGGCACTGAGAATCCCCCCATTGAGGAGATGGACCAGTCCAAAAGCTGTCAGACTTTTGCTACCTACTGTACATGACAGGAACAATGGAGAAAAGTCATTTATACGGCATTTGCTCTGGTAGAAATGTACGTCTTATAAGTATGTGTATCCCTTTGCAATAAGTAATAGAGATAATGCCTCCACAGTTTTGATGTAGCTCTAATGTGACAGAAACAATATATGTGCAATGTCTGTACTGGTGATTATTGTAGTTCACACAACAGTTGATATGGTATAATCATGTACCCATCACCTAAAAAAAAATCTTTTTATTACCGTAATTTTTCTAAAGAGAGCATGTCAGAAATTGGCATTTTTATAAACTGAATCCCCACACATGAAAGTGAAGGTTTGCCTGTTAGGGAGAGTGTCAGGCTGGAGGCTGACTTATCTGCTGCTTGGGGGCATAGTTGGTAACAGTCATATTTCTAACTGCTGCCAGGAATACACAAAAGGATCAGGGTCTATGGCTACAAGAGGCAGAGGATCACCAGGACAGCCAGGCAATCTGCATTGTTTAAGAGGAAATAAATATGTCAGCCTCCATATCCCTCTCACTTCGGGTGTGCTTTAAGCCGCATCTACACTAGTAGATGCGGCCGCGATGCTTCTTATCAATCGAGCCGCTGATGCGGCTCGATTGATAAGATCCGACAGGACGGATCTCCGCACCGCCGATTCCCTGCTCGCTCCCCGCGAGGGGACAATGGCAGGGAATTGAGCGGAAGATAAGCGGCGCCGGCGGGGACGAGCGGGCACGAGCGGGGAATCGAATGCGGCGCACGCGCGGCACGCGGAAGAGGCGATCCAGCGGCTAATTGAGCCGCCGGATCGCTACAACCTCTCCCCGTGTAGACGGGGCTTAACAGTATAAACTCCTCCATACAGCACTTTATTCTGTTCAATATATCCTTTAATGCTTCTCCATAGCTGGCGAGATTAGGTTAGTCTGCTGAAGGGAAAACTAAAATGAGGCTCCCAGATTGCTGGCATCTGCTGCACTTTATTAACTGCAGCCCCTAAACCTTGGCAACGGGACTTCACAGTTCAGCAGATATGTCAACTGCCCCATGACTGATAACTTTAGCATGACAAAGACTGGCATGTGGCAATTGTCATGTTACAAGCCATTCTGTCTGTCAGCTGCCCTCTCCTCATATTCATGATCATGAGACTAAGCACTGGTATATATTGAGAGTCAAGATACTTGTCCAAGCTATGTTCATCTAAAGAGAGGGCTAGATGAGCTAGAGAAAAAGAAAAGGGGAAGACTAATGCTGGGTACACACGTTGCGATTTCCCGCTCGATCCGCGGGATGGATTGGATCGATTCGATTATTTCCAACATGTTCGATCGGGTTTCGATGGATACAGCCGTCGATTTTGCATACTTAATATGCAAAATCGACGGCTGTATCCATCGAAACCCGATCGAACATGTTGGAAATAATCAAATCGATCCAATCGATCCCGCGGATGGAGCGGGAAATCGCAACGTGTGTACCTAGCATAAGAAGAGGGCAATAATAAACATATATTGAAGTGAACACGTCACCTCCGCACATGTAATAAATTCAATTCAGATTTTTGAAAAACTAGAGATATTTGTTTAGCCAATCTGCACTTCCCATTTTCAAAGAATTCAAAGACAGAGGATCTTATTCAATTCACTTTTTCTCCTAAGTTTTCTCATGGGAGAGAATTTTCCAACTTCTGTTTAAAGTGACACTAAAGCAAAAAAAAAAAAAAAACCTTACGATATAATGAATTTATGTGTAGTCTGGATAATAAATAGAACATTAGTAGCAAAGAAGAGTCATTTTTATTTTCATTTATATAGTTTTATTTTCATAACATTGCATAATTCTCTGATATTTTCAGTTTAAAAAATACAGTCTGTATTTTAAACTATGAAACAGAGCAGAGCTAATGACCCTTTGAACCTTCCTGCAGTAAAACGTTGAACAAACAAGAAACATTGAGAGACAGGTTGAGATAAGTGCTTCAGAAAACAGCACTGTAGCCGACCAAGATTGGTCAAAGGGTTCATAGAAGCTCTTTTGCATAGATAACAAGTGAAGTTTCTTAACTTTTCCTGTATTGGAAACAATATGAGCAGGGTCGGATTTGTACTCTTTACCGCCCAAGGCCACTGTCCCCAGCCGCCCCCGTTTGATATAGGTAGCGAGATGACCCCTCCCCCTTTCCTCCAGTATAGGTAGCCTGATGACCCCTCAGTATAGGTAACCAGATGACCGCTCCCCCCTTTCCCTTCAGTATAGGTAGCCAGATGACTCCCTTAATCCCTTCTTTTCCCACCCCCCTTCAATATAAGTAGCCAGCTTGCCTTCTTACCGCAGCAGCCAAAAGTGTCACTCATTTCTCCACTCGTCTCCAAGTGCAGAAGCTTCCTCTTCCTTTCTGTCTCCAATGCTGCCCAAGTCCATAGATGCCTGCCCCAATGCAAACGCGCACAGAGAGCAAGTCAGGCGCTCGCCTGATCTCCCTGCATTGCAGCATTTCCAAGCTTGCAAATGCTGCACCAGTTTAGCCTGCTGCTTTGGCGCCCTTGTTCCTGTGGTGCCCTAGGCCAGGGCCTAGGTGGCCTTGGCCTAAATCCGGGCCTGAATATGAGACTCATATCTGTGCTACCAATGTTCTATTTCTAAGCTGTACTACACATACAATTAATTATCTCATATTTATTTTACTTCAAATTCCCTTTAACCACTTCCGGATACCGGGTGGTTTGGCTGATCTGTGCTGCGGGGGCTCTTCAGCCCGCAGCACAGATCAGAAATCGTGCAGGGCGATCAGACTTCCCCCCTTTTTTCCCCACTAGGGGGATGTCCTGCTGGGGGGGTCTGATCGCCGCCGCGCTGCTGTGCCTAGTGGGGGGGGGGCTCCTCAAAGCCCCCCTCCGCAGCGCTAGTCCTCCCTCTGCCGCCTTCCCTCCCTCTCCCGTCCCCTGTGTGCGGCGCAGGACGGAAAGCCGCCCTGCGCCGGATAGGATAGGCTTTAGCCTATCAGATGCCGGCGATCCCCGGCCAATCAGAGGCCGGGGATCGCCGATCTCCGTCACGGCGCTGCTGCGCAGCAGCGCCGTATGTATGTAAACAGCGGGGAAGATCTTCCCCGCCTGTTTACATTTACCCTGCGAGCCACGATCGGAGGCTCGCAGGGTGTTCACGGAGACACCCTCCGTGAACTGACATGGAACGGCCGCTCGAATGGAAACCGCTTCAGGATTCAGGGGCGTACATATGCGTACGCAGAATCCTGAAGTGGTTAAAATAACTTTTCTACATCTCGCAATTGAAAAAGTACTGTAAAGTAGGTGAAAAAGTACTGTGATACTATTCTGAGTATTTTCTTGCATGCTGGTGGCTAAAAAACGACATTTTAATGATAAGGTGTAAAAATATCACCTAGGAGAAATCTTAGGAAAAACGGTGAATTGAATAAGAGCCGGAGGCTCTCCTAGGAGTTCATTTTTCATCTTCTATTTAAAATAACTTTTCAGCACTCTGCAATGGAAAAAAGTATTGAAAAGTAGGTGAAAAAGTACTGTCAACATTATTTTGAGTTTTTTTCTTGCTTGCTGGTGGTTTAAAAGGAATTTTACTTACCATTCTGAAAATATCACCTAGGAGAAAACTAAGGACAAAAAGTCAATTGCATATGGGGCCAGAATGCATAAATGGGAAGTACTCAGTGACTAAAAAAAAAAAAAAAAAGGAAGAACAGCTTGGCGATCAGATTGTGGCGTTCATCATAATTTGCCATTTAAGCCCAGTGCTACTTTTTTTGTATACCCTTAAAGGGACTCCGAGCTGTGCAGAAACTATGGAAAGATGCATATCCTTTTAAAGCTTTCTTTCTCCTCTTTCTGACGACACCTAAATCGTCGCCCTACACCTTTTAGTTTTCTCTATTTTAACGATTGAAATCACAGCCGCGGCAATTTCAATCGCGAAAATAGCGAAAACTAAAAGGCGTAGGGTGGCGGTTTATATATCATTGGGAAGAGGAGAAAGAGAGCTTTAAAATGATATGCATCTTTCCATAGTTTCTGCACTGCTCGGAGTCCCTTTAAAGCCAGTTGCTAGCACAATTCAGGCTTCTATGCTTTGGTCTCTGAAGGACTGTTCTTAAACTGTAAAATATACATCAGGCAATCTGTTTATGTGTGTTAAGATATGACATTTATTTTAAATTGCTATGTGTATTTATATGGCTGTAGGACAGTATGAACAGTATGTTGTAGCCCCTCTGGTGTAATAATTTTAGTTACTAATATTAAAATGTATGTTTTATACTTTATATTAATTGACTCATATAAACACCAATCAGAAGTGATGTATGAGACCAGCCTGTTTTTCCTCCCATTTTAAATCAGACTACATTTTTCCATGGAAGAAGACTTAAATGGAGATGTATCTACAAATTAATATGACGGTTACCATCCCATAAAACTTTGGCTCAGTAGATGTTAAACTGCACACTGTCCTGTATTTCACATCATATGTATTGATGATTTATAGAGCTACAAAGAGCAGCTTTTAGAATTAGAGGTACACAAACTGCAGAACACAATATTCTGCCTATATTTAGCGTTCAAGCCAAAACCCTGTCTAGTGATTTGTATAGAGTAGGAATTGGATGTTCTCAGCATCTAGGTCTCTACCAGCACAGGGGCATGAATGAAACAAAGAAACTAAGGCCCCTTTTAAACGGGCAGCTTAACTGCACGTTTGCAGAGCAGCTCAGCCTCCTGTCTGCCGCCCACCAGTGCAATTCAGGTGTAAATTAAATGCAGCCGAATTACAGCAGTTGTAACACCACACATGTCAATGACCTGCGATGGCGTTGCTGAGCTGCAGAGGAATGCAACATGTCGAGTCTGAGCACAGCTGCTCTCAGATCTCACTCCGTGGTGGGGCCACCTGTACAGCACCGGCACCAGGCACCTGAGAGCAGCTGACAGGTAGCGACATCAACGCTTGTCAGCTGCCCATGTGAAAAGACCCTAACAGATAACCCGATTCTTCCTAAAAAGTGTCCACTAAGGAAACAATTTGCCAAACATTCGTTTACAAACGATTATTTGTATGAATGATCGAAAATTATAGTTTATATAACCAATCCAATCAGATTGACGGATTGATCCAAAAATTGCATTGATTTATTTAATTTGATCAGATTGGTTAGGAGATTATCATCTGTTTGTGGTCCCAAATGATCATTTCCGATTGTTCAAACAAATAATCGCTTGTAAACAATCGTTTGCTGAATTGTATACTTAGTGGCAACCTTAACTCAATTCAAACATCAAAAGAAAATGTTGAACATGCTTACACATTCACTTGGCAAAACTAAACAGCTTCTTATGAGAGGAGAGTTTGGGCACGGTAACAAGAATAATGTAATTTAACATATTCATAAATAAGCACAGCAACATAACAAACTGAGGAAAAAGACAAATAACTGGCAAAAACAGGCTTAACATTTCAGCAACAGGTTGGCAGATTGTAAGGAAAGCCCATCTGTTTATGAAAATAATTAGAATGGCGTTCCTGGTAAGAAATGTGGCCGGTATACACAGTGAACCAAAGGAAATATTTCTAATGAATTCTCATGCGTTGGTATGGGGGCCATAAAGATTAACCACCCTGGCGTTCTATTGAGATCGCCAGGGCGGCTGCGGGAGGGTTTTTTTTTAATTAAAAAAAACTATTTCATGCAGCCAACTGAAAGTTGGCTGCATGAAAGCCCACTAGAGGGCGCTCCGGAGGCGTTCTTCCAATCGCCTCCGGCAAGCATAAGTAACAAGGAAGGCTGCAATGAGCAGCCTTCCTTGTTTGGCTTTCCTCGTCGCCATGGCGACGAGCGGAGTGACGTCATGGACGTCAGCCGACGTCTGCCGCCTCCGATCCAGCCCTTAGCGCTGGCCGGAACTATTTGTTCCGGCTGCGCAGGGCTCAGGCGGCTGAGGGAACCCTCTTTCGCCGCTGCTCGCGGCGGATCGCCGCAGAGCGGCGGCGATCAGGCAGCACACGCGGCTGGCAAAGTGCCGGCTGCGCGTGCTGCTTTTTATTTCATCCAAATCGGCCCAGCAGGGCCTGAGCGGCACCCTCTGGCGGTAATGGACGAGCTGAGCTCGTCCATACCGCTAAGGTGGTTAAAGGAAGTCATTTTCACACGGAGTATACAATACAATACAATACAATAACATTTGTAAAGCGCTTTTCTCCCATAGGACTCAAAGCGCATAGTTGTGTCTCAGATTAATACAGGGTTGCAGGCTGGGTTGTGTTACAGAGGAGATAGTCAGATGTTCATGAATGCCAGACTAAAGAGGTAGGTATTCAGTTTAGACTTAAATGCTTCCAGGGATGGAGCTGTCCTGATTGGGTGTGGCAGGGAGTTCCAAAGTGTAGGGGCAGCATGACAAAAGGCTCTGTTTCCAAAGGTTTTGAGGTGGACTCTGGGGGTGACCATGGTGCTGCGTCCTTTTGATCTAAGATTGTGGGGGGTGTGATGCAGTTGCAACAAGTCCTTCAGGTATCCAGGGCCCAGATTGTGCAAGGATTTGAATGTCAGTAAGCCAATCTTAAACAGTATAATACATTAGCAGTGATCACTCGGGTGGCACAGTGTAAAGATTAAAGGGAACCAGAAGCAAGAGGAATATGGAGGCTGCCATCTTCATTTCCTCAAACAATGCTAGTTACTTGGCTGTCATGTTGGCTTTAGTTATTTTTGAGTCACACACCTGCAACAAACAGGCAGATAGAGGAGTCAAAGCATCTGATTAGCAAGCTCACCCTGGGCCAGTGACTTTAAGTAGTTCAGTTCAACTCCAGTCCCCGAGAGCCGAGGTCCTCACACATTTTTGGCACAGCTCAAATTAAATGACAGCACTGAATCAGGAAAGGTGTGGTTCATCAAGTACAACATCCTAAACGCTGGCATGGATATGGCCCTCAAGGACTGGAGATGGACAGCCCTGACAGAGCATCAGCACAGATATCAGGCAACTGGCATTGCTTAAAAAAGGAAGATGGCAGCCTCTATATTTCCCTCACTTCAAGTTCCCTTTAAAATGTCTTTAAAACTATTTTTCCCATTGATGTGAAATAGGGGTTCCAGTAATTCTGCCATGGGTAGGAAGGCCTATCAAAACCAACAGCTCCCAATCAAAAAAGGGTCAGCGGTTAAACTATCCAGCAGCTAGAAACTTGGGGGAGTTAACCTAAATTCCTTTTTTTTGCTTTGGGAGATTTGCGCAGCGTTGCGTAATATGTTGGTGTTATATAAATCCAATAAACAATCATGATTTGCCTGTTAGGAGAATGTTTTACTCATGGTTGTCTTACTTTCTCAAGTAACACATTTCTCCAATTCTCTGTCCATCCTAAACACTGGCATGGATATGGCCTTCGAGGACTGGTGTTGGAAAGCCCTGCTGCTGTAGGGCGTTTAAAAACAGAGATTGTGATTACAGCTAGAGGAGCTACATTGTCCTTGCTGGGTTAAATACAACAACCTTCTATCTTCCTGTCCGCACTGGTCTTGTTAGGCAATAGAAACTGACTGTCACAGGACACTGAAACTGTACTGTGTGATGTACACTGCCAATGGTAACCCAGGAGATATCCAATCCATGTACATAAAAGGCTGGTGCTGACCAGGAGATGCTATGCTTCTGGTGATAATCCTGGAAGACCTTGGGATTGTGTTAGCTGCAGTCAGAGCCCACATTTTTAGACAAACAATAGCATTCTAGTGAGAAGTACTTTGGCCACACAACTGGTGCATAACTGAAGTAGATTTTCTTTTATATTTTAAAACACTCCCAACTTGAAAAGGAATAAGAAGCTGGTATAATATAGTGCAGTTTCAGTTTCCAGCTCAACAGGCATAGCACAGTTTTCAAACACATACACTGTGACACTTGATGAGCTGACGTTCCAATTCCACAATATGTTCACTACTTTTCTCAGCTCTAGCACCAAGCCTTTGGGAATTACCATTATTATTAAAGGTAATTATTTATTGGACACCAGCGACTTGCCAGGCATTAGTTACAAGCTATAGTAGCAAATTTTGGTCCCTTGGCCAGTCTGGCTAAGTCCTCAATGTAAAAAGCTCTACTGAGAAAAAAAAGTCTAATGGTAAAGTACAACTTTTATTCTCTACAGGCACAAATTAAATACAGGCAAGAGTTTAAATAAGTGACCACTGCTGAATGAAAAAAAAAATAAAAACACGCCCATATGTCCCAAGTCAAACCAAACAATGTAAATTCAGCACAGATCTAGTAAAAAAAACCTCCTCATTAAATCACATCTTGAACTCAGTAAATGGTCAACAGTTGATAGAGTATAGGAGAAAGTGGTGGTTTACCAGCTCATAACAACCCACATTATAACAACCTTCAATAGCATGCTGTATGCTGGCAACGAAAACCCCTTTGAATCCAGCAACTAGACCCTCCTCAGCAGATGTTAAGATTACGGTCATGCATCAGGACGTCGGATGGTTAGGGAAGATCTAGATATTTCTGTATTCTCACTCTGGCATACCAGTCGGCATGAACAAGTTGGTGATTGGACTAAATAAGTAAGCAATAGCTAAGTGTAAACTGTTTAATAAGCTCAAAAGTAAATCAAGTAAAAAGTATAAACCCAAGAAAAGTTAAAACTCACATTCCAGTTAGGAAGAAAAAAATCAATGCTGCTCAACCCCAACCCGGCCTGTTTTGAACAGTCGTGCCCCCCAGGGGATGAAATCAAGTATCTTTTCTTCCCAACTGGGATTTTAAGTAGAGCATTTTTTTTCTGCTGTGTACCAGCTGATATGGGACTCTGTATGAGAGTTTTAACCTCATTTGTTTTTTTGTTTTTTTATTTGTCTTTGGGCTTATTAACCACTTTACCCCCCCCAGTGCTAAATTTCTCCGTCCCTCTGCGCACCGCTTCACCCCCAGGGACGGAGAAAGGCGCACTTGTTGGTTTACTGGCTGGGAGTGGGCGGGGAACTCGCGCGCACACTCCAGCCAGCCCGCACAGCAGGTGACTAATTGGACGTTAGGAACACGCGTTCCTAAATCCAATTAGACTCGCCGATTGCGAATAGAATGAAGACTGCTTCAAACAGAAGCAGTCTTCATTTATAACAACGCGTGCCCCCACGACCCGCGCGCGCACACACACACACACCCACCCCGGCTCTGCAGTCCAATGGTTGGTTATGAGGACGCCAGTCCCCAATAACCAATCATATTACAGAAATAAAGGAATGGACGGAGCGCTGAAAGGTAAAAATCGCACTGGTGTTTCAGGGGTAAAACCCCTCAGCTTTGAAGTGGTTAAACAGTCTACACTTAGCTAGTGTTCACTTTTTTACTCTACTCACCAACTTGTTCATGTCAACCGGTACTTTGGAGTAAGAATACAGAGGTTTCTGGATCTTTGCTAGCTATCGAATGACTTGATACACGGACCATTATTTTAATATCTACTAAGGATAGTCTAGTAGCTAGATTCAAAGGGGTATTTGTTACTAACACACAGCACGCTATTGTAACTACCTTATAAAATGGGATGTTACAAGCTGGTAAGTTTCCCCTTTTCTTTGATATTGTATTCAGTGCACCTTCTACTGAGTTGAATGTGTGATTTAGAATGTAGTGTGCATGCATGTATAATGCATGTAGTGTGCAAGAGGCCTTAAACATGACAAACTAGTTGTAGTATTAATAATTGGAGCTAGTGTTTCAGTAGCAGCTGTAATACATACTGGCTACTAGGGACATAAAAAAATGAAACCCAAAATCACCATCACAATCCATAAAAATCTTATGGGCATTATACAAGGTACTCTTCACAACCCATGTTTGGCCCCTCTGCAACTTAAAGGACTACCCCTCGCCCACCTTCGATCTAGTGCTTGAGTACCCTCTGGTTGCGGCGCTGGTTATACCCATAGATGCGCTGGTAGGTGGTGTCCAATATGGCTGTTTTTATTCTCTTCATGCTACTTGTCTTAGATCTTTGTACAAATGAAATCTGACATTTTTACTGGGCCATCTCTCACTGTTTCTGCCACAGCCCAAGCTCTACTTTGTTACAATTTTAATATATATCAGTTTGTTAGGGCTCTTTCACATTAGGGCAGACTTTCTGCGTTAACGCAAACGGAAGCCGTTTGCGTTAACCAAGGTAAGATGAAAGTCCATAGACTTTCATTTTACCTTTCACACTCGACGCTGCGTTTCGATGCGTTGCGGTTCCGACGCACCCGGGCGCAGTTTTTCCTCCAACGCACCCGCGAGCCGGCGGTTTCCGTCGGGTTTAATTACCAGCTACCGCTGCTGATTGCGTCGCACCGCAGATACCCGACGACACGCCGCAGGCAGACAACGCGTGCAGGAGAACGGCTCCTGTTCGCGTTGTCTGATGTGAAAGAGCCCTTAAGGTCTCCTGTGCACATGCGAGATTTCAAAATAACAAATGTGAGATTTTTCTGTAACATTAGTGCTTGGCATTTCGGTGATCTTCTTTGCATTGTGTCTATTTGCAGTGTTTCTCCAATTATCTAGAAAAAGCTCTTGTACTCACAGAGATTTTATGATTGCGCATCATATTATCAAACTCCTCGTTAATTTTTTTGTACTTTTCCTCGGTGTGGGGTGTGAGGACATACGAGCCATCGGGATCCGGGCTGTCACAGCCTCTGTGTTCCTTCTTGTTCAGAGCCTAGACAGTGAAGTCAATAAAAAGGATCAACACATACAAGTAAGGGAAGGGGGTGAACAATACTTACAGTGTCTCGCTTGAAAACAAAATCATTATCTTCATTTAGTTTGCTGAATGTGTCCTCCTCAAAGTATCTCTCAGCATCTGGGCTCTCACAACCATCTAAGCCTTTCTTTTTGAGAGTCTGAAACACAATTGGAAAATTCACACGCATACTGCACTAACTGAGAATGTCGAGTCTGGTGCTGCTCTCAAATAAGCACCTCCAGAACAAAATTAGTTCTGGATAGAGGCGAACAATAGTAAATTTTAGTAAAATGACTTTCTATGCCCCACTTTTGCCTCTGCTAGTGCTGAAGCATCCTGTAACCCTACAACCTCAGATTCTTGAAATTAATGGGTCGTGTGATCCAATTTTTCAAGACCAAAGGTTAATTTTGAGAAAACCAATCATACTAATGTCACAGAAGTTTCTGCTCATGTGGGACATTGGCCATTCTCAGAGGAGAGGGTTTCTCATCATATCTACACCTAGCAAGTATAAAAGTGCTAAAAATAGTAAATTTGACAAACTATTATCCTATAGCCACTGACAAGAGGTACATAAGACAATGAAGCTAATGTTCCTCCTCACGGCTGGTATGAACTTTTGTCCAAACAAGTGCTCAAGTTGGCATAGCACTGTAGTAGATGTGACACAGGTGTTAGAGCAGGCGGCTGCAGCACAGGCAGAAGCAAAAGTCATTCATCCAAGTTTTAAGCTCTGTACACACACTTGACAGCCATCACCCAAAACCTCTGAGGAACAACGGGGCAGCCGAAAATCGTTAAAAAAAAAAAAGTGCCCCAGCAATGGTAAAAGAGGGCAAATATTGTCCATCTTCTAGACCCATCATGGCGACCGATAATCGGTGTTAGTCATTTGTATAGAATGATAAACGATTGTACCATTCGAACTACTCATGTGTGGCTAGTTACGCACTTCCAGGTCCTCATTTTAGCACTTCCACTAATGTTGCGATCGACAGACCATTGTTGTGCTAACGTTGAATTCAAACATGTTTCATTATTGGTCAGTCATTGCTAACCGTCGGGGATCCCTCGATTTACGATGACTGTGAGTAAGCGTGTGTACAGAGCTTTAGATTATAAGTAATGTAACAGTAATTCACTTATATGCAAGGCAACATATCAAGAATACACACACAATTTATAGGTAGCTTACAACTAAATCTAGAATAACTGTTTTTGCTGGAGAAGTTTTTTCAGAGGTGGATATTTTCCTTTTTTCATACACCGACATGATGAGTTTAACCTACTAAAGCCAACACT
Source organism: Hyperolius riggenbachi (assembly GCF_040937935.1). Classification (NCBI taxonomy): domain Eukaryota; kingdom Metazoa; phylum Chordata; class Amphibia; order Anura; family Hyperoliidae; genus Hyperolius; species Hyperolius riggenbachi. Next base: position 149,103,065 of record NC_090648.1, read on the forward strand.
AGTAGAATTGTAGCCAGCACTGTCCAAGCACACAGCAAGGCAGGCTTGGCCCAATCTTCAAAGGGCAGCACCCTACAGGATACTAGATGCACCGCCTTTACATATTTGGATGGCTATGTTGTGATGACAGGGGAAATGACATTGTTGCTATAGGTTACCACACATTTCTCATCATCACAGTTCCAGCTACGCGTGCACAGTATAATGGCTATATGTAGAAGGCTGTGGTTGTTACTGGGAGAATAGTCTGATCCTTTGCAAATATAATAGACAACTATGCTACTTCGCAAAAATGACATTGACTCATAATTGTTCACTAGTCACTAGAACCTTATGGTTCTGTAAAAGCAGATATATAGTTTCTCAACATTACTTTAATCTTGATTTTAAAAGTTTTGGTCACTTGAGTACAGGTCTGTAACTAGCCATTTAGTTGCCAGTTTAGAGGACAACTATCGCAAAAAAACTGTAATATATAAAATACATACATATAAAACGTAGCTTTCTTTCAGAGTAAAATGCACTATTAATGACTTGGAGTAATGAACATACTCCCCATAGCAGCAGCACATATCCTGGTGTGGCCAGTAGGATGGTGTATGGTTGTATGTGGTTGGCACAGATGCGTTATATCACTTATAAAATCATTTTAATACAAAGTCCTGGTGACAAAGTCCTGGTGAAGAGCACACCCCAAAACAAACTAGTGTTTCCTAGAAATATATGTTCATTACTCAAAGCCAGACTGTACACCCTTGTGGTGTTCTTGAAATCTATAGTATCCTCTATCGTCAAATGCTCTTTTGGGTGTAGTGGACTACCCTATTCAAATTAATGGGGTTTTTTTGCCCTCCCTGTTGAAAGGACTTTATCCCAATCACTATATATCTATTAATAAAATGAATAAAGCTACGCTGCCTGAAATATCAATTCTGACTTCACAATGTTTTGGTTGCTTGATCACTATATATCACTTTACAACAAGGCTGTCATTCACTATAAAGGTTGTTTCACATGAGCAGCAGGCATGGTCGGAAGAGCCCATTTCCATTTCCGGGACAATTCCGCATACCGTCATACCGAAATTCCGCTACCGTTTCATTCCGACAGTATACCGGAGCTGTTCCGCGGAATTCCGACGTATACGGAATTCCGTCGGAAAAATTTTAAAATTCCTCCTCCTCCTCCTCCTCATCCATCCATCCTCTTATATCATTAAGTAGGAAATTGCAGATTTTCAAAACAGCTTATATACCATAGCTGGGATTTGAACCCAGGACACAGTGGGTAGTAGGTATCTGTCTTACCCTCTAGACCATGACCCACACTACATGCTAAAGCAGGCCTAGCATAAACCATACTACCATTATGATCAATTCAATAGAAAAAGTAGCATGATTAAGGATTTGTACTTTTTGAAAAGCATGCTTATATACCATAGCTGGGATTTGAACCCAGGATGCAGTGTGTAGTAGGTATCTGTCTTACCCCCTAGACCATCAACCACACATCAGGGCCGGGCCGAGGCAGAGGCTGGAGAGGCTCCAGCCTCAGGGCGCAGTGTAGGAGGGGGTGCACAATTCATTCATCTGTCATTCCCAATTGTGTTTGAAGCAGAAAGAAATAAGAAAAGGTGATACATGGCAGTGACTGCAAGCCAGATAAGTAGAGATTAAGGTGTTGGGGGCCCTGGGGCACCTCTTAGTGTAATAGCAATCAGTGTGTGACGGCTGGGGTGGGAGGGATGGGGGGGCGCACTTTGCTGTCTCAGCCTTGGGTGCTGAAGGACCTTGTCCCACCTCTACATGCTAAAGCTGGCGTAGCATGTACCATACTACCATTATGATCAATTCAATAGATATGCTATGGTATATAAGCATGCTTAGTGTGGTTCATGGTCTAGAGGGTAAGACAGATACCTACTACCCACTGTGTCCTGGGTTCAAATCCCAGCTATGGAATATAAGCATGCTTTTCAAAAAGTACAAATCCTTATTCATGCTACTTTTTCTATTGAATTGATCATAATGGCAGTATGGTTTATGCTAGGCGAGCTTTAGCATGTAGTGTGGTTCATGGTCTAGAGGGTAAGACAGATACCTACTACCCACTGTGTCCTGGGTTCAAATCCCAGCTATGGAATATAAGCATGCTTTTCAAAAAGTACAAATCCTTATTCATGCTACTTTTTCTATTGAATTGATCATAATGGTAGTATGGTTTATGCTAGGCGAGCTTTAGCATGTAGTGTGGTTCATGGTCTAGAGGGTAAGACAGATACCTACTACCCACTGTGTCCTGGGTTCAAGAGAGGGAGGGAGGGAGAGAGATTTTTTTGGGGTCATAGCGGAGAATTAATAATTCCGCGGAATTTTCCGACCATACCTGATGAGCAGTTGACAGCACTGTGTTCAATGCCTGTCAATTGGTCCTATGGACTTGCGGGCACCTGCAAGCAGCTGCAAATGTTTAGTACAGGCGGTGGCAGTGAAAGTACTTTTTCACCGAAGTTTTGGCAGTTTTTCAGTTAAAGATTGCTGAAAAGTTATGTTAAACATACTACTACATACTACATAGTTATGTTAAACATACTACTTTGGGGACTACCAGCTAACAGACTGGCACCTCTCCAATCTGTACTGAAGTCGGCTGCTCAACTCATTCATCTGTCTTCTTCCTCTTCCTCTGCTGCTCCTCTCTGTCAAGCTCTTCATTGGCTACCAATTACAAAGCTCTCCACAATCTCTCTCCAGTATACATCTCCTCACTGGTTTCCAGATACTAACCGAACCGCATTCTGCACATGACCTTCTTTTGTCCTCTGGAATACCCTGCCACTATACCTCCGTCACTCTCCAACCCCTGATATCTTCAAACATGCCTTCAAAACTCCTTTTTTACTGTCAAGCATACGCTCTACCTTAGGCCAGTACCCATCTTGACCTTTTGACCTCTGGCCAAGTTGTAACTTCCTGCAAGATAACCTGAAACACACTGCCTCTAGGTATGAATATTGTATACTACTCCACCTCTTTCCCCCCCCCCCCCCCCCCCCCCTATTCCTTTAGATTGTATGCTCACAAGGGCAGGGCTCTCCCTCAGCCTTTTAGGTCTTGGCATTTGCCACACATTTATATTATTTTGTCACTGTAATTACCAATTCTGTATTTTGTACCAACTCTGTATTTCGTATGTTGGTGTATACCATTGTCTGTATTATTTTGTACCCCATGTTTCTTTCTTGCTTTGTACCGAGCCCCGGAATATGCTGGTACTTTATCAATCAATAAAAATAAACAGAAGATGAAAAATGATTTCCTGGGAGAGAAAGTAAATTGCATATGGGCCAAAATTACTTAGCTGTGGTTCTTTTGTACACTTAATGGGATGACTCTGTGGCTGATTGCTGGCTAGCATTGCTAGCACCCTGTTTTATATTTTCACCGCTGTACAGAATAGAGTTCACTGTAAAGTCTTAGAATGTGCCATTTTCTGAAGCTGAAGTATGTGTAGTGCAATACTAGATGTCATGCCACAAGTGTATTCATCACACACAGGCAATATACAGGGCTTGACCAGGGAATTTCCAGGCCTGCTTTGACTCATCTGTCGAGTCACAGGCCAGATAATCACCCATCAGAGGCCTCACCCATTCTGTGTATACCAACAGCAGGACAGCCTAATCTTCTGAAATAGGCACAGCAATCACTGTATGTATACCAGGAATCTTTACATACATGGTATGCACAATTCTGCCTGTCGGCTCACCATGACACCTGAGGCAATAACAGAACCAACACTAAATAACCTCATACAATCTCACATATGTAGCCGGTGTAGTTTAATTATGGTTTTTATCTTGTATAATTAGTATCTGTAAAGACTTCAAAAAGATGTCTTTTTTTTTTCTACTAGTTTTCTAATCTATACTGAGCGGTTTTCTGTGCATTTCGGTTCAATTCTTATGTGTGCATTTTACACCGATTCTGTTCCAAAGAAAAAAAAAACAAAACCGGGATATTGCAAGAAAATGGCATATGGCCCGGGGCCCACTGGGAGCGATTTTGTAGCACTCACGGGCGATCTGCAAAGCGCAATACCAGTGGATCCCTATGCAGCATTGCAGTCGCAGAGTAATAGCAAATCACTGCTTGCAGCATTTTGGGAGTGATTGCATCAGTGGCTGCAGAGTTACATGGCAATTTATCCAGAAAAAATCAAGGACTTCCACGATTTTGGATATTACAGACACTTTGCGACCCATTGCAAAGCACGTCTGGTACGTGATTTTCTAATGCTCCCATTGAATTTAACCCAAATATAATCAAAATACGGCATGCACTACGCTTGCATTGCATCAGTGGTTACGATGATAATCATTGTGCCCTTGGATAAAACGTGTGTTTGTGTGTGTGTGTGTGTGTGTGCGTGCGTGCGTGCGTGTGCGTAACTGTAAAGACTGTAGAATTCTATCTAAGGCAAGCACAAGCATTGCTTTGGGCATGGCAAATCTAATGTGCATACATAACTTTACCAGGACAGTGAAGTCAGCGCAGAAACCATCTGACTACAACTCCAACGCCTCAATTTAAGAAACCACCAACTCTGACCTCAGGTACCCAACATTTGCCCCGGCGCCTCCACTCCGACTCTAACCCCCTAAACGTTACTCTACATTTTTCTCTTTGATCAGCAACCCCAACGTTGCTTCACTATCTGGGTTTGGTCCTAGCTTACACAAATGCCTTTCAAGCACCCTAAAGTGTAGTTATAAAGTCCTTGAAATGAATTTGTGTGAAATTCCCATTAATCTCAATGTGCCAGAATACATGAGGAGCATTTTAGGGTGTTACATTAGAGGGAGTCTGAGTTAAAAAGGCACGCATTGTTTCAGTAACATAAAACAATAATACGCGAGTGCAAAGGATGTCCAATACACTAACAACAGTGGGGGTACGTTAGGTGTTTATCCCGGAAATCAGTAAACAAGGGGTTTATCTCCATTTTTTTCAAAAAGCTAAAATACCTTGACAAATGCATACAAACTCTGTACGGACTTGAGATTTTAAACATTTTACAAAAGTTAGCGTAAACTAAGCCTTAATATATATATGAATGATAACATACCCACTGCATTTATTTCCTGCAGAACACGCTTAAATGTTTGGTAATGAGACACTGTAATTGGTTAATTTGTGGCAGGTTAGAGGTGATCATTAGCTAAAATGTTGAGCAAGTTCATCTCACATTACTTTGGCATGTGTTCTGTGTCTCCCAAACCTCGCTAGATCAGCACATGAAGAAACAGGTGTAGCTTTCTCTAGCACCTGTCACTGCTCCGAGCAGGGCCCGGCCAATCAGGTGGGCAAGAGCACGGACACGGCCATACATGGAGCTGTTGTTCTAGGCCTTTGAAGGTCGGATGTTACTCTCCTCCAAAACCTTCCTGGGCTGTCTGTAATCTGTGGTCACTTTATCTGCTTGTTATTGTTAACCCCCACCATGCTGGCAGCCCCACTTAATGCCAAGCACATTGTGACTGTCTTAGCAGTTCAGTGAAGCTATTATATGTCTCGCTTGGGCTTGATCTGTAATATTACACTTCTGTATGTGAGTCTGCACATGTCAGCTGTATCAATTTGTCAGCTTCATTTGCATGAAGAATCAATTTATTATACACAGATTTCAGGGTTTTTTTTGAACTGTAATGTAAATTATGAGTAGCTAAAAAAGCAAACAAAAAAACAACAACTTTCCTTTAAGATTTTGTGGACTTTTTCATGTCTTTTTTTTACTTTAAAGTAAAACAAACCTGAAGCAAAAATAACCTTATGAGATAATGAATTGTATGTGTAGTACAGCTAAGAAATAAGAAATAGAACATTAGTAGCAAAAATAAAGTCTCATATTGTTTTCCAGTACATGAAGAGTTAAGAAATTTCAGTTATCTATGCAAAAGAGCTTCCAAATTGTTCCAAATTGGGGCAATTACAATCCTGTTTTCTGAAGGCCTTGTTCACATTAAAAATCACCAGCACAATCGCAAGTGCTGATCGCTTTTGTGAGCGCTCTTTCTTTAACCACTTCACCCCCAAGTGGTTTTTACCCTATCGGACAAGAGCGATTTTCACCTTTCAGTGCTCATCCCTTTCATTTGCCAATAGCTTAATCACTACTAATCACAATGAAATGATCCATATCTTGTTTTTTTCACCACCAATTAGGCTTTTTGGGGTTAATATTTGTTTTCAGTAATTACTTTATTTTCTATGCACTTTAAAGGGAAAAACAAGGAAAAAAATGAAAAAACACACTATTTCTCCAATTTCATCACCTATAGTTTTAATATAAACACTGCTACTGTACATAAAACCCACACATTTTATCTGCCTATGTGTTCTGGTTATCACAACATTTTAATTATGTCCCTAGTACAAAGTATGGTGACAATATATTATTTGGAAAAAAAGGTGTATTTTTTCTATTATGTTTTTTTTTTCTCACTCATCTCACGTGCACGCGCACAACGTCTTGGAGCAGTTAAGAAATTCTAGTAGGACGTTTTTATAAGTCTGGTTGTCATTAAGTGGTTGAAGCGCTTTTCCTTGCGCTTTTAGAGCGATTTGTGCTTTGTTAAGCACTTTTCTAAGAGCTTTTGTCCAGCGATTGTTTTTTCTTCCTGATGACACTCAGGAAGTTAACGGTTTGACCTGGAACAGAATAAATACAATGTATTTATTCCTAAAAGTGCTGGGGAAATTGCTTTTCAAAGCGCTTTTGCAATTGCTTTGCGATTTCCCTATACCCTGCACTGAAGCACAAATGCTCAGGAAATGGCGCAGGAGCCGTTTGCGTTTGGAAAGAAAGCGCATCGCTCATGTAAGAACACTCACATAGAGCAACATTGCAGAAGCGATTTCAAAGCGATTTTTAAAATTGCCAGCACTTAAAAATTAAAAATTATTAAAAATGCTCACAGTGTGAACAAGCCCTTAAACAGCCAAGAAACTGTGAGAGACAGCTAAAGGTTTTACTGCAGGAAAGTTCAAAGGGTCATTATTTCTGCTTTGTTTTATAGTTTAAAAGGTGCTAACTGTTAGCACGCTGTGAAAAGTGCTTTGCGCAAAATTTTGCGTGATCATGGTTATCGCGCACAAAAATTTGCATTCGCGCGTTAACGCAATTTTTTGGGTGTTTTAACGGTCGCGCAATAAATTCGCCTTATTGCGCGAATGTTAACCCGTAAAAATTTGTGTTATCGCATGAACGCAAATTTTTGTGCGCGATGACCTGTTTTTTCACGCGAAACTCGGTTGTTCGTGCAAAAACATGATGAAATGCACAAAAATCCGTGCTAACAGTTAGCACCGTTTTGTGACTCAAGCCCAGATTGTGGTTTTAAAATTGCAACTGTGACAGAATGATGCAATGTTATAAAAATAGCTATCTAAATGAAAGTAAAAATATGAGACTCTTTTCTGTGCTACTAATGTTCAATTCATTATCCATACTACACATACAATTCATTATATCAGAAGGTGTTTTTTTCCTGCTTCAGGTTTGCTTTAAGTGAACTTTCTAACTGTAAGGCAATCTAACCCTTAGGCAGGGAACACACTTGACTTTCAGTTTTCCGCGCGCATTTTTCTGCATACTTTTTCTGCACACCAAGTGTGTTTCCATGCAGGAAAACGCGCACGTTTTTCCCAGCAGGTGATGTAAATGATAGAGAAAACTGCCAAAATGTGCAGAATCAGGATGCAGAATGTCAGTTTTTTTTCTGCGTGCGATCAACACAGTAAGTGTGCACTAGCACATTGATTAACATGAGTTCTCAGTTTTTCTGTGCAGAAAACACGCACGAAAACAGTCAAGTGTGTTCCCTGCCTCATACATTCCACCTTAAACAACTTGACTGTACAGGTAAGAATGCTAAACAAATGTACAGATCTACTTTTGTAATGCAGCCACTGTCAAATAAAAGTGCCCTTAGGCCTCTTTTCCACGGCTAAACTGCTCCTTTGTCAAGTAGCCCAGTCGCCCTGCTGCCAGCCACAAGCACCATTTGGCTGTAGTTACATGCAGCAGAGAGGCAGCATTCATTTGAAACGTGGTGGCGTTACCGGACGGTAAGTGGACAGGAGCAGCTGACAAGCGGTGATTTCACTGCCTTCAGCTGCTCAGGGAAAAGAGGCCTCAGTAATGTTACTCATCATCTGTTTTATACATTTTATAATATTCTTTAATGTTAGTCAATTGTTCACAAAACTGACAGAGTTAAAGTTCCACTAGCATTTATGACTAACACATGGGGAATCAGTAATTTAATAAAAAAAAAATATAAATGTTTCTCATTGCTTTATACAGCTTGGGGCTCTGCACACCTCTGTCGGTAGTCATTGCAGATGCAGCCTGATCAGGAGGACTGACAATTTTTTTTTACCTATATACAGCTAGTCCGTTTTTTTTTAACAGTTTAAAAAATGAATACATAAAACTACATTTTCACCCTAGAAACTACGGAGACAATTGGATCTGTAAGTTTCATCGCAGTTATCCAAGACAGAATCGCCTCCCCTGCCATGCAGAATGCAGTGGAGCAGACATACCACAGCATTGACTGCCGGCCTGTCCTCTCCTTACAGCTGTAGGGGAGTGCTCCAGCATACTCCAGTTTTTCACAACGGAGACCAAAGGTCAAATCAATGGTTCCATTCAGACATATCAGTTTTGAACCCATCCATTGTGTCCTTCACAGTGATGGAACGCAAAGTCCCGTCCTACACCTCACAGCAAATAGACATGTCCACTATGGACTCCTATGGCTGTCTGATGGACACCAATGGAGACCTGACTGGAGTGGACAGATACAGCTGATGGTATATTGGATAAGTTGTGACCATTCAGACCATTCACACTCAGCGCGAGTGTGGACCTAGACTTGGGCATAAGTGACTCTCCTGTGTTGAATAGTGGTGAGCGTTTAGGCTTTGAAATCGGCTGGAGAAACATGGGTCCTTTTGACTATCGTGACTTTTTGACATTTGTTGAACGAGTAGTGGAGTGAATCAACTTGACATAGCTTGCTGAGCTCGTGGAATATTCAGATTCTAGCTCACCCTTCACATAACTTCCTGCAATATCATTATTTTTGGTTTTAGATCATCTTGACTAATTTGCTGATCCTTGCCACTCGTAAGCTGTACCTTGCAGACTCATCCTGGCAGATAACATCTCATTATTTCGTTTTTCAGTATATTTGTCTCCAGGTGTTTTTGCAATATAGTGGTGGTGGTGGTGGTGTGGTGGTGGTAGTGTGGTGGTGGTGGTGGGGGGGTAATTTGATAGGTTTGCGTTTCTTCCATTTCATTACCCATTTTCATAATTTGATTTTGCAGCAACACATGCTACAGCAAATCTCCATCAGATGATAATGGAATACACGTTTAGTAGCTCGATGTACCCTAGAGAACACCCGATTATCAGTTCTGTGAATAATGTTAGGGGGCAATCTGTACAATTTACTACCCTTTATCTTTACCTCTCATGAACTTTCATCATTAAAACAAAAGCATGGAATAATAAAGCAGAGGATAGTTGGGTAGTGGAATGTTGTAATCAGCTGACAAGGACAGGGAGGACTGTGGGAGACAGGTCATGCCTGGATTTCTCACAGGCCTGAGAAAGACAACAGTTGATAACAGACTTCCCCCTCACTCTGGGGACATCACAGAAAGGTCACCAGAGCTTCAGAGCCACAGTGTTTTCTGTACTTTCAGTAAACTTATTCGCAGATGCTGGAGGCCTCTGTGTATATTTTACGTCTAAAATATGGATTATTTGTAGAATGGAAAGGAAAATAATGTGAAGGGATGTGTGAAAATACCTACAGTGAGGCAATGATAGAGCAAGAGTTTAAGTGAGAAATGATTAGGTTTAGCAATAGTAAAATATTGGTAAGAATTACAATTTTCTACTATTGTACTACCCATTCCCCAATATCTGCTAGCCAGTGTCCCCATTGCCGAAATTACCACAGTACCCTATTTACATGCATGTTCCACTACTGTCTGTATTTTATTCTTGACAGCATCACAGAATGTGGTGCGTTATAAATACAGAGTAACAATAAACACAGATAAAGCTTTGATCTTGGGATATTTAAACCTTACTGGAATGCCACAAATAAAGTACAGTATTTTTCTGACCATAAGACGGGATTTGTGGAGCTTCTTCCCCAAGCTGTCGCTATCTAAGCTACACTAACCCCTGCTGCCCCCACCAGGTACACTAACCTCTGCAGCAACACTAACCTCAGCTGCCTCCACCAGCTACACTTACTTAAACTATAACTACATAGTACAGCAGAAGCCATTACCTATCCAATTGATGCGGTATAAGCACTCCTTCCTAGGATCAATAGTAGAGCCTTGCCCAATGACTCCTTACTGTTTTACATACTTGTTTGAGCCAGGATTCAAACCCTGGTCAAAGGCTCAAATCCTGCATCAAAGGCAGCGGCCTTACCATTACCCTATCCAGGCACCATGAAGCTCTCTGCCAACATTGCCGTGGCCTGCAGATAAAAGTCAGACTGTCCCTGTGGCATTATAATGAACTGCAGTCCATTGGACCGAGGTCTTCCAACTTGCTTGAGCACAGTTGAACCCAAAAACAGGGAGGCTGGAAATTCACTGCTCTTCCATAGGCCATCTTAATCTGGCTCTGACTGTGGCCAAGGAGAAGATAAATAATGCTGCTGCACTGCCACTTCCCAGCCCATTCATTGCTGCCTTGCAGGTCATTTGGCTCACAATGTGTTCCTTTGCTGTATTGGCCAGTTGTGGCCACTGTAACTCTTCCCCAGCCCCTTCCCTGCTAATTGTCTACAAGGGTGCATGGCATGTCATATCTGTTGAACATACTTTACATACTATAATAGATTATTGCTGGGTGTAGATATGTCCTGTCATGTGCCACAGTCGGCCCACCAGCTAGCCACTGTGCCTTCTCAAAAAATCTGAAGCTGGAGCCACCATTGCCAGTAGTGATAATGGTTGCTCCACCTGAGACCAATCAAGATAATAGAAACATGAATAGACAACCAGAAACGTCAATGCACCCTCTAAGAATAAGACACAGTAAATGTAGACCTTTAAGATAATAAATTAATAGTATAAATATCCAGAGAAGACCAAAAGCTTGATACACACCAATGATTACTTGCTATACCATAACAAGGTTCAAGCATCAGACGGTGCAACTTCCAGGTGAAAGAATAGACTTAATATCGTGTTACATGGAGAATAGAAAAATCAGGAACAACACTCTTTAACCTCTTGCCGTCCGCGTAACGCCAATTGGCGTGAACGTGGCGGCAGCCCCAGGACCGCTTCATGTCAATTAACATGAAGCCCTGGAGCAGGGTTTTGCAAGAGATTGCGCCCGCCGATGAGTGCGCATCTCTGCTCGAATGTCGGAGCTCCGCTCTGTCATCAGTCTCCCAGCGGAGACTGTTAGACAGCCAAACCGCCGTCTATTTACTGGGCGGCAAATAAGCGATCCGCTGTCATAGGCTGAAGCCTATGACAGCCGATCGCACTGATTAGCTGGTGAGGGGCGGGAGGGATAAAAAAAATTAAAATAGGGACATTTGTTATAAAAATAAATAAATATTTATAAAAAAAACAAAAACATTGTGGGAGCGATCATAGCCCACCAACAGGAAGCTCTGTTAGTGGGCAGAAAAGGGGGGGGGAGAGAAATCACTTGTGTGCTGAGTTGTATGGCCCTGCAGCTAGCCCTTAAAGCTGCAGTGGCCTTAATAGTAAAAAAAATACCCTGGTCACTAGGGGGGGGGGGGGTTTAAGACTGTGGTCCTCAAGTGGTTAATGAATCTTCATATAAAATTCCAGTAGCAATCAAACAGTGACAAAAATACAAGGATTGTCGATGATCATTTTCGCCCACTTGGCTTTCTCAAGACCGTGCAAAGACAGATTAATAGTGCCTATAACAATTCACTATATTGAGAAACCCTAATTTGTTAGCGTGTCCACTGGACTAATCAAGGTTAGTGACTGCATAAGCAGAAACTCAGGAGTATACATGGTCAAAGAGATTGCAGTAGAAACACTGAAAAACCATAATGCAAAACTGAAACAAGAAATAACGGTAAGTAGACAAATTAGTTCTATGCCCCTTATTTTGAATTGTATATTGTGTTGAAGGAAAAATAGAGAATATTTTCACCCAGTTTCATGCACACAGAGGATGTCCATGTCTCTCAAACATAACAAGGGCCTCGGAATGTTTGGACAGCTTGCTAATGACCAGTTCTACAGGAGCCAGACTGAGGCAGCAGCTGACATCAAATTAGCTACCTATAGTTTGTGAGGGGCTGTTATGATACATGTCACATAGCTCATGCTAGCTACAGCAAATTACTGTGGTTCTGTCCCATTGTCTGCTGTCTTAGCAGAAGGGTAGTGTCTTCTGTAAATAGGCCAGAGGTTCTAAAGATTGCTTTTGACTCACAACTGCTACCACTGAAGATTAGTAATTTTATAAAACCAAAATTCCACACAGGGGATTTTACCTTGAGGTGTTCCCATCTATTTCCTATGTCAGCTGAGCCTGAGGTGATAGACCGTACCAGAAATTATCATCCACTGTGTTAGTAGGCACAGTCACTTTTCCAAAGTCTTGGATATTCCAAATAAACAATACTGTAGTAAGACCACTGTTTAACATTATGTCACTAAAAATATCTATATAAAGCTTAGTTTACACTGCAAAACGCAATGATTGCCATTTCACAAAATTTCATTTCATGAAATTTCCAAAACTATTTTTAAAGGAATGTACATTTTTGCACATTTCCTTACGCAGAATTGTTCTGGAAAAGAATGGTACATGCAGCAAGATTTTGATTTTCTAAAAAATTAAAATCTACTGTGAGAACAGTCTTGTAAGGTGTTCATAGCTATTTTCTGGCGCTCACATTCATGACCAAAAGTTCTTCAGGCACTTGTACTGACCTGAGGAAGCGGGCAGAGCCTTGTGAAATGTATTGTCTACCATGCATAAATAAACATTACTTTTTCCAGTTTGTCCTTCTGAAAAGGTAAGAAATTACACTTCTCATATATACACCATCTAGTAGTATCAAGGGCACCTCCACCAGTGTTTTTTTTTAGTATAGTCTATACTAGTTTTTAGTCACAAAGACCATTAGTTCTCACAGCTAATCCAGTAGAGCGACCGACCAGCATCTGCGCCAACAGACCTGGGAAATACAGAGCAGGGACGGTTATATTCCCGCAGGCTCAGATGGTGGTTGCAACTTTTGCAACCCACCCTTGTGAGTACAATACTTACACACATATGCTTACATCCCTTTGTCTAACGATACTGTACCATTGGGCTCCTGGTCTCTCTCATTCACAGAGACTTGGAGGTTACAGGTAACCATCAAGGGTCAAAACTTCTTCTACCCTCACAGGGTGACACTGCACTAGCGCTTTGTTGATCGCCCCCAGTGTGAACTAGCCCTAAGTGATGGTATTTAAAATGAGCAAACAGCTGTTTTACACAAACTGTTATCAGCTGAATTAGAAAACAAATACATCTATGGATTCATGCAGAAAAATATTTTGCCACCTTTCTCTTCTAAAGTAAAGTGTGAAATGAACTTCTTGAGTAATCCAGTGATGCTCTCGTCATGAATTATCACCACAAACCCATGATTAGCTCTGCTCTGAAGACCAATGTCCGTGTGGTATTACTGGAGATTAGGTGTAGAGCTGGGTATGACATGTGGTTGGAGAGAAGAGGATAGAGACCCCCACAAGTTGCTGTCACTCAAAACTTATCTTACCCAGCTTATAACTTACTCCAGGAGACAGGCAAGGGGGCAACTCAGACACAGAACAGGCGGATAAAGAACTAATTACAAAAAAGCATTTAAAAAAAAGCAAATTAAGTTTTAACAATTACAACTAGCATTAAGGATTTCTTCAATACAACACGTAACGTAACGTATCCTTTAATAAGTCTTCTATGAGTTTTATGGCTTGGGTTACACGGGCACTTGATGGGCTGCCTGTGGCTGCTTGGTCAATTGCTTTTCTGCAAGTAGGCAGTAAAGCATTTAACAGTTTTCAGCGGCTCTCACCCCTGCAGGAGGACACAGAGGAGTGGGTGTAAATGACCCTGGAAGAAACCTGTTGTTTTTCCAGGGTCAGCTCAAATGACGGAGAAAAATAAGGATAAAAAAGCAACATTTGCGTAAATGACTGTAAACTGCAGGACACAGCGGTAACGGCGTTGCCCAGTCACTTGAATTGTCAGCTCTTAATGATGAGCGTTGCGGCCATCGTTTACCATCCCGCAAGCATCAGCGTGAAGATGAAACCAAAAGAGAGGGAATGGAAGTCCCTGGTCCTTATTCAATTCATTTTTTCTCCCAAGTTTTCTCCTAGGAGATACTACTTCATCTTCTGTTTAAAATAACTTTTTTAAAACTCTGCAATTTAAAAAAAAGTATTGAAAAGAAGGTGAAGTACTGTCACAATTATTCTGAGTTTTTTCTTGCTTGTTGGGGGCTCAAAGAGAAACTCCAGTGATAATAATGTAATAAAAAAGTGCTTCATTTTTACAATAATTTTGTATAAATTATTTAGTCAGTGTTTGCCCATTGTAAAATCTTTCCTTTTCCTGATTTACATTCTGACATTTATCATATGGTGACATTTTTACTGCTGGCAGGTGATGTCACTGGAAGTAGCTGCTGCTTGCTTTTTTTGGCATTTGGAAACAGCTGTAAACAGCTATTTCCCACAATGCAACGAGGTTCACAGACAGGAAACTTCCAGGACCATGGTCCGCACAGTTTCCTGTGGGGGGGGGGGGGGTTCACCACAATATCAGCCATACAGAGCCCCCTGGTGATCTGTTTGTGAAAAGGAATAGATTTCTCATGTAAAAGAGGGTATCAGCTACTGATTGAGATGAAGTTCAATTCTTGGTCACAGTTTCTATTTAAAGAGACACTGAAGCGACAATACATCTCGCTTCAGTGCTTATATTCAGCAGGGGCATGTGTGCCCCTGCTAAACTGCCGCTATCCCGCGGCTGAACAGGCTGTCCCTTCACCCCCAAATCCCCCCCTGCAAAATCAACGACCAACTTGGTTGTACATTTTGCTGCTCTTGAGGCAGGGCTAACGGCTGCAGCCCTGCCTCTCAGCGCCGTCTATCAGCGGCGCATCGCCGCCTCTCCCCCGCTCCTCTCAGCGAAGGAAGACTGTAAGGGGCGGGGGAGAGGCGGAGATACGTGCTGACAGACGCGCGTGAGGCAGGGCTGCGGCCATTAGCCCTGCTTGAATGCGGAAGAGATCCCTGCAAAGAACAAAGGGGATTTGGGAGGTAAGGGACTCCCGTTTAGCCGCGGGATAGCGGGGGTAGCGGTGAATATAAGCACTGCAGCAAGATTTATTCTCGCTTCAGTGTCTATATAAAGGGCATGCTAGTGATAAAATGTGAAAATATCACCTAGGAGAAAACGTAGGAAAAAAAGTGAATTGCATAAGGGCCCCTATCTTTTACAAAATAACTGTAGTCTGGATGGCATTATGATCTCTCAGCTACAGCAGACCTGGAACAAGCATGCAACCAGGAAGTCTGATTTGACAATGATCATGTGACACAAAGTACAGATGGCAGCCTCTGTATTCCTTTCACTTCAGGTTCCCTTTAAGACTTAGATCACATTTCCACTACAGGTTTGAGTTTAACATTAAAATGTTACACAAAGTTTTGTATGCGTCTAGCACATATGACAACTTCCTTCTGCTTTCCTTCCTCTGTACAATAAATGTGATTTTTTTTTGCATTTTGCATGCAAAGCCATTGAGAAGCATTGTGTGAGATTCAGATGAGAAGCAGTGCAGCATGAGGAAACAATTAACAGGGTGTCTGCATTATCTTCTCATTGCAAACGATTAGAAAAAAATAATAATTAATGGAAATAAATATCCAATTGGACCAGTGTCAAGACAAGCAACTACAGAAGCTCACCTACTGTAATAATAGTGAAGCCAGTGTCATTTCTTTCCAAGGCTAAGCACACTGCCAAGCGACTGGCACACCCCAGGATATATGTATACATTCTTAATGGAATTCATCAGTTTGCATTCACTGCTAACCATTTACAATCTCCAATCTGCTATGTACTTCAGAGCATATTCAGATTCAGTGTGCAGCCAAGCATGCATAAATAAAGGATCTATAAATGAGGATGGCACAGATTCACAATTTAGCCCAATTGTTTTAATACACTGGAAGGCATTTGAAGAAGGATTTCATGAGTCTGCAGAAAGACATAAAACTCCCAGATGAGGCTGAATGATTTCCACTGATGTGACAACAGCGGACAGATCGCTATGCCCCAAACAGACACACGGTTTAGACATTTTACAAGCCTTTAGGGACTCTAACAGAAATACATTAAAAGGACCACTCCAGTGGAAAAGTAAGCAGTTAAAATCTGACAGAACTAACAGGTTCTGGACTAGTCCATATCATCATGGGGGATTCTCAGGGTTTTCTTTGTTTACAAAAGCATTTCCTGAACAGCTGTTGGTAAGTCTAAAAGCGTGTACACACGCCAGATTTTTTCAAACTACGGGTCGTCAGACCAGCCCGCGGGACAATCGTTCTGACGACAGTTCCACGTGAGTATAGGCTGTCGTCAGACTGATAAGACTGATTTTGACTGATCCGCTCGGTGGATCATGCACATGAGAATCCCCCATGAGGAGATGGACTAGTCCAAAACCTGTTGGTTCTGTCAGATATTGGTCCTTTAAGACCCTATTATACCCTACCCAATTTCTTATTGTTGAATGGCTTATGGCATTTCTCACACAATTTTCATATTTGATGCAGCTTTTTCAAAGAAATTCTCTCTTTAAAGCCAATGGGTACCGCGTAAAATATAAAAAAGTCAGATACTCACCTAAGGAGAGGGAAGGCTCGGTCCTAATGAGCCTTTCCTCTCCTATCCCGGTGCCCTCGGTGCTGCGCTGGCTCCCCCGTTCGCGTCCGCCGCCACAGGGACTTCGGAGGACTTCGGGAGCACTCAGGCTTCCGAAGACGGGCCGCTCCATACTACGCACGCGCGATTGCGTCATAGATGACGATCGCGCATGCGTAGTATGAAGCGGCCCGTCTTTGGGAGCCCGAGTGCTCCCGAAGGCTTCCGAAACATCCCTTCGGCTGCGGAAGTGGCAGTATTTGACCGCACTGGTCGAATACTGCTACGGGGGATCCTGCGCGGGACCGGGCACCGGGAGAGGGAAGGCTCATTAGGACCGAGCCTTCCCTCTCCTTAGGTGAGTATCTGACTTTTCTATTTTTTAATTGGTAAACATTCACTTTAAATGTCAGTCATCCAGAAGCCAAACCCCTCCCCATCCATGCCTAGCCAGTGAGGGAACTCCCTACCAAACTTTCCAGTAAAGCATGGGGCATTACACTATGGTGGAATAGCGAGACCTCCTGCTGTTTAATTCTGGCAGTTTAGCACAACTTCTGGTATATGTTAAGTTGAAGTGGTTAGAAACTGGACAAACTGAATTTCTTCCTGGTGGGATTCGATTGGTCCATTTTCAAGAAGCATACATTTGCATAGAAAGTTTGCATAATCCTGCATCCACTGAGGGGGAGGCAAAAAAGTTTGAAAGTATATTTAAAGCTTAATTAGCATTTGCTATGATTTGTAAATGTTAGACATATGGTCTAATGTTTTCTGACTTCTGCAATAGCCTGACTTGTTTCTGAATTCCAGGCTATATTTGCTTGTGTAAATCACCAGTGCTGCTGTCCTATGTCATTTTGCTTTCCCTCTGCTTTCGTGTGCACATATACAAATGCAAAGCACATATGCATAAGGGCCTGTACACACTGGCTGCGTGCGATTTTTCAATCGCAAAGCCTTCATGCAAATAAAGCACATCGTGAGGTGCTGCACACAGTGGCGCGATGTGATTTTAGAAAATCGTAATGGCAGTGACTGCAGCGCTTGCATTTGTGAAGCGCAGGAAAAACACAATGCATGCGATTTTCATTGCGTTTTTAGGTAAATTATGTGGAAACCAGGCAAAGATACCCTCATCAGAATCGCATTGCAAATGCACTAAAATCGTATATTTACTGCGTTTGTGCGTGGCGATTTTTAGTGTGAACAGGCCCTAAAGAAACTGAGCACAATAACTGATGTGCAGCTTATCCAGGACCACCTAATACCGTATATACTCGCATACAAGCCGAATTTTTGACCCCCAAAAAGTGGGTCAAAAGTTGGGGGGTCGGCTTGTATGCAAGTCTGGTGCTGGTGGTGGTGGTGGGGTGGTCTTACCCGGCGCCGCTTCTTCTATTCCCCTCCTGTCCGGCTCCATAATTCACAGCAGCGCTCTTCACGGCGGTTGAAGTAGAGCGAGAGAGCGATTCCCATAGCAACCGCCGCTACAGGAAGCCGCGCTCTCTGCTGTTTTCTGTCTCATCACAGCAGCCGCCGTGAAGAGTGCTGCTGTCCTACGGAGCCGGAGAGGAGGGGAATAGAAGAAGCGGCGCTGGCTAAGGTAATAGCAGTGGCGGCCGCGGGGGAGAGGGGAGAAAGGGGGCACTATACTAGCTATACTGGGCACTACCTAGCGATACTGGGGCACTATACTAGCGATACTGGGCACTATACTAGCGATACTGGGCACTATACTAGCGATACTGGGGCACTATACTAGCTATACTGGGGCACTATACTAGCTATACTGGGGCACTATACTAGCTATACTGGGGCACTATACTAGCTATACTGGGGCACTATACTAGCTATACTGGGGCACTATACTAGCTATACTGGGGCACTATACTAGCTATACTGGGGCACTATACTAGCTATACTGGGGCACTATATTAGCTATACTGGGGCACTATACTAGCTATACTGGGGCACTATACTAGCTATACTGGGCACTATACTAGCTATACTGGGCACTATACTAGCTATACTGGGCACTATACTAGCGATACTGGGGCACTATACTAGCTATACTGGGGCACTTTACTAGCGATACTGGGCACTATACTAGCTATACTGGGCACTATACTAGCTATACTGGGGCACTTTACTAGCTATACTGGGGCACTTTACTAGCTATACTGGGGCACTTTACTAGCAATACTGGGCACTATACTAGCTATACTGGGGCACTATACTAGCTATACTGGGGCACTATACTAGCTATACTGGGCACTATACTAGCTATACGGGGGCACTATACTAGCTATACTGGGGCACTACCTACCCATACTGGGCACTATACTAGCTATACTGGGACACACTAGGGGAATAAGACGGCCAGCATTTCCTTCCCCCGGCTTATATAGGGGTCAATCATTTTTTTTACTGTTTTTTAGGTAAAGGAGGGGGGGTCGGCTTATATGCGGGTCGGCTTATATGCGAGTATATACGGTAATCAAAAGATCTAAAATCTGGCACATGCAAGAGTTCTGAGGAGGCCTTTCTATAGCGTGCACCATTTCTTTGCCAAATAAAAACCGACAGTTAACATCCTTGCCATAGATTTCACTACTCCCACAACAGCTGTAGAAATAAGATTTAATTGATCTTCTTGGTTCAGTAACACAATACAACTATTTGTAACAAATATTTATTAGAAAAACTTGAGGACCGAAAACATCCACTTGAACTTCTGACAGAAAAACAGGACTGACGTCAAAGGGCCATTTGCTGAAGGTAAGTATCTCTCTTGTAACGGTTACCAGGCAACAAGAAAGAATGGATGGGTATTCATGTGGATATACAGCTTTATGTTCTATTCACATTACACTGCACTTCAGCCAGCACTTAACTCTTCCAAAGCAATATGTGAAGGCCAAACAGCTAGCATGAATTTAGTAGTGAATCCAATAAACGTAAAATAAAGCATACACAGTATTGTGCGTGTGAATAGTGGGCAGAAGTGAAGTATGAAAAGAATGAGCTATCCAATGCAGGGGCTTAGCTGAAACCAAAGCAAGCAGCACCAGACCATTATCTTTCTACCACCAAAATTTGTAGTTGGTGCTGTACAAGCGGGCAGACAATGGCCCTTATTTAATTAATCTTTTCTCCTAGGTGTTATTTTGAATCCTTGTCAATAAAATGCCTTTTAAGCCACCAAACAACTAAACAAAAACAATACTTTTTTGTAGTAATATTGATTGTTACTGACACTTGTTGACAATGGAGTTTGGAAGGGTTATACTGAACCTATTTGCTATAGGAGGAGAGAGGAGATGGGGAATGTTATGCTGGCCACACTTTGCTATAGGGGATGGGGTGGGGGAGCCATACCATGCAGAATGCACTTGCTATTGGGGGCGGGAGGTTGGATGAGACCTTTTCTAGGGGGTGCATAGGAGGATGTCAAGGTGACCAGTGGCGGACATACGGCCGTGCAGGCCGTGCCGCCGCACGAGGGCCCCTAAAGTTCCGTTTCCTTCAGGGGCCCATTAAGTATTTTTTTTTTTTTTTTTTATTTTATTCCCCGGGGGGCCCCCCGATTCCTATCCTCCCTCCCTCCCTCACCTCGGGGGGCCCCCCTCCCGATATGCGCGGCGGGAGAGCGAGCGAGCGAGCGGCAAATGCAGGAAGTCTTCAGGGCTCTCCAGGCATCCGCTAGAGGCCCAGCCGCTTAGTCTCCAATATGTCTCCAGTTGGAGACATATTGGAGACTCAGCGGCTGGGCCTCTAGCGGATGCCTGGAGAGCCCTGAAGACTTCCTGCATTTGCCGCTCGCTCTCCCGCCGCGCATATCGGGAGGGGGCCCCCCGAGGTGAGGAAGGAAGGGAGGGAGGGAGGATAGGAGTCGGGCCCCCCCACCCGGATAGCTACCCACCCGGCTACCTAACCACCTACCCACCCGGCTACCTACCTACCCACCCACCAGGCTTCCTACCTACCCACCCGACTACCTAACCACCCACCAGGCTTCCTACCTACCTACCCACCCGGCTACCTACCCACCCACCAGGCTTCCTACCTAACCACCCACCCAACTATCTAACCACCCACCCGGCTACCTACCCACCCGGCTACCTACCCACCCACCAGGCTTCCTACCTAACCACCCACCCAACTACCTAACCACCCACCCGGCTACCTACCCACCCGGCTACCTACCCACCCGGCTACCTACCTACCTACCCACCCGGCTACCTACCTAACCACCCACCCGGCTACCTACCTAACCACCCACCCGGCTACCTACCGGGCTAGTTACCAACCCACCCACCAGGCTACCCACCCACCCACCAGGCTACCTACCTACCTACCCACCCGGCTACCTACCTAACCACCCACCCGGCTACCTACCTAACCACCCACCCGGCTACCTACCGGGCTAGTTACCAACCCACCCACCAGGCTACCTACCCACCCACCAGGCTACCCACCCACCAGGCTACCTACCCACCCACCAGGCTTCCTACCTACCCACCCGGCTACCTACCTACCCACCCGGCTACCTACCCACCCACCAGGCTTCCTACCTACCCACCCGGCTACCTCCCTAACCACCCACCCGGCTACCTACCTACCCACCCACCCGGCTACCCACCCACCAGGCTTCCTACCTACCTACCCACCCGGCTACCTACCTAACCACCCACCCGGCTACCTACCTAACCACCCACCCGGCTACCTACCGGGCTAGTTACCAACCCACCCACCAGGCTACCTACCCACCCACCCACCCGGCTACCTACCTAACCACCCACCCGGCTACCTACCTAACCACCCACCCGGCTACCTACCGGGCTAGTTACCAACCCACCCACCAGGCTACCTACCTACCCACCCACCAGGCTACCTACCTAACCACCCACCCGGCTACCTACCGGGCTAGTTACCAACCCACCCACCAGGCTACCTACCCACCCACCAGGCTACCCACCCACCCACCAGGCTACCTACCTAACCACCCACCCGGCTACCTACCTAACCACCCACCCGGCTACCTACCGGGCTAGTTACCAACCCACCCACCAGGCTACCTACCTACCCACCCACCAGGCTACCTACCTAACCACCCACCCGGCTACCTACCGGGCTAGTTACCAACCCACCCACCAGGCTACCTACCTACCCACCCACCGGGCTACCTACCTACCTACCTAGTTACCCACCCACCCACCAGGCTACCTACCCACCCACCCACTCACCCACCCACTTGGCTACCTATCCACCCAACCACCCATGGGAGCTGCGCGCCGGATGGAGGCTGGGACAGGAGGTCTGCTGCTGCAGGTGAGTAAATGTTTTTGTTTTATTTATATTAGCAGGTGTATGTTCTGGGCAGGTCTGCCACATGATTGCATGTATTTTCTGGGCATATCTGCCGACATGATTGCACGTATTTTCTGGGCATATCTGCCGACTTGTTTGCACGTATTTTCTGGGCATATCTGCCGACTTGATTGCATGTATTTTCTGGGCATATCTGCCGACTTGATTGCACGTATTTTCGGGGCATATCTGCCGACATGATTGCACGTATTTTCTGGGCATATCTGCCGACATGATTGCACGTATTTTCTGGGCATATATGTGTATTTTCTTGAGAAAACCTGCACAATTATGTGAATTTTCTGGGGAAAGGGTCACCAAAACTTGGGCCCACTGTCTTTGCGTTGCACTTTTCAAGGGAACCTGAGGTGAGAATAATATTGAGGCTGACATATTTCTCTCCTTTTAAGCAATACCAGTTGCCTGGCTGCCGTGCTGGTCCTCTGCCTCTTATTCTTTCAACCATAGACCCTGAACAAGCATGCAGCAGGTCAGGGGTTTCTGACAATATTGTCAGAACTGAGAAGATTAGCTGCATGCTTGTTGCTGGTGTAATTCAGTTTATTACTGCAGCCAAATAGATCAGCAGGGCCGCCAGGCAACTAGTATTGTTTAAAAGGAAATAAACCCTCACCCCGGGTTCGCTTTAAGTTACAGTTAGCTCCGCCCTCATCCGGTCATTGCCACGCCCATTTACGCGCGCCGCAGGTCATAGGGGGCCCACAATTACAATTTTGCACAGGGGCCCACTGCTGGCTGTGTCCGCCACTGAAGGTGACCCAGGTTGCCTCTGAACTCTGTTAACAGTCAATATGGAGCAGCAAAAATGGAGAAAAACAGGAGGGAGAAGAACCTCAGACACTAGCCAGATCTATATTTACAAAGCCTTACCTCCACTCTCCCTTAGTTTGAAGCTTGGTGTCACCACCTCTGCAGGTGACACCTGGTGTGGTCCGCACCTACTGCACCCCCCTAGTGATGCCATTGCTTGGGGGTAAGTCAAAAACTACTTATTACTAATTACAAATTACTGAGTAGATTTCACCTGTAGCATTCTAGAGGGAGTGCCTGGGTGACACAGCCCCAACACTTCCTGCTATAAGTATATGCATTAGTATGACTTGCCTTTCAATGAAGTACAATTGGTATTCTCCAGTTCATGCAACAATGCTTCTGCAGAAAAGCTAAGGTGCTAACTACTCCACATAGATACCAGTCCGTAGTTGCAGTACTGGAAAGGCCAATATCCATAAACACTGAACCTTACTGGCCTCCTTCAGGCGTAAAACAAGCACTTGACAATGCAGCTGGTAATCTATTCAGTGCTGGACTTTCACCGTCCTGTCATGTATAAAATAACAGGTCATTTATAATGACATTAACTGGCAACAGAGTAACCTATTTTTCCTTCTTTGCTGTCAGCTCTCTGAAAATCGCTAACAATCTGTGTCATGGTTTAAGCATGCCAGCCCCGCTCAGTCATCTGAGAGCGCCAGGTGAAAGTGATTTACAATAGAGAAGAAGGGACTGTGCTGTGGATACATACAGACTATCTTCCTTCATTCTCCACTGGCTCAGAGCTCAGAAGCAGAGGGGAAATCAATTAACCCTACAGAGGAGCAACACAGGGATGTATGTATTTAAAGGGGCAATACAGGGAAAAACTGTACCATTTTAAATATGTGCAAACATATACAAATAAGAAGTACATTTTTTCCAGAGTAAAATGAGCCATAAATTAATTTTCTCCTATAATGATGTCATTTAAGCAGGCAGTAGAAATATGACAGAAGTGACAGGTTTTGGACTAGTCCATCTCTTCATAGGGGATTCTCAGCAGGGCTTTTATTCTCTATAAAGATATTCCCTAAAAAGGATTTAAACAATGATGCTGGCCAGCTTCCCTGCTCGCTACACAGAGCAATTGTAATTCACTAAGTGCTTTTGAAAATAAATATATCCCTGAGAATCCCCTATAAAAGAGATGGACTAGTCCAAAACATGTCACTTCTGTCAGATTTCTACTACCTACTGTAAGTGACAGCAACATAGCAGAAAAGACATTTATGGCTCATTTTACTCTGGAAAAAATGTACTTCTTATTTGTGTATGTTTGCACATATTTTAAATTTTACAGTTTTTCGCTGTAGTGCCCCTTTAAGGAAATCAGACCGATTCATTTTGTGCTCTAGTTTTAAGAGGGATCACACTGGTTTTTGGTCACAAAACTCTTTCAGACATTTTTGCATACCCATAAATATGAAAGTAGAATAAGCTACACGCTTCACAATCCTATTTCGCTATGCTTGTTGCAGCAGTCATCTAATACCTGGTCTACACTAACGTTTGCCAAGATTTATCACATTAGATATGTGAGAGGAGGATAAAAGAACAGTGAAACTGAAAGTAGCCAGATCCAAGAAATGCACAACAAAGTGAAATATAAAGGCACAAGCTCCAGCTTTGCCAACGTCTCGTATCTGCACAATCTTAATGCAACCAAGCTAGAGCAGTGCCAGATTGGTGTCACAAAATAATACTGCCAGATTCAGTTTGTCACCATACTAAAGAGTAATGGCATATTACTCAAATTCTATGAAACGTACACCAGACTGTGCTGTTAGGTTACAGTACCTCTAAAGCCACTTTGGTCATCTATAGTCCGCTACATCAGTAAACCACTGCATTGTTAAGAACTTCATTTTTTATTTTTATTTTTATTTTTTGGGAGGGTGGGAGGTGGAGGTGTAGCCAATGTGAATTCCTTATTACGCGGGTGGCTTGGTGGCGTAGCGTATAGCACCTCTTCTAGCAGTGCTGGGTACCCAGTTCAAATCTAGGCCAGGGCACTATCTGCATGGAGTTTGTATGTTCTTCCCATGTTGCATGGGCTCTCTCCATGCATTCTGGTTTCCTCTCACATCCCCAAAAAAACATGCAGAGAGGTCCAATTAGCTTCACCTCAAAATTGGCTGCAAATATAAAGGGATTAGACTGGGAGTCCCTCTGGGGGACAGTTAGTGACATTACATTTATTTATTTAGCAGTAACTTCTGCAGAGCCTTACACAATACATTAACTACCTGCTTCAAGGGTAACTACAGTCAAAATGTTTTTTAATTACTTTCTATGGTTTAGGATTCTCCATTTCTCCTAATGAGAGAGAGAGAGAGAGAATAGACTATATTTTTTGGGACTCAATTTTTCTACCCCAAAAGTGTGTGTGTGTGTGTGTGTGTGTGGGGGGGGGGGGGGGGGGGGGCGAGTCACTGCATCTTATAGTCCAAATGCAAGGAGTTCCTGACTTGTGAACGCCTGCCAATACAAACCTCCAACCTGCCGCAATTACTTGTACTGTGCCCATGCAGAGGAGGACACGGGGACAAACAGAGGACACAAGGGGGCATAGAGGAGTACACAAGGAGGACACAAAGGGGAATAGAAGAGGACACAAGGGGGACAACAGAGGAGGACACAGGGAGACACAAGAGGTACAAAGGGGGCATAATCAACAAGATACCCCTTCCCCATGGATGCACCAGGTTTAGTATATATATTTTTTTTACCCTGGTTCTTGTCCTCTAAACCTAGGTGCGTCTTATGGTCAGGAGCGTCTTATACTCCGAAAAATACGGGTATGTTGCATGGCCAACTACCCCTTTAATACTCTATTGAAAGTTAAATATATTGCTAGAGTTCTATTTTAACATTGTAGAGGACCTAGATGGCATTCATTCCTGCTTGTGCACCTAGGGGATATTTACCTCAGGAGGGGGAAGTTTCTTTAAGATCCAGAGGCTTCCCTCTCCTGATGTAATTATCCATATTTTCAATATAAGAAATCACAGGTTTACTTTAATGAGTTAAGGCACTACACATACCAATGGATCAGCATTGCAGTACTGCAGTGAGCTGTTTAATCGTACCGAAGTATGCATTGTGGTGCGCATTGTTGCAGAGCACTGCTCCACTCAGCGCAAGGAATAGGGGGCAGCACTGCATCAGACAGCAATGCAGGTGCGTTGTGCTACAATGCATGGCCCACTGCATACCCCTAATGTCAGCAGGCCCTTAGTGCAATCATACTTAAGTGCGCTTATAATGACTTACAACTGAGCCTTAATCAATAATGCTATGTACTTTAATGATACATTTTACATCTTTTGTAAAATACAAGCTTGTCACCACTATGGTTTACATTACAAAAAGAAGTAATCAGTAGCCTGTACTTCTGTCCTCAGCATTTATAAAGGTTATACATGTCAGTAGATGATTTACAAGTATAGAAGCAGGGAGAACTGTTTGGATGCTCATACCTCAGCAGAGGTCCCAACTAGTTTATTATCAGTATTGGCACAGATTACTGTATACTTTACATACTGGGGATGACACACTTTCTTAAAAGACGGTAAAATGCTTAATGGAGGCACATTACATAATCAGTCAGGGTCTGGTTTTAAGATATTTAATAAACTTAAAGAGATATTACACATTTAGTGGAATTATCACTAAGCACCCGAGCCCCCGTAGTGTACACGCAGGACACAGTGCAGCATACTTCTCATGGCTCATAGCACCGAGCCGGGACACCACAATGTCTTACAGCTGTAAAAATATACCTGGAGTAGTGCTTTAGTCTGTGTTACTTGACCTTAATCTTCAGTGGTTTGGATACGCACAGGTGGTGTATAGCTGATGTTCTACCAGCATTTAGGGCAAAGGGTGAAAAGTTACATTGGGCACAGATGATAACATGAACATACAAACATACAACAAACATACAAAAAATGACTAAAGCTATAAGCAATCACATCTATGTAAAACTGAACTACAATCTTAAAGGACACCTGAAGTGTGAGGAGTATGGGGGCTGCCATATTTATTGCATTTTAATCAATACCAGTTGCCTGGCATCCTGCTGATCTTTTTGGCCAATAGGGTCTGGAGTAGCTGCATGCTTTTTTTCAAGTATGTGATTCAGTCAGAAACACCTGATCTGCACATGCTTGTTCAGGGTCTATGGCTGAAAGCAATAAAGGCAGATGATCAGCAGGGCAGCCAAGTAACCTAAATGGTGTAAAAGGAAATACATCTGGCAGCCTCCATATCCTTTAAGGCTTATCGATCAGTTGTAATCGCTTGGTCAATGAAATTCGAATTATTCCAAGTCGATGAAAATTGTATGCAGATTCGAAATGCACCAATCGAATGCAGCAGTTGCTCTGCTGTGCAGTCACTAGTTTTATGACCTGTTTTAGTTATTGGTGAGAATTACAATATTTCCAAATGCCCTGACTGCAGAGTGTCATTTAGAGCCCTGGATTGGATTCTTAACCTGAAAGATGTTGGGGAGAGGGGGGGGGGGGGGGGGGGAGTGAACAATACAGCATAGTGCTATGCAAATCTGAGTCTGGGGCTGTGCATATACACGTTTGTCTCATGTATCCTTAAAATAAACGTGAAGCAACTACAATCCTTAATTAGCTATAATGGACTATAATGGATACACTTAATTTCTTGACCTGGCCTAAAACACCATCCACATGCAGATATGTAGTTTTAGAATGGGCTTTAGCTGTCAGCAGTTAGCAGAAAATAATGTTGCAGCAGAGTTACAGTTTTAAATGCGCAATGCATTTTTAGCATGACTAAAAATGTGTTTTTAGATCAGGTTTGGATTTGGATTTATCTGTTGCAAAAAGATGCTGTTATCTGCGATGTAATGAAATAGGTAAAGCAAAGTCTGTCCTGTATGACCTATAACTGCAGTATGGCCAACATTATAAAAGTATATAGCAGACACAGGTGCCACGTCTTCATACAACAAGAAGATTACTTCCAGGCACAGGCTTATGAAGTGCTCTGCAATGCTGCTGTGTCCTTGCCCTGAAAATGCTCCTGAAGATTACACAGACTTTAAAGGCATTAGCCATAAACCTGATAAAGTCAGCTCAGTCTGTCTGCAGGGATTGCCCTGTGGAACTCCTTTGGGTAGTGCTGTTTATAGTGTGTGTTCATTGATATATCTTTGTGCTTAGTTTACCACTATGTGCTACTCTGTTCAAGGTCTGAATGCCATGCTTGAGAATACAGAACACCTCAAAATCAGCTATACTGTAATTCCAAGTGTAAGCCACGTCCAATGATGAGCGGCAACACAATGGTGTAACGCAAGGGTCAGGGCTGGACTCTGAAATCAAGATTCTAAAACCTTCTGAGAGCCGATAGCTTGGTTGACACATAAATCTGTACGTTCCCAGTCCAATCTAGTATTGTCCTGTCAGTTTAGGATCGGTTTTCTATCAGTTTTACCTGACTGGACCGGAAATGTACACCTTTTATGTGTGAACACAGCCACAGAAACACAAACAAACCTGATACAAAACTGATAGGACAGGACCAGACTAGAAATGTACAGATTTATGTGTGAACACATCCATAGACACACATACAAAACTGATGCCACTTGTCAAAACTGACAGAAAAGGACTGGGCACCTTTTTATGTGTGAACCAAGCATAACTGTTTTTCCCCATTAAAAAAGAGCATGTAGTAGGTTGATTTGCTTTCCCCAAAACTGGTTCTAGGCTATGCTAGACTTCACCTATGGCAGTTTGCTGGGTACTCCCAAAGTTGGTTGCTTCTTGCTTTAGCTGTTCAGGTGTGTTGAGTTGTAGGAGAGAAATATTTGCTGCTCTTCAAGGAAAAAACAGAACACAAGAGAAAGCAAAAGAATACACACAAGGGGCTGGCCTGTGGTACATTAAATCATGGCTTTATACCTCTTCCACCCTTCCTGACCCACTACTGGATGTTTCTATCCACTCCTACTAAATGCCTACACTGTTGTAGACAACAAATTGGGTTTGCAATGCTATTCATTACCTGGTCTCTAAATCAGGGCCTCCAAACACTGTCCTCAAGTACCACCATAAGGGTTTGTTCACACCTAGGGAGTTTTTCAGGTTGTTTTTCTTTTGAGCGCCAGCGATTTTAAAAAACGCCATAAAATCTCTAGTGCAATGAATCCTTATGGGATAGTTCATATCTGAGCGTTTCGTCAGCTTCCGCTCAGCAAAGCGCTGCATGTACCATTTTTAGGGTGATTTTGCTACAATGGAAGGTATAGGAAAAGCGCAAAGCACTCACAAAATTGCTTTGTGCGGTGATTGCTTTCGCGCTTTTAAGAATAAATACATTGTATTTATTCTTTTCCATGTCAAATAGTTCACTTCCTGACTTGCGTCAGGAGGTAAAAAAACAAAACGCTCTGCAAAAGCGTTTTGAAAAGCGCTTCACAAAAAAATTGTAGCGCAAAGGTAAGTGCCGGGAGGGGAGGGGGAATCATTTACAAACTCGCTAAATTCTGGCGTTTGCCATTTCGATTTTAGATGTGAACAAAGCCTCAGTGCATCTTTTGTGGAAATGCAAAAAAAGGTAGTTAATAAGCTCTAATGAGGCACTAATGACCTCACCTGTTATATGCAGCTTCCTGCAAAACATGCACTGTTGGTGGTACCTAAGGCCGGGGTTGGGCAGCCCTGCTCTAAGCAAGCCATTTATAACTGCAAGTGTCCTGTAGGTTTTATGCCTCTATGCCTGATATATCATAATATATGCCCACAGCCACGCCGTTTGCAATGACAAATGCATGCAGTGGAAATGGGTGTGGGTCACATTTCACTACCAGTCTATCTGTGGCTGGACATACTGTATGTGATGCAAACAACCTTTACTGAAGACTTATTTTACCTCGACAACCTCCCAAATTCAAACACAACCTTAAATATTAAAGGCAATGCACAAGTTATTTCATTTATATCCAGCAGTTCCAAATAACCTAAACTCCTTAGTTACCAAATATAGCACAAACATTTTTCTGTAAATACTGATTAATTATACGTTAGCATTTTAATAATTCCATCCAACAAAGCACAATGCATCCAAAAGTACATTGACCTAACTCCAGTAAAATGTTTGAGAGACAGGCCACTCTTCAACCAAAGTCCGGGCCAAGGAACACACTGCAATTTGTCTTCTAAGACATCGCACTAAAAACCACTGATCTCATTTCTTCTGGCACAGAGCGGCTCTTGCCAAAACTCATTAAGTGGCGGATTCAATTGTCATATAAACCTGCCAGAAGTATTGCCTCCTTGTTTATAAAGCCCATGTGCTAAAGGAATTAAGCTCCTTGAAACACGGGCGCATTATAATTTGCCTAACAGCTTTAATAATATTGATCTGGCTTGTGTGATTAAATAAGAGCTGCCAGATACCAAACTTCAGTATTATGTTTTATTTGGCTACCAGTATGACCAGTTTTATTGCCCTCAGTGTAATGTAATGCATTTCTACAGAAGCTTGAAAACATCTGTGAAAACACTTCTCTGCTGCAAGAATTCTGAGCCCTATGAGGAAGTCTCATTTGAGAACAGACATCAAATACTCATTGTGTCAATGCAGAGCTTTTATGGGGTCTTGTTTTTGCTACTGAATGAATGTGGAGGATTTAAAGGGAGCAGTCCCTATAGCCTGTCATCAGTGTCTCGCTTGTAAAAGTAGAAAAAGCAATATCTATGCAATATTATTATGTGTTTCATTTAAAGTTGCAGCTGGCAGCCTTGTATTTTAAAAGAATTTGTGTAGGTGAAATAAATCACGATAATAGCATGCAGCATGTATGCCTACTGCCCATCTACCACTATACAGCAATATCGGTCAGTTCCTTCATTTTTTGCAAATTACACATTGGGGCATACATTGATTAAAGTGTAACCTAACATTCCATTCCCCACCAGTAAGCAGTAAGGTGCCCCCCTCTGCTTTCTCCCTCTTATCTTCAGAGAGTCTTCATAGCCTCCCTCTTCTCTCCTGTGTCCTCTATCAAGCATGAATAAACAAAGTAAAGTGAACCAATGGGAGGACTGGGAGGAGAGCCATGTGGAGTAGAGGGGGCAGGCACAGTCATGTGGGATGAGAGATTATTTTTTTCTTGGGGGGTAAGTGTATGCGGTTGATACAAGAGGAAAAGATAGGTCTCCTTAAAGCTGTCTGAGTACCAGTTGTGGGAACACTCCCTCACTTCCTCTACACACGCACGCACGCACGCACGCACACACACACACACACTTTCTAAGAGACAACACCTTGTTTTGTTTTTGATATTGCAGCAGCATGATACTATTGTGACAGGCTTCCATGTAGAGCGATATCTTCTATTTTAATCTACTGTAGCTAATTAGATAATTTAGTTAGATAATTCAATCTTTTGCCGCTAATTGTGGTTTTTCAGCAAGTGGATGTTAAGGTTTAGGCAACGAGGGAGGTTTTTATGTTTAGGCACCACTGGAAGGGGCGGGGGCAAGGCATTGGTAGTGGGAGAGTTTTGTGTGAGAGTAGGGTTAGGATAGGTCAGTGATCTGCAAACTTGGCTCTCCAGCTGTTAAGGAACTACAAGTTCCACAATGCATTTGCCTTTATGAATCATGACTGTCAGTCTGCCGCAATGCATTGTGGGACTTGCAGTTCCTTAACAGCTGGAGAGCCAAGTTTGCACATCACTGGGATAGGTCAAAGTAAAATATCCTCTCCCTACTCGATATTTTACTATTTAGAAGAAAGTAGTAGAATATCGGTAAATGTACAGATACACTACTAGCGACAATTCCCTGTGCCCTTTTTTCCAGGCATGCAGTTACAGTGCTTCACCCTATTAGAGAAGTTGGCAGTACTTTTGGCGGCTAGACTGCTTTTCCTATAATACAGATGACTGCTACATTTGATTTGTAAGATATGAATGTCTTCTGTTATTCAGGTTTATCATATATTAGGAAACACAGAACACACAGAAAAAGTACTGTCAGAAGGCATGGAGAGATGATTTTGCCGTCAATTTCTGCAGTTTTTTTGCAATGGCTCATTTCAACGAAACAAGTACATTTTCTTATATGTATTTATTTTCATTTTTTCCCCCACACACAGGAATGCGTTAGACCTGACAAGTCTTGTTAATCAATGGACTAGTTCTCACCTAATGCATTTTTCAGCATCACGAAAAAAAATACAAAAACCGAGCAGCATATTGCTTTTTTTTTTCGGTATACCACTCACAGTTTTTCATCAGATTGCATTGTACTGACATCATGTACGCGCACATAAAATGAAACACGCAAATACGATATTAAGTTGAAACGTAGCCCAACTCGAACTATGACCTCACCAATGTAACAAGGAAAATATATAAACTAAAATACAACAACCAAATACATCAAGTTACATCACCTTTAGCCCCAGCCTTCTATTAGGAAAAGCTGTTGAATTTCTTTACTATTCAAATGGAAAATGACATTTAAAAACACACGGCAGCACATGAAAGATTGCAAGTTTTTTTTTTTTATAACATCTGCATTGTTTTAGTTGCCTTGTAAAAGCATCACAGTTACAGACTCATATGGTGAATGCATAAGCATCTCCAATAGCCATTTAAGATTCTGGGGAAAACTGTGCATGATGAACAGTAAGTTTAGCTGCAGGGCATTCTCATGTCACATATTCATCTTTCAGAAAAGTGGAGCTGCTACCTACAGCAACCAATCAGTCTTCAGCTGTACAATCAGAGAAGATTACACAGACATCTCTCACCGATACTACATAAGCACCACTGCATAAATGTGTAAATCTGTATGCCGATGTTCAAGGGTGAACAAATCTCTGTACCTATTTATGTGTCTTTTCTTATGGTCAATCAAAAATGTGTGTCTGTAAATAAAAACTCAAACACACGTATGCAAGAGATGGATAAGTTCATAACTGTACAGGATAAAACTATATACAGTAGAGTTTCGGTTATCCAGCACCGACAGGGTTCAGCCGATGTCAGATGAGTGTGTTTTCTGGTTGCTTGAGAGAGTCAATGTTAAAAATAGGCTCAGCTAATACAGTACTATACCCCACTATACATACATACCATGAACTCTGTAGTAAATGTTAAAATGCAGTAATTGATAGCATATTAACCTTGGGGGAACCATGGAACCCACTTGGCCTTCATCACTCTAAATGCTACCGGCGGTTGGTTCTGGTTGGCTGAGACGTTTAGTTAGTTGAGTTCCGGATAACTGGGACTCTACTGTACAAGAAACTGTGGTATGGGTGGCTCAGCACCCTGTAGAAAAGACACAGGAGACAAAAGAGCAGGAGCCCAACTGTGCAATATGTAAATACTCACAATATGAGATACTGAATAGAAATACTACTCACAAAGTAGGGTTGCAGAGGGGCAACCGACCGCAGGAAGCAGGTGGAGACAATGAACCCGACTCCACTCGGGGTGGTCCTGACCGGGACCTGGATTTGGTCGCTCTCTTAGGAAAAAAAAAAGGGGACAGATGCCCACTGTGGTGAAAAACCACTGGTGCTCTGTCGCCACCCCTCGAACGAAGAATGTATGGGGGTATATACTAAGCACAATAGGGGGAAAGAGGTGCCCTGGTTGGATAAAAGCGTCTAAAAACAGCTTAAAGACGATATATAATATGAGGTAGATTACCTCAATGATGAAAATCTCTGTATATATACAAAATATTTTATTTAGCACAGGCAACGCATTTCGCAGGTCCAAGCCCGCTTCATCAGGCCAATAGCAGTGCCAAATGAATAAAGTCCGTATTGCAAAGGGAGCCATAGACGCTTTTATCCAACAGAGCTCCTCTCTCCTCCTATTCTACTGTACAAGGTTTGGTCTTTAGATGCCCAAATTGATCTTTTGCTATGGATCCGGGTAGTTCTTTGCCTAGGATCAGTGTCAGTGATCAGCTATCTGTAAAACAACATGCACTGTCCTAAGTAGAGGGGAGGGGGAGCATGAAGCAGCTGTCAGAAACTGCAATAACATTCCACTGAAGAGATTCAACTTGATGAACTGCCAACAAAGTAGTGGTTTACGTCAGAGAAGGCCTGTGCAGACTCATGAAATGATCACAAACAGCCGTTCCTGGAAAGGTACGTAGCTGGGTTGAAAAAAAAAAAAAAAAAGGACATAGGGGTTGATTCACTGTGACAAATAACATGCCTTATCAGAGTTAACATGCCTTATTAGAGTAGCATAGCGAGCACTATGAACTTATGCCTGCTAATTGGCAATGACGAGAGCTCCACTCATCCTGCCCTGAGCTACTACAGGTCCAATCAATTTAAAGGACATTATCCCTGCACTTTGATAGGCCCAATAGGCTGCTTGTCAATAACAGGAAACTTGACAGGCAGCCTATTGGGCCAATCAAAGTGCGGGGATACTGCCCTTTAAAGTGATTGGACCCGCAGGGGCTGAGGGCAGGACGAGTGGAGTTTTCGTCATTGCCAATTATCAGGCATAAGTTCGTAGCACTCACTATGCTACTCTGATAAGGCATGTTAACTCTGATAAGGCACACTATTTGTTATAGTGAATCAACCCCATAGGTCCATCAACCAGAAGATATGGTACAACACCGGCCTGCACCCTCACACATCAGTTGATCCAGAGAAAGGTGAAAATCCCTTAAATGGTTTGGACCAATTAGCTCTAAAAGGGGGAAAAAAAAATCACATGCATGCACAAAGAAACACACACAAACACACACACACACACACACACACACACACACACACACACACACACACACACACACACACACGAAACTAATACTTTGTTGAAGCACTTGTACCTCTAAAATGTATTCCCAAATGGTTTTATTATTTTGTAACCATTAATACAAAAGAAAAGTAGTTAGTACAGAAATGCCAATGTGGTTTTAATGAGATCACACCTTGTGCTGATATAAATTCTGTGTGGTACGTGTGGCAGGGATGTGGTTATAAGCCTGGCAGGAACATGTAAAAGGGTTTCTCTATTAAGAAGGGGGGGGGGGGGGGTGCAGATACAGCATTGAAAATGTAAGGAGAGTGGGGTTTTTGTTGTTGTTTTTTTGCAACAGGGTTCCAATGAAAAACTGACTAACCATGCAAAACATTTAAACAGAAAATTCTAATACAAAAACAAGCAAATTGACTTTATTATAAGTACGCTGCCACTATAAAAACCAAGAAAATTGGCTTGGCCTAAGCACACATACTGGCCCATATGCAATTATTTTTTTCTCCTGAGTTATCTCCAAGGAAATAATTTTCATCTTCTCTTTTAACCTCCTTAGCGGTATCCCCGTGCTAGACACGGGGTAAGCCGCCGGAGGGTGCCGCTCAGGCCCTGCTGGGCCGATTTAAATAATTTTTTTTTTGCTGGACGC
This sequence comes from Hyperolius riggenbachi, assembly GCF_040937935.1. NCBI lineage: Eukaryota > Metazoa > Chordata > Amphibia > Anura > Hyperoliidae > Hyperolius > Hyperolius riggenbachi. The sequence goes on from NC_090648.1 coordinate 149,138,761, forward strand.
AGCTAGCACTTTGCTAGCTGCGCCAGCAGCCCGATCGCCGCCGCCGCGCACCCGATCGCCGCTATCCGGTGCGGCGCGCGCCCCCCCAGACCCCGTGCGCTGCCTGGCCAATTAGTGCCAGGCAGCGCCGAGGGGTGGCCCGGGACTCCCAATGACGTCCCGACGTCAGTGACGTCATCCCGCCCCATCGCCATGGCGACGGGGGAAGCCCTCCAGGAAATCCCGTTCTTTGAACGGGATTTCCTGATCGGAGATCGCCGAAGGCGATCGAAGAGGGCGGGGGGATGCCGCTGAGCAGCGGCTATCATGTAGCGAGCCCTCGGCTCGCTACATGATTTAAAAAAAATAAAAAATAAAAAAAAACTGCTGCGCTTCCCCCTGGCGGTATTTTTCATACCGCCAAGGTGGTTAAATAACTTTTCAGCATTTTACAATTGAAAAAGTAGCCAAAAGTTGGTGAAAAAGTCTTATTAAAAATTATTTTGAGTATTTCCTTGCTTGCTGGTGGGTTAAAAAGCATTTTATGACAAGGAGTGAAATAGGAGAAAACTAAGGCGAAAAAGTGAATTGCATATGGGCTACTGACTGATACACATTGCTGAAAAATGCACAGAAATGTGTGCTCAGGCCCTTACACTCCTTATGTATCGATTGTTTTGAGTAAAGTGTTAAAAGCAACATGCGCAATATTAAGTAAGACAGTGGGGCAGATTATGTCAGTTATGACCATTTCAAAATTAGCTCAGGCTTTCTGACAGTGAACTGTATAAATACTCCTCCTATGACATAGAATTCCAGGATTTGAATCCTGGCTGGAACCAGTACTTTTTCAGTAGAGAATCTTTAGGTAAGACTCCCTAACATTACAGGGTAGACTTATGTAGGGCAACTGCATGAATCTGAATAGGCAGTGGGATTCTTGCATGTGCAGCTAAACACCTGTCCAGGGGCGTTGCTAGGATCGTAAGAGATCCAGAGCACTTTTGGGCAGTCCAGAGGAAAAATGGGTGTGGCCATGCACCAGAATGTGGGTGTGGTCATGGGTGGGGCCAAATTTACACGAACTTAAAAGCAGTCTAAGTAGGCCCACCCATCAAAATGTTGGAAGAAGCCCCCCTCTCCATTAATACAGAAAAAATAAAATGTAGCATAGCACATAAATAGTCATTGTCACTTAAAGGGAACCTTAACTGGTGGGAAAAAAAATTCACTTACCTGGGGGCTTTCCCGAGCCTCCTGTAGCCGTCCTGTGCCCGCACCGGTCCTTCGGTGCCCTCCGGTCTCCCTCCGTGGCTAAGTTTCGTTTTCAGACGACTGCCAGTTGTCCTCGGGCAAAGCGTCCTCTTCTTCCGCATTCCCCGTTGTAAAGAGCCATAAAGCGCGTCCGCATGATGCATTCTGCGTCATGCGGACGCGCTTTACGGCTCTTTACGACGGGGAATGCGGAAGAAGAGGACGCTTTGCCCGAGGACAACTGGCAGTCGTCCGAAAACGAAACTTAGCCGCGGAGGGAGACCGGAGGGCCCCGAAGGACCGGCGCGGGCACAGGACGGCTGCAGGAGGCTCGGGAAAGCCCCCAGGTAAGTGAATTTTTTTCCCCCACCAGTTAAAGTTCCCTTTAAACATATGGGGCATGCTGGGTATTTTTGTGACATGCTGGAAGCTGTGGTGCCTGGAGACTCCATAGGGAGCATGCATTGTTGTGTGTGTCCTCACTGTTCCTCAGCAGAGTAGCACAGCAGGAGGAACTGCTCATCTCCTCCATCGCACTCTCCAAGTCTGGAGACATCCTCTGTAGCTGGCAATACTCCCCATAGTGTCCCTGCATCAGATGCTAGGAGCTCCAGTGTCTGATTACTTCTCAGACACTAGGGGGAGAGGCCTGGAGGAGAAAATGTCTGCAGAATCTGGAGACGGACGGGAGTACAGCCACACGCTGCCTGGGGGACATCCGGGGCACCCCAGAATTGATCCGGGGCATGTGCTACTGATCTTTGGGGCTAGCAACGCCCCTGCGCTTGTCCGATGTCTACTGCTCACTATCTCCACAGTGAGTCAAAAGGCAGACACAGAGTGAAGTTAGTGTTTGCCATAAACACCATCATTTAGCTGCATTATACAGCAACTGAATAGTGAGAGATCTCAGTGCACCCTGAATCACTGAAGCATATGCAGATTAGGTGATTTCATTTCACTTGCTGCAAGTGAGTGACAAACTACTAATTACAGCTTTTAAAACTGTGCAGTCAGTAGGTAAGCCTGCGGACCTGAACTCTTGCACAGGACAGAAGGAAAACAGAGAAATGCACCCTGTATGTGTTTAGCTTGTCTAATTCAACCTCTTCTGCGACTAATCAGCAGTGTAATTTCATCTCTCGGCTGTGTCAACTGTCTGCCATGGCAAAGCAGCTAATTTGTAAAACACAGGATGTTAACCTTATGTCTGCTTCCATGAACCCAGGAAGTAGACATACAGCACATTTATTGCAGGATTTGTATCTGCTGTAACAAAAAATGGGTACTTATCCGTTAGCCGGGCGCATCCGACAGGTGGCGACAAAACTCCACCAGAGTTACATCTTTCCCTACTATCCATGTCGGCCTGGAGGGGGAATAGCAATTAGCGCCACCTGCCGGATGCGCCCGGCTAACAGATAAGTACCAAAAAATGTTTTTCTTTAAAGGTTTTATGCTTTTGCTCATCTTTTACAGGAGAGTGGAAGTCCTAAGTTCAGGACCGCATTAACAAATGTGCCCTTGGTTCAGCTAAAAACATTGTCCTTCAGACATTTCAGGTCTAGATGGATGCAATACATTAGAGGTGGTTTCCCTCCTATCTCAGCCATCACTGAATACACACAGCAGTAATACATGCTCTCTGCTCAGACTAGTGGCACCTGACCTGTCCAGCAGAGTTCTCACTAGCGGCAGCTTGGATGATTTCTGTGCAGACTGTGATTCTTACACTTCTTTGTAAGAAATGATACTGCAAAGCTTTCCTGCTCGCATCCCCTCTCCCACATGACAGAAATCCAAGATGGTAGTGCCTACACACTGCATATTTAAACAGCACATTATGGCGTAGCAAGGGCGTAGTGCTACAGCAAACACACCACTTTTCATGCGGTAACTGTGGCAACAAAAATATTCTGAAGGGGCTGCTTTAAAGGATAAGCCCATCTGAATCCAGTATTTCAGTTTCGGGTGGGTGCTTGCAAGCTAAATCACCTACTGACTTTCTCATATGTGCTGGGAAGACGGGTTGCAATATATCTTCCCCCTGCCATTTATTTACTACTTTCCTCCAATACGCAGGAACAACGAGCTGAATAAAGTGGTCATCAGGTACAGGTACAGATCTGGCTAAACTTCAGCCACAAACTGTTCACAAACAACGTCGCTGGAAAATAAAATACTTTCTACAAACTCCTCGCATGTCACAAACCACACGTAAAATGACTTGGCCAAACATCTTCTACAGTTCTTGGTATTAGTTTTGCTTTAACACTAAGTACTTGTGGTCAGGAGCCATTCAGTCACACTAAGGACGTGGCTAAGAGTGAAACTTAATGACATTATTTGAACTGACTGTTCATGTAGTTGTATTGACAACACTATGAAGTCAAGGTGTCTTGTAAATCTGAAAAAGCCTTCTAAGTCTATCAGAGCAGGCTAGGGTAGGAATAGACTAGTCAATCTGCAGTAGTTCTGTTCTCATTATTAGATATACCAAATATCGATCCCACTGCCATCGCTGTTAGCATTGTACTGCATATGCAATAGAAAGCAAAGACAACTCCACTGTAAGGAGTGACCTGCACCCTCCTATCCCTTACTTATCCCCTATGTTCATATCAAAGCTCATGTCTAATCTATTCTAGTCTAATCTATTAAAACATTGTACAGTGTATCCCTAGCTTTAGATCCTGATAACAGCTGCCACGACATGGAAAAGACTGCACAAAAACCGAATTTGTTAAAGCCAATTGCACAGACCACACCACATTGCCAAGCTTCCTGTGGGTGATGGTTTAATTCTCACTCCTCTGAATAAGGCGTTACACCACAGCCTGGAAAGATCAGCCTTGTCAAACTGACCACCAATAGTCCACTGCTGATATACTGCTTGCTGCATGCAGCAATCAGATTCCAAAATGTATAGGCAATCTCAACACAGCTGATTACTGCGAAGACCAATGACTGAACTAGAATTTGCTAAATCTAGGTTGAATGGATTGTTCTGTTAGCCCCTCGCACTATAACAGGTTTTCAAAGCTATGTACACACTTTAGATTTTCCTGGGCCAAAATAACCATCCCGATTGTTTCAGTAAGTAAACTAAATTGTGTACAGGTTTCCCCCTACGTCATTAGCCTCGCCTGTACAGATCCACCAAAATTGACTCCTTTTGTTCCCATGGGAACTTGAAAGGAGGCTCCCGCAGCATGGTGCTGCTATTTTCATTTGTCCAGGGGCCAAATAGTATGTTTGTGCAGTGACTATTCCAAAAATACAATCCAAAATGGTAAGACTGACCAAAGAATGCTCAGATTATCATGTGCATGGCCGGAATTTGTCCACAGCAAATGCATCTACAGTTTAACATGGCTAGGCGAGGAAATCTGGCATGTCCATCTTCTATTTCATATATCCTACCACTCAAGTAAAGTCATAATAGTCAAGTCAGTAGCTAAGAAACAATCATGTTACTGCATTAAGTCCATCAGGAGATTAAATGCTACAAAATATAATAGACCAGCCAAAATAATTCCACATTAGGATGTACAGAAGCTCTCTGTCCACACCAAGTACAGAAACACCAAGTATAGTCACTAGTTCAGACATTTAATTCTACATCACAAATACACACACCATCAAAGCAAAACAAGTCTTGTGACTCCTAAGACTCCCCAATGTAGCAACTCCCAGTTTGTCATTACTTCATCAAATCATCTCCAGTTAGTGCATCTCATGACACTTTGGCAGTCTGCCACAGTAGCTATCGATTAAACTTGACCTGTCACTTCAATGTGAAATATTTTCTCAGCAAACGATACAAGGGAGCTATGTGGATGGTACTACTAAGGAAAATGTCAATACCTGCCTCAAGCCATTTCTTTCATATTTTGAAAGCATTTTACCGAGTTCTGCAAGGTGCACTCTGAACTTCAGCCGATTGGTTTATTTCTTTACATGCTACCTAGGCAAAACAATAACCTGCTTACAGTATAGGTTCTTCAAAGCTGTTATTTCAATTTCTACTAAAGCAAAGGACGCAAATATAACTAATGTGAACATTGGCATAATACTTCAGTACTAGCCATTCCGAAGCTTGTTTGGCTGAACTGCCACTGAGCAGAGGCTGCCACAAACACTGCAGACTATTGTCTGCTGGAGATGTACCCCATGGCAGGTCAGGCAATTACAGCCAGAGAACTGTTCCACATCTGTCAGAATTTCCAAAGATACAAAAAATCCAGTGCTCACGTGAGAATATACACCATGGTGGATCAAAGCCTGGTTGACAATTGTTCTTTTATCTGCTATATTCAAAAATGCTCATAATGATATTGGAATGGTCAAAATCAGTAAGTTCTGCCAACCAAAGTATGAGGCCTATGGCCATCTGTAAGAACTTTCACAGCAAGACCTCTGCTGGTGCCCATAAAGTTTCACTGGTATCAGTGGATTTTTTTATTGATTCAGCTATACAAAATAATACTGGTGAAAGGGAGAAGTAAAAGCCTTGACTGTCATTTTATAATGCTGATGCTACTGTAATGGGCTTATCCACAAATACTGAAATGCAAGATCTTGGCATTGAAGGTCCTGAGAGAACTTCGTGATTTCACCAGCTGGTATAAGCAGGAAGCAGTCATTTTGTTTAATCCTTGCACTTGTTGAGCTCAAAGGCAAAATATATTTTACTATTTTAACTGTTCTGAAGCCTTTAAAAATAAAGAATAGTGTAAAATATTCCTGACAGACTCTACTTTGCATATTATATTATAAAGTAAGCAGATCAGTACAATTTTTTTTTAACCGGTTTGGATTTGTATGCATACGCAGACTCGCTTGTCTGACACCTGGGGGGGGGGGGGTGCCTAATACTGGAAGCACATCTGGCTATCTATTCTGGGGAGTGGGCTACCTAATGCAGCCACATCCTGCTATCTATACTGGAGAGGGTAGCTGCCTAATAATACTGTGGGGGATTACTACCACTGGGGGCAAATCTGGCTATCTAAACTGGGCAGGGGAATCATCCTAATACTGGGACACATTTGCTACCCATTCTGGGGCGGGCAAAATTTGAGTAACGGGCAAACTTTGGAATCTCCGCCTCTAGTGCTGGGTAACCTTGTCCCGGCCCTTCTAAATAGACAAATACAAATACCCTGCTAAATACAGCTAGACAACTGAAATGTTTAGGGCTTTGTCACACATGCAAGTGAGTCACAGTAGCTAGTGGTTGCAACTAGACATTAATACACTTCAATAGGAGTTGCCAGCACTAGTGAGTAGTTGCAGCAGCCAATTGTTATGATTTGCAACTAGCTGTTGTGACTCGTTGCTAGTGACACAGTCGCCCGCTTGACATTGCCCTAGCTATATTAAAGATGAACTGTAGTGAAAATAACAATGAATAAAATTGTTTACACAATATTCATTTATTAACTAATTAAGAGTATGCCCATTGTAATTTCTTTCCTCTCCCTGATTTACCTTCTGAAATGTATAACTGGTGGAGACATCTTTAGTTCTGCCAGGTGATCTCTACTGAGATTACTGTGAGTAACTCTACTGAGTAACTGTTTGTTACTGAGAGTTCTATGCACAGAGGGAGATAATGGCTGCTTGCCAGTTGGAAAAAGACGTCATTTCCTACAGTGCAACTGTCAGGACCATGGTCATGACATCACACTGTGGGAAGGGGCTTTACCCCAACATCAACCATACAGAGCCCCCTGATGATCTATTTGAGAAAAGTTAAAGATTTATTGTGGGAAAGGGGGCATCAGCTACTGATTGGAATGAAGTTCAATTCTAAGTTAAAATTAAGTACACTTTAGGAAAGTTCTTCCATATGTACACATTTGAAGCTGCAGAAATCAGTATAAGCTATACTGTATTCATTGTCATAAAACATGCAAAGGACCCATTGGCCTCAATTCACCAAGCTTTATCAAACACTTTATCAAACGTTTGATAATTTACCTCATGAGTAAAATCTAATTTTGAATTCACTAAGGTGTTATAGATTTATCAAATGTTTTATCGATAAAATGTTCAATAAATCTATAACACCTTAGTGAATTCAAAATTAGATTTTACTCATGAGGTAAATTATCAAAGTTTGATAAAGTGTTTGATAAAGCTTAGTGAATTGAGGCCATTGTGTTAGCTGCTACTATGAATCTTGATTTTTGTTGCATCTCTCTGCATTGATGTTTCCATTTAAAGAAGGAAAATAAGGTCAATTACCTCCACAATGTCAGAGTTGGTTCTGCTCTCGTGTGGCTCGTTGTACTCTGTATATTTCAGGAGGACTTTGTCCATGTCAGTGCTCGCATACTGAAATAGTTTGTTAGAGCCATTGAATATAATCAGTGCAATTTCACAGTCGCAGAGTACGCTTAACTCATACGCCTTCTTCATTAACCCAAATTTCCTCTTCGTAAATGTGACCTGTGGGGAAAAGAAGAAATGCCTTTATCTGCCCAACATATATATATATATTTATGCATTCCTGTTTCCATAGTAAAGCCTCACTTATTAATATGGTACACACAGCAATAGCATAGTATTCCCCAATTCCTCATTGCAACCTGATTAACTTGCTACAGTATCGATTACTGCAGGGATTGCTCAGGTCCCAAGTCATGTTCTTGAAGGACAACTGTAGCGAGAGGTATGTGGAGGCTGCCATATTTATTTCCTATTTAACAATACCAGTTGCCTGGCTATCCTACTTTTAGCCATAGACCCTGAACAAGCATGCAGCAGATCAGGTGTTTCTGACATTATTGTCAGCTCTGACAAGATAAGCTGCATGCTTGTTTCTGGTGTTATCCAGGCACTACTGCACACAAATACATCAGCAGGGCTGCCAGGCAACTGGTATTGTTTAAAAAGATATAAATATGGCAGCCTCCATATACCTCTTGCTACAGTTGTCCTTTAACATTAACCTAAATTAGAGGCCAACATTACCGGATTAAGATATGGTAGGTTATGCTGTTAATGTCACAGAATGTGGTGCAGTAATTATGGTACAAATATTACATAAACGATACAATGTAGTTTACATGCAAACAAAAAAGTAAAAAACATTTCTATAATTAATAAACATTCTAAAGGCATTGTGTGAATTTCAGATACAATATACAGTGCAGACATATCAGTTTCTATGCCAGTTATCAGATGGTTAGTACTATGTACACCAATGCCCTTATTTAATTAGCTATTTCTCCTAAGTTTTCTCCTAGGTTATATTTTCACATCTTCATCTCAGCCACTTTCCTATCTGACAGTAGACTTTTCCACAGGGGAAGTACAGAATGGCTGTTGGTAGATGGTCTAATGGGCAAGTAAATCCCCCCCTCCAAAAATATATATATATTATAATAATAATAATAAAATCTGCACACCCAAGTACATGCATGACCACATTCCCATAGGCCACCGGTTAAATATTAAACAGTCATAGAAAATGCAAAGTGATTGTAGAGTAAGCAAAAACTCCTCTACCCTCCCAGGATAAATTCACTTGCACTTGCAATTGCTGGAATCACAACGTAGGAGATTTGGGTGCACACTGAGTAACTTCGGCGGCGTCAAAAGACAGAGCAGAAGTTACATTTTAAAACACTATAATTCGTCCTCCAGCAATAGCTGAAAGCCGATTTACATCATTCCCCACTATCCACGTGGACCTAAAGGGGGAATAGTAATTAATGTTGCCGGGACTTGTGCAGCAGCAGGATAAGCCATACCGGCTGTATGCTGCGCCCAAGTCTCCCAGCAGCGATTACACGTGTACGCTGCTAAAACTCCTCTACCCTCCCAGGATAAATTCACTTGGCATTTCCTCAGTTAGACACTATGGGACTGGAGCAGTTGCCCAAATCAAGGATTCTAATAGAATGTTCCAATCCACTGCACATAAACAGCACGGTAAAATAGTGGTTAGCACTCTCTTACCTTGCAGCGCTGAGTCCCTGGTTCAAACCCCAGCCAGCACACTATCTGCACAGAGTATGTATGTTTTCCCCGTGTCTGTGTGGGTTTCCTCCGGGTACTCCAGTTTCCTCCCACATCCCAAAAACATACAGATAAGCTAATTGGCTTCCCCCTAAATTAGCCCCAGACTATGATACATACACTACCCGATACATACATAGACATATGACTATGGTAGGGATTAGATTGTGAGCCCCTCTGAAGGGTTGACAGTTAAGTGACAAGACTGTATATACTCTGTACAGCGCTGCAGAAGATGTCAGCGCTATATCAAATACTAAACAATACTAATAAACAGTTGCTTATCCCATGCCCCACATAGAACAGTTATTGGACAGAATGCTGGAAGTCTATTATGTTCAAACTCTTGACAGGAGATGGTCAATTAGATGCTAATTATTCTGGCTTTCATGCAACTTTAACACAAACTGTAGGCAACTTGGAATTGGGCCAAACAGAAGCACCTGCTGATGATATTGATTGAACCAATTCCAAGCTGCAAATGATTTGCATTAAATTTCATGCAAGCCAGAATTATTAGCATCTCACTGACCATCTCTACTCTTGACCTAAGCAGAAGGTACAGGTAGACTTCTCTGTCTGAGCAAGGCTAGAAATGGCCTGCATTCATCACTCCATTCACAGGAATACCTCTTGTGCAAGGAGGAATGCTCCAATCACTTTTCAGCATGAAGTGGACTAGTCAATAAAGCAGTGATTACATTTAACCTGTGGACATAGCAGTATTTAATGATATGTAGCTCTCCTACAGTAACTAGAGATTATTCCAGGTTATATTTACAAGGCTAGACTTGCGGAAAAGCCTTAAAAATGCCAAAGGAGTATGGCAGACGTGTAATATCTGGAATACACAAGAGGAGACCTAAGCACTTGCTTACTAAGCAGCTAATCAGAATGGCAACCCAGGTCAAATATAAATCCACTTCAGGGTGAAAACAACAAGAACAAAAGTACCTAGGCTATAAACCTGGACATCACCCCAAAACCACATCTTTAACAGCTAGACCCCAGACATTTAGATTGCGCAGTAGTTCTGCGCCTGTGCAGAACACTCCCGACAACGTAAGCGTGATTGACAGCAGCAATCGCGCAGGCGCAGTAGATGCCTAACTGGTGAGGTCGATATCTGTAGCGGAGGGGATCTTGGGACACTGGAGCTGCCGTGAGGGCTGGAGAAAGCCACAGGTAAGTAAAGCTCATTTTTTTCATTTCCCTGATGATTCCTTTAACCATTTTTTTATACGTTATGAATGATAACACAAAACATGCAGTCCATGCAAGAAGGCCAACAAATTTATGGTAACTGGAAGCTTTTTGCCAGTAAGGCCTAGTGCACACCAAAACCGCTAGCAGATCCACAAAACGCTAGCGGTTTTGGGTGCGGATGACAGAGTTTAGTCCCAGTGCACACCAGGCGGATCTTGATGCGATCCGCCGGGTGTTCACCGGCCGCATCCGCATGGCTAATGTATCTCTATGGGCTGGTGCACACCGGCAATTTGAGGTTTTTAGCAAACCGCAAACGTGCAGCAAGAGGCACGTTTGCGGCTTGCTAAAAACCTCAAACCGCCAGTATGCACCCGCCCATAGAGATACATTAGCCATGCGGATTTTCAGGCGGATTCGGCCGGCGGATCCGCCCGGTGTGCACTGGGCCTAAGAATGGGCAGCTTTCCCATCTAAGAAGATAAAAAGCCTCATCCACAACTACCACAAAGAACTTCAAGCTGTCATTGATGTTAAAGGCTGCAATACACTGTATAAAGAAATGAGGTGTGTAACGTTTTGATCCGGGTCATTTGGGTAGTTTGTGTAGTGATTAGGATTTAAAAATTGTTTGACAATAAATGTCTTCAGCCAAATACTAACCATGAGTGAAAGAGACATTTTTGTGTTATCCTATATATTAATACCGGCCTGTTTCCACTACACGCACATTGGACAAAGAAACTAAACGTGATTTTTCTGATGCAGATTTTCCCATAGGTATTCATTGAAGTCAATTTTTCTGCATCCAATCTGTGTGTAGTGGAAATAGGCCCTAAGCGTCTCTGCGTCGTGTGTGTGTGTGTCTCTGTGTGCGTGTCTGTCCGTGCTTCCAGACCCGACAGCTTGCTGTCTGAGAACCTCATTGCATTGTGGGAAATAACAGCTTTTTCCAACTGCCAAGCAAGCAACCTCTCTCTGTGTGCATATACTTTGGACAGCGATGGGGGATGGGCAATGGGGACGCGACTGTGCACGCATTGCAGGGAGGGGGGGGGCTAGCGGTCGTGGCCTAGCGCCCATTTTTTTTAACAGGCGGGCCTTTTTACTAGTCATTCATATTTTATGACAAATCATAAATTCTGCCAGAGTATGTAAACTTATGATTACAACTGTATCTAAAGCTAGCCATACATTGGCCGCTTATGACTAATATGCCAAGATGATCCATCCGTACCAAATACAGCACATGGCAAACTCCATTTCTATAGATTTCAGTAGAACTCTAACAAGCACGAATCTACACACATGCATTATACAACCCGATGCAATACGATGTAAAATGACCATCAATCCCCACAGTGTCATTCATGCAAAGAAACGCAGATGTTGGGGACAATAGATGACTGACAGATTTGACCAAAGTGATCAGGGGGAAAACAGAACGTGAATAGCCAGCTTACATACAAGCTTTGTTTTGTTTCTGTTTCTTGCATAGGGGATGGTTGGATACATTTAGAACATGCAAACTTCTAACAGTATCATTGGGTGAAATTAACCCTTTGACTAAGAATAAAGCATGCATTTCATACACCAGTGCATTCCATATTCAATACCTGTCTGTTCCGTTCATCCATTATTCGGGTGATCTGTATTTTCTTCCGCCCCATTGTCACTTTCTTTCCCTTTTACAATCCAGAATAGAAGTTACAATCCAAAAAATGGCAGTGTCCTGAATCCTAATGCATGGTCAGCAGCTTTCTGTAATTGCTTTTCCGGGCAGCCCCAGGCTCTGGTTTCTTAGATGAAAACCTGAAAGAACAGCATGGACATGGTAAGCACACAAGTTATGCAGATGCACAAAAAGTAATTAGAAAAGACAAAACAATAAATAAAAAACTTTATTTGGACTGTTAACAGAACCATCCTAATACACTGCGTTTTAGAACAACAGAAGCCTTTTAGGCGTTTTTCACATGGGAGGCTGAAGGAGGTGAATTCACATGCCTATTAGGAGCTCCTATGTATCAAGCTAGAACTTTGCACATGCAGTGGAGAGGCTGCTACTGTGACCCCCAGAAGACATCCTTTTAAAGGGAACCTATACTGAGTAAAATTATTTAAAATAAACACATGAGGTAACTTCAAATGAACATTACATAGTTACCTTGCCATCAGTTCCTCTCAGAAGCTCACCATTTTCTTCTGACAATTATCCCTTCCAGTTCTGACAACATTTTGTCAGAACTGAAATATATCAGTTGCTGTCAGTTATATATTAGTTGCTGTCGGTTATAGCTGAGTGGACAACTGATGTGCCCGGTAATGTCCATGTTTCCCTATGGCTCAAGTGGACGATGTTACAGTTTAACAGTGTGCTGACCAGAAAGCTGTTATGGGGTAATGGTCATTTTCAAAATGGAGGACAGAGAATTCCCTTGATCACAGTGGACTAATGGGACACAGGAGGGGTGAAAGAGATTGAGGAGTAGACTACACGGGAGGTAAGTATGACCTGTGTATGCTTATTTTGACTTTTAATTTTCAGTTCAGGTTTTCTTTAAGCTGCTGGGTAATTCCACCATGATACAAACGCCACCGTTCAGCTATATGAAATTGCATTCAAAAGGTATTTGGTGGTCGACAGGTGGGAAGCTGAACAGCAAAATAACCACACAGTTCCTCTGAAAGAGGCCTTACTAAAGATGTATTACTTAGTGAGGCAAGAAATCATACAGTGACACCATAGCAGCAAATAAAAATGTATTTTGCAGTTATCTGGCTCATGTCCGTTCTGAGACCTAATGTACTAGGCAAGTAGGACTGCTACTTTGTGTTCACATGTTGATCTTGTCATGCCACTTGTCAGTTCAGGTACCCTTAAAGGACATCAGAAGAGAGAGGGATATGGAGGCTGCAATATTTATTTCCTTTTAAAGAAAGACTGAAGCCACATTTAAAATTAAAAACAGATACTTACCTAAGGAGAGGGAAGGCTCTGGGTTCTATAGAGCCTTCCCATTCTCCTCCCGGTCCCGTGTTTCCCCGCAGACTCCTCTATTCGGTCGTGGACTGCTCTCTTCTGGGTTGGAGAGACTTTGCCAGTCTTCAGAAGCATTCCGGCTTCCAAAGACGGGCTGCTCTGTCCTAAGCACATGCGAACGCCCTTTCTCAGCACTCGCACGTGTGCAGTACAGAGCCGCCTGTCTTTGGAAGCCTGAGTTCTTCTGAAGACAGCCGAAGTCTCCCGCGATGGGAGTTTCAAACTATGAGGCCTGCGGGGGAACGAGGAGACTCAGAGCCTTCCCTGTCCTTAGGTAAGTATTTGGTATTTTTTAATTGGCTTCAGATTCACTTTAGCAATACCAGTTGCCTGGCTGTCCTACTGATTCTCTGCCTCTAATACTTTTAGCCATAGACCCTGAACAAGCATGCAGTACATCAGGTGTTTGTGACATAACTGTCGGATCTGACAAGATTAGCCTTGTTTCTGGTGTTATTCAGACACTACAGCAGCCAAATAAATCAGCAACTGGTATTGTTTAAAAGGAAATAAAATACGGCAGCCTCCATATTCTTCTCACTTTAGTTGTCCTTTAAAGCAACGGTTCCTCTGTCACTACATGCTGGAGTTTCCTGCTTGAGCCTCCATTGGCTTTAGGAGGAGGGCTGCCGCATCACTGAAGCGAGCCAGGCTCCCTCTGTCATTCCTAGGAGGCGGTGTGACACCAGCAACAATTATCCACTCCTGTCATCTACTAGACAGGATGTGTGGCTGCTCTAGCCACTAGCCTTTCCATGGATCGGCAGGGGGGTGGTCATGTAATCCAGTACAATAAGGGGTCACCGTATTGTTGGATCTGTGTGTATGTTTCAATAGAGGCAGTTTTCTATTCTATTAGTATAAGATTTAGCTTACTAGCTCAGAGATTTATGTGCATGTGGAGCACAGTTAGCAAAACGTGTCACAAAACAGCATGCATGATGTAAAATTCTCTGTATTTGAATTATGATGAAATTCCATGCATATATAGTATACAGTCTCCCACAGAGACACATGGAGACTTTATGGGGACACTGAAGACAGAATGGTTTATGTCACCATTTTTAGGGGAATCAGAGAAAGCCTTGCTGGAAAGCATGACATGTGACAGAGTGTTCATCACGCTGAAAGATTTGCCGAGTGTCATTTTCTCACTGAAAAATTATGACTCTAAAAAAAGTCATTAATTAGCAGAATTAATTAAAAAGAGATGTATTTGCTATAGTAGTGGCATGACCAACATCATCCCTATCAATGTTATCCAGAAGGGATTTCATACGTTCCAATAACAGGTAAAGCACAGATTACATCTAGCTATGGATATTCAGCAGTGATTTTATGTGGCTGTGTGAATCAACCAACCTAATATTTTCATGATTTGCCATATTTTTCGGACTATAAGACGCTTCCGACCATAAGACACACCAAGGTTTAGAGGACAAAAACCAGGGAAAACCTGGTGCATCCATGGTGAAGGGGCATCTTGTGAAATTTTGCCCTCTTGTGTCTTCCTATGTCCTCCTCTGTCCCCCTTGTGTCCTCCTCTATGCCCCTTTGTGTCCTCAGTTTGTCCCCCTGTACCGTCCTCTGCATAGGCACAGTACAGGGAGTTCCCGACATTGCGGCAAGTTGGAGGTTTATATTGGCAGGCGTTCACAAGCCAGGAACTCCCTGCATTTGGACTATAAGACGCAGTAACTCCCCTCCCCCCCAACTTTTGGGGAGAAAAAGTGAGTCTTATAGTCCAAAAAATACAGTACATTTGAAAGTCATTGCATTTGACGTACACAACCCAATACAAGGCGCTGGAACACTGTAGTACTTGTTCTGTACCAGAGTTATATAGCACCAAAGAAAACAGTTTAGTTGGGAAGCTGTCAATATATTTAAACTGCCTTGGAAAAAAATGAGAAAACAATAAAAGGCCCCTTTAATCGTGCAGATCTTACAGATCTCACCCTGCTGGTTACTAGCTAAAATAGGATAGCTGTGAGGACTGGTGGGGACTTTTCCACAGAGGAAGTGTTGCACCCCCAAGATTTCATCCTACAGCACAAGTGCCACAACTCCAGTCCTTGAGATCCCCATCATTGAGATCCATCCATTCATTTGCGCTGTGCCAAAAATGTGTGAGGACCTCAGCTGTTGAGGACTGGAGTTTGACATTCTGTGCTATGCTACGGCCTCTGCAGCAATGTAGAGGCTAGAACACGGTCACCTGGGGGACGGAGCAGGACAAAGACATGACTCTCAATGGGGTTCAAAACAGCTAATAGGGAAGATTACCGAGGATACAGCTTTCAGTGTGTTACATTGTAAGAGCCTGTAAACACTGCTGCGCTTGTGCTGCATTTTTTAAAATCGTATGTGATTTTAAAATCGCAAAGCCTTCATGAAACATGCGCCTGACCGCGCCCAAACGTTCGTTTACCGCGTGGAGTAATCCTTTACGGGCGCAAACCGCATGGTAACTGCTGTGATAGCAGTTATCATGCTTTTGTGAATGGAGCCCAATAAGTGATGTGGCCAACACCAAGGTATAAAAGCACAATCAGGCTGATTTAACTTACCTGGGGGGTACAGTTTATTTGTACCTTCACATCAAGCAAGTTAAAAAAAAGCAACTTAGATTGAGGGTCCATACACACTGGACCCTGTTGCCAGGGGCGTGACTACAGGGGAACATCCCCTGCTATCACAGGGGGGGCCCAGAGCTGCAAGAGTCCCTCAACTACTAACCTTCCCTTCCTCCAATACAGGGGATTAGACTTAGATCAGGCGTTTGCATGGCTGCAACGATCATGATGGACACACTTGTATTATGGCCCTTGTGAGATGGGCCCCCAGGCCGCCAAGGTCACAAGGAGTAGGCAAAGGAAAGGGGGGGGGGGAGCATCAAAGTTTCGCTGGGAGGCCCCATGAATTGTAGTTATGCCACTGCCTGTTGCATGAAACCGCATAAAGGTATTGCCAATTGTAAAGTGCACCTCAAAGGGGCACTACAGCAAAAAACTGTAAAATTTAGAATATGTGCAAACATATACAAATAAGAAGTACATTTTTTCCAGAGTGAAATGAGCCATAAATTACTTTTCTCCTATGTTGCTGTCACTTACAGTAAGTAGGTAGTAGAAATCTGACAGAAGCGACAGGTTTTGGACTAGTCCACCTCTTTATAGGGGATTCTCAGGGATATATTTATTTTCAAAAGCACTTGGTGAATGGCAGTTGCTCTATCCAACTGCAAAAAAACTGTGTATTGAGCAGGGAAGCTGGCCAGCATCATTGTTTAATTCCTTTTTTGGGAATGTCTTTTTAAAGAATAAAAGCCTTGCTAAGAATCCCCTATGAAGAAATGGACTAGTCCAAAACCTGTCACTTCTGTCAGATGTCTACTGCCTACTGTAAGTGACAGCATTATAGGAGAAAAGTAATTTATGGCTCATTTTACTCCGGAAAAAATGTAATTCTTATTTGTATATGTTTGCACATATTTTAAATTTTACAGGTTTTCGCTGTAGTGCCCCTTTAAATACACCATCTCTGGTAGATCAGAACACTGCCTGTTCTCCTGTCTCTACTGTGTGCCTCCTGTCCATTGTGAATTGGGAACCTTTGGCTGCTATTTCTACAGTTCAGTGCTCAAATCATTCCTGTTTACAAGTACATTAAACAGAAGCAGCTTTCTATCTGATGTCTGTGCAAGTGTTGAGACCTTGTTTTCTTTGGATCCTGCCATCTCCTAACCCTAGTCCTGGAATTTTCCTTTAATTTGTCCATTCCTATACATCCCTGCAGCTACAATACATAACATGTGGGAAGAAAAGAAGCAAGACAGCAGGTTAAAAAGCAACATGGGAAACGCATTGAAAGCAATTACTAGAGTACTGAGGAGAAGGTGAATGCAGGAGTAAAAACAATGGCCAGCTATAGACTCTTGCGTGTGTGCCCACAAAGAAGAAATTAAAGCTAGAACATGACCTGCTGTGCATTCTACTTACTTTTAATAAAGACAAACTGAAAAATGAAAAAGAAATCTTTTAGCGGCTGAAACAATGAGACATTATTCCTTATTCATGCAGGCACGCAACATAAATCTTTGATACAAGTGTGTGGCACTGGTTGACCAGAGGAAATAAGCTGTGACCCAAATTCCCTTTCATAAGCATACATCTGGGGAAAAGTCATCAATCTGTATTTTACTGTAAGTAGTGCCGCTGACTATTCACAAATCTGGGCCTGATCACAGCTGGAGGTACCTGAAGCTAGCTCTCTCAGTGACTCTGCCTCTCTCTCTCCACAGCATGTCAATGCTTTGAGGTAGCCCCAAAGTAAAAGCAGGAAGCCAGAAAGCGGCATCTTACATCAGTTCATTTGCATGCTGCTGCTTGGACTTATTTATCATGCAAAGTGTCTGATGTTTAGCAGACTGTAAGCAGATGTAAAGCAGCGGGAGACATTCGGCCGGTGTCTGGTGAGAATTTAGTTACACGCTACTTGCCATCATGTTTGAGCATGGGTGACAAAAATGCACGTGTCACTGTGTGCACTCTGGTACACTGCTCAGGAGGAAAACATGGGGCACTCCTAACAAAAGGCTAATTTTCTCATTATGATGCTAACCCTTAGGCTGTACAAAGTATTGGCTGCAGATTCAATACACTTTCCTCCTGAGGTTTCTCACAGGTAATGTTATTGGACCTTAAAGTGGACCTGAACTCTAGCATGGGACACAAGGAAAACAGAGAGAAATGGACCCTGTGTGTTTTTAGAGACAAGAGCCTATTTAATTCCCCCTCATCTGTGACTAATCACAATTGTAATTTGATCTCTCAGCTGTGTCAGCACAGAAATCCGGCAGTCCTCGTTAGACAAAGCTAATATGTAAACACAGGATGTTAACCCTTCGTTTGTTTCCCATGAAAGCAGGAAGGAGACACACTGCAGATTTACTGCAGGAGTTCTGCAAGCTGTAACAAGGAAATGTTTTTCTTTAAAAGAAAGGAACAGCATTATAACATTTAGAGCAGAGAGGTAGTTCTGAGTTCTGGTCTGCTTTAACAATTTACCTTTTCACAAATCACAGCAATAGGGGATGCAGAGGTTGCGGCCACATCTGGGCCCCTGAACCTGAGGGGCCCACCTTGGGCCCTCCGGCAGTTGCTGCATTAGCTGATTATTAGTGCCGTAGTGCTACTGGCAATGAACACTTCTAGATGTCCAAGTTATAATCATAACAAACCATTCATTTTCTTCGCCTTACACCTCTTCTACACTGTAATACAAGGTGTGGTATTTTTATTACATTATGATAGGTTTAAATAAATGCATTATGCACAAAATTTAAATGAATTTTTTCTAACAGTAGCTGTACATATGCAATTATGCTAATGAATCATCCTCCAAGGGGAGGCTTTCATTCTTCAAAGGCAGACTTCATTTAATTCAAAAAAGCCTATATCACACCGAATCGCAGCATTGTATAAAGTATTACTTGCCGCCTTCTCTGCCTGCGTCTTCTCATCCTGTACTTCCAGAACAGAAGTGTAGCCCCGCCCCTACCTATCCTCAGCTATATACCAGCTCTTCATTGGAACAAAAGTTATACTTCAGCGTGTCAAAAGGGTAAATGGCCACACCTTGGTCCCACCTACGCATGACATGAAAAAAGCCTCCTAGAGTCAGGGGGCTTCATGGCCACACTCCCCTTCTAGGAACATGACTGGAATCCACCCATTGTTCTAATGCAGAGCAGTGTATGGTCAGCTGACTGGAGTCATGGCTACAGTCACTTCTGCAATCACTTCTGCCTCTAGTGGCAGACTTGCTGAGAGCAGAGTGACCTGCCCAGCTCTCCACAGGCTCCATGTTCCTAATGGGAACTTGAATCATTAACTGCTCCCAACTAAGCTCCATACAGCACATAGTTCCATCACACGTACAGCCTTCCAACACTCTCTTGATCCACACATTACATCCTCATTTTTATCACTAGGCCTTGTTCACACAAGCAAAACAGGTGACCAGCACTAGTGTGTTACATACGGGTGTTCACTATGTATAATGCCATGATTTACAGCACATTTCATTATCAAACCTTATCACACTGCATAGAATATGAATGGGACCAATGAAATGCAGTGAGTGTGAAACGCTGAATTTTAAAAATCAAACATGGATACCTCAGTATGTTTCTACTATTACTTCTTTCTCATTGCAATTTATGTAGCCTTGAGTTTTACATCCATAGGAACAGACATTTTGCAGCTTGGCCAGAAAAACGAGTTCATTCTTCTACTGGGTAGAAGCCAAAGATTAGAATACGAGCACTGAATTAATGGTAAACCGTCTTCAAGAATGGAGAAAAAAACATTTTTAACCTCCTTGGTTATATCATCGATACATGAAAACCTTCACAGACACCTTATCTGAGCAGTTTCTACTGCATCATCCACACACCAGGTAACTGCCATCCAAAACAATCTTTTATGCCCTTTTTTTTTAAGTGACCGTCCAGGAACAATTGTTTTACAGACAGGCTGCTTGGCTCTCTGCAGGGAGCTGGTTCTGTTATATGGTGAGTGAAAAGGGGGGGGGGGGGGGGAACAGAAGGCACGATAAAATTGGAGTTATAATAGTAGTCAACCAAATATTATTACACTCAAGGGGTCACTAGTGAGAGAAAAGCAGACATTGGGGGACACCTGTGTGCTCTACATCGCAGGTTCTCAGTACATGGTATGCATACCACAAGGGGCAAACGTGAAGAAAGCTTACAAAGTCACTTACGGAAAGGGAAGGCTCTGGGTTCCCTAGAGCCTTCCTGATCCTCTCTCCATTCCCTCATTCCACCTCTGTCCCCCCCTGAAATTCTGCGCCATCGGAACTCCTTGTAAGGCTTCGGAAAAACACTTGCGTCTCTGAGTATGTCCAAAGGCAAATGCACCCGTACCGCACAAGAGCAGACTCACGTGTGCAGGGACGGATCTAGACCAAGTTGCCCCAAGTTGCGCCTGGGGCAAGGTCAGGTTTTGGCGCCTAAACTGCCATTCCCCATCCAAATTTTGCCGCCTTTTTAAGTATTCAGCAAACTGCGCCTGGGGCAAGAGACCTGCTTGCTCCCCCCTAGATCCGTCCCTGCACGTGTGTGCAGAACGGATCTGCTCATCTTCAGAAGTACTCAGGGACATAAGCACTTCCGAAGGTTGCCCAAGGAGAGCCAAATATGTATCTGACCTGAAGTTCCAATAATTTAAAAGGAGAGGGAGCACTGAAAATGAGAACACAAAGAGATGGCTGGAGAGAGGAGTTTGTATGTTCTCTCTGTGTCTGCGTGGGTTCCCTCCGGGTACTCCGGTTTCCTCTCACATCCCAAAAACATACAGATAAGTTAAGTTAATTGGCTTCCTCCTAAAATTGGCCCTAGACTACGATAGGCATATGACTAAGGTAGGGATTCGATTTTAAGCCCCTCTAATGGGACTGTTAATAACAAGACTATAGACTCTATACAGCTCTGTAAAAAGTGTCGGCGCTATATAAATACTAAATAATAATATGGGATCCAGAGCCTTACCTCTCTATAGGCGAGTATCTAACAATGATTTTTTTCAGCTCGCTTCACATTTCCTTTTATGTCAATCAATAATAGCAAGTTTTGAGATTAAAAATGGAGAAATCATATTTAAAACAAACCCACGTAAGTATCGTTAGTTAAAACGTATCAAGTAATGTTTGAGAAGTATCTATACACAATAACTGAGTGCTCCTAACAAATATACACAGTATGTATGTGTTAAGAGGTTCTTGAGATGATGTAACCAATAGTAAAGGGTTCTTAAAGCAGAATATAACCCTGCATTTCAACTTTGCTCTAAAACATTATTTACAGTATATTATATGCAACCAGCATTTTTTGTTTTTTACTAGACCAGCATTGGAAAGGTTACACACAGCTTTAAAGTTCCTGGAGATTTCTGCAGACGCATCCGAAGCTGAAAAAGATACATTTTGTTTACATAAATGTATCTAAGTGTTGAATGTGACTCACTCTCTCTGACTGAGCTGGAGGACAGCCAAAGTGTGTAACATTCAACACTTAGATACATTTATGTAAACAAAATGTATCTATTTCAGCTTCAGATGCGTCTGCAGAAATCTCCAGGAACTTTAAAACTCTGTGTAACCCTTCCAATGCTGGTCTAGTAAAAAAAAATGCTGGTTGCATATAATATACTGTAAATAATGTTTTAGAGCAAAGTTGAAATGCAGGGTTATATTCCGCTTTAAGTAATGACTGTTGACAAAGAGATGCATGCTATAATAATGTTGAGAAACCTTGTTCTAGACTCGTCACTCCAGAGGATCACAAACAGATGTTCCAGGTGATAAATACCTAGCATATGTATTTAATAAAATGAAGACCATTCTTATGAGTTCAGTATCTTTAGAGCTGTAGCTCTTGAGAAAGAGAAAATATCTGAAAATTAATTGGTGTATTTCATGTTACTACAGAGGGTTTTCAGAAACAGAACCATAACGACATATAGTAGAATTAGTAAATTATTTAGCATACCCACTTTAACATTAAATATCCTGGATTCAGTATCAGAAACACTTACTATAGCATGGGCGTAGTAATCACCCCTGCAGCCCCTGCTAAGGGGGGTCCCTTCTCCTTCCTCTCCCCAACCAAAAGTGCTGCCAATTAGCAAAAAAATCTCTCCATTCGCTCACAAGAACCATTCATGCCTCCTCCCACCACACAGAGTAGCGGGAGCGTCTGTAATTTTTTTCCTGCTTCACAGCAGAACACTTTCTGCTGCCACTCACTGGTTCCCGATCACGTGACCCTCATGGGGTTTGGGGACCAAGGGGGCCCCATACTATCATTTTTGCAGGGGAGCCCTATTAAGTCTAGTTACGTCCCTGTACTATAGCTATATATGGCTGTATATTGGTAAGGAGCCCCACCCTACCACTGAAGCTTAGACTAGGCTGTTTATTATGCAATTTATAAAAGAAAATTGTAAAAAATAAATTTTATTCACTATGTTATTTTGAATATGGATGTGATAGTCACGTCTGTGGCAGCAACTGCTATAGCTGCAGGGACGTGACTTTCCTATGTGCTGCGTGATATGCATAAAGAATAAAATAATTACTGAAAAAAATCACCCCCAGAAAGCCTCATTTGTGGCGAAAATACAAGATATAATTTAGATGTGATAAGTAGTGATAAAGTTATTGGCAAATGAATGGGAGGAGTGTTGAAATGTGAATATTGCTCACGTCCATAAGGTGAAAACAACCTGTGGGCTGAAGTGGTTAAACACTTTGGTATTCAGTCTGCTGAGGGTCGGAAAAAAAAAGCCTCGTTTTAGTGAAAAGGGTTCTTTCCCTTTATTCAACTACACAGACACATGTTCCTCTTGCCTCAGCTAAGCTCTTTCTGAAATGGATTAAAGTAAACCACTGAAACTACTTTCCATGGGTTCCATTTGTTTTAAGTGGCAAATTAGCTGGAAGGATAAGCAATAGGTCACGTAACACGTACACACTGAGAAGTCAAGTGTTGAGTAACTAACCAAATGAAAGTTTGGAAGGCTAAAACCATAAAGTGAGTCAATGGAAGGATTGGTAAACCCTTCCCGGGTTTATGGAGAGTCGTTAAAATGATCATCACGATGCCACGAAGAAGTTAAGCAATGCACAAAGCTTTAGATTAAAATCAAACTGCATAGAATCATTTCATCTGAAGCACACAGAACTTTCTACATGTTGTACACGTCCGTTCTTCCATTCAGAAGAGAATCTCCATCCAGCCAAGTGCCTCACAGGACTCACAGCTGTCTCCCATGTGCAAGATTCACGAGGAGTCGCTTCATTTCTGCTTCTCATCAAAAAGCCGGCTAATCAGAGTTTGATTTTTGAATGATCTTTCAATGTAGTTGACTAGGAAACTGTCACAAATGGTCTGGAAATCTGTCAAAACAAATGTTCCAGCAGTAGGAAATAGAAATATTTACCTGCAAGACTTTCTGAAATGATTGGCAATTGATGCATAACATAATGTGTATGATGTTTATTCAATGTATCATAATCTTTTTTTGTCAAAATGATTGCACGTTTCCTAAAACACTTAAGCCAGGTGCACACTTTCAATTATGATTGGCCAATCACTGACCAATTTTACCACCTCCATGTAGTATGAAGGTTTACCTACACCATCATCTCATAGTATTCAATATCTATTGACCCTCACATTACATGGAGGTGGTAAACTTGGTCAGTGATTGGCCAATAATAATTGAAAATATGTACCAGGCTTTAGGCTGCTTTCACAGTGGGACGTTACAGGCGCACGTTAGAGCAGCCTGTAACGCAGCCCAACTCGCAGTAATGAAAAATCAATGGGCTGTTCACAGTGCCCACGTTGCCTTACAGTGTACCGCTGCACAATGAATGAAAGTGCACAGCATGTGCGTTACAGGTGGTTTTAGCTGCGTTACACTGCTTGCACATGCTCAGTAAGGGGAGAGTCCGCTATTGTTCCTAGCCACATGGCTAATTATTATTCACTGCACTGTAGTGTTGTCCAGATCATGAACGATTCGCATCTTTGGATCTTTTTTGTGAGTCGAATCATTGTGATCACCACAATGAAGGATTCGGTACACAGTGGATGTCTGGATGAAATAGGAACTGCAGCTTCTGTGCACAAGCACAATCTTCCTGCTGCATCTCTCCCTTCCCCATTAGCACCCTCATTTTCCTGCACCTCTCACTCTGCTGCACTCCTGCTTCCCTAGTAAAATGATTCAAAGATTTGGTTCAAAGATCCGGATCTTTTCAATGACACGATTCAAATCATCCGAATCATTGTGTGAAAGAGGCCTAAATTTACTGAAAAAGTTGAAATATGAATGCTGTTGGCAGTTCATGCTATTTTAACTTTTTTCAATAAATTTAGTGTTTTAGGATTTAATGCGAAAAGTACCAAAGAGTAGGTGATAAAGTACAATCACAATTATTTTGAATATTATTTTGCTTGCTGGTGGCTTAAATTGCATTTTATTGTTTGACAATTTTGAAAATATCACCTAGGAGAAAACTGAGGAGAAAAAAATTGCATACGGGCCAATGAGTTTAACTCTCAGTAGTGTGAAATGGTCTGAGAGGTTACAGTATGAGATCTGTGCACAAGGAGGCTGATTGCTGTCCCCGCCCATCTCCTGTGCGCAATAACAGGATGGGGCGGAGCTTGAACAGATGTCATCTTTACAGAAAATAAAGCTGTTTAAATATATTTACTGTAAAAACTACACATATTATGCAGAAACCTTTTTGCACTGCTAATTAATGCACATTTATTAGCATATACCTCAAAAATGTGACGGCTGAACTAGGGTCAGGACCTAAATATGTAATCATGGAAATAATAGAAACAGCTATAAAGCGTACCTGAATTCAGAACTACCTTTCTGCTCTAAAAGATAAGCAGCAGCAGCATAACAACTTTTATAAAACATTTCTTTGTTACAGCTTCCAAAACTCCTGCAATAAATTTGGGGAAGCTGACAAAGGGCTAACAAATTAGCGGTGTCTGCTGAGGACTGCAGAATTTCTGTGCTGATACAGCTGAGAGATCAAATTACACATTTGATTGCTTACAGATGAGGGGGGGAAAAAAGACAGGTTCTTCTCTCTAAAACACACCGGGTGCATTTCTCTGTTTTCCTTGTGTCCTGTGCAAGAGTTCGGTTCCACTTTAACCACTTGAGGATCGTGGGCTTACACCCCCAAGTGACCAGGCTATTTTTTAACAATTAGGCCACTGCAGCTTTAAGGCCTCGCTGTAAGCCCGCACAACTCAGCACACAAGTTATCCCCCCCCCATTTCTGCCCACCAACAGAGCTCTCTGTTGGTGGGCTGTGATCCCTGCTGCAATGTTTATTTTTTTTATAAATTATTTTTTGTTTTTTTAAATATTACTTTTTTTTACTTTTTTCTACGCGCCCCTCCCTTCCTCCCCCCGCCAGCCAATTACAGCAATTGGCTGTCATAGGCATAAGCCTATGACAGCAGATCACTCCTGACACTCTCAGGGGGACAGCCGTGTGACACGTGACTGATGACAGAGCAGAGCATCGGCACACGATCTCCTACAAAACCCCGCCCCAGGACTTGACGCCAAGTCCTGGGGCTGCCACCGCGATCACGCTATCGGCATGACGCGATCGTTGAGAAGATATAGACAAATAGCAAAGCCTTAGGGCTCATTCACATCTAACAACGCGTCCAGGAGCCTTTCTCCTGCACGCGTTTAATAGCCTGCAGCGTGTCGTCGGGATGTTGCGGTGCAACGCAATCATCGGCGGTAGCTATTAATTCACCTGACGGGAAAACGCCAGCTCCCAACAATTAAAAGCTCCCGGGTGCGTCGAACCGCAACGTACTGAAACGCAGCGTTGGGTGTAAAAGGTAAAATGAAAGTCCATGGACTCATTTTACCTTGGTTAACACAAAGTTTCGACTTTGCGTCAAAACGCAGGAAACGGGCTCCAGTGTGAAAGAGCTCTTAGAAACCTTGTATACCAGGCATGTATCATCATGTAGTCAACAGCTGCAGAACTACTTGTTACCCGTGCTGCTATAGATACCAAGTGGCAATCTCAGCAGCTATTATAGCATCTCTGTATACTGTGCGCTCTTGCTCAGTGTATCTTCTTTATAACAAAGAGCTGCAGAACACACAATATCAGTACTACACACAAACAGGAGGTCAGGACAGCACAAGGCTAATCCCTGCACAGGGAGCCCATTGTGTGCTTCAGAAATAAAATGATAAATAACAAGTAACAGGCAAGAGATGCAGCTTATGCTTGTTTCACAAGCACCCTGCCTCTTTGTCAGATTCCAAGGCATTGCTGAGAAATTGTCAAGCATTCTACTCACAGCCATGCCAGTTTTCACACATACAATAACAAGCCAATTAACAGCCCCACCGTTTTGTGCTGACAAAATCCCATTGAATCGGAGAAAAAAAATCTTCCCAGCTCCAAATGACTTTAGCGGGTACACGATGAGAGGTAAAATGTAACACCTAGCTTAATATGACATCATATCAGCAGGCTGTGACACATAAAGAGGCAGCGACACAGAAAATAAGCAGCTCATCTGAATCGGAGAGCCACAAAATAAAACCAGAGTTGCAGATACACAAGTAAAGCTAACGTCTACAAACAGAAAGAACTGGGATAGCGCAATCTGCAATTAAAGGAGAACTAAGGTGAGAAAAATGAAGATGCAGAGCAGTGGCATAACTGCAATGCATGGGCCCCCCAGTGAACCTTTTATGCCCCCCCCCTCCCCCCAATGTTCACAACCATCCCCTTGCCGCCCTTCAATGCTTTGGGGCCCATCTCTTAATGGTCATGAAACAAGTATGGCCATCATGATCTTCATAACCATAACAAGTGTAACCACAAAAACACCTGATCTGAAGTGTAGTCCCCTGTATTGGAGGAAGGGAAGGTTAGTAGTTGGACCCCCCCCCCCCCCACCCCCCCCACACACACACACAGCTCTGAGACCACGTGGTCTGCTCCCCTCTAGTTACTCCTGTGACGCAGAGCAAACAACAAAGTCACTGTATTATCAATATTCAAATTTCTACTTTGTAAAAGGTCATCATGACGTAATACTATGTGGCCTGCTTTGAAACAACCAAGCTGTGGGTATTTCTATTCATAGAAAAGGCTAAGAGTGGTGTGACATTGGTGGAGAATGCAGGAATACACCGCTCCGGTTCAAACTACAATCTGACCCTGGGGAAAAAGTAACTTAGGGGCCCACCTAGCAACGCCCCCAGATCCCCCGGCCAACTCACAGGACCCATCCCACCACACAAAAGCATTAGGTGTCTATCATATGTCCCCAAAAGCATAGTTGAGGACCCCATTATTCCCTTCCTCCATTCCCTTAAAAATCCAGAGTGCAC
The DNA here is from genome assembly GCF_040937935.1 of Hyperolius riggenbachi. Taxonomy (NCBI): domain Eukaryota; kingdom Metazoa; phylum Chordata; class Amphibia; order Anura; family Hyperoliidae; genus Hyperolius; species Hyperolius riggenbachi. The sequence goes on from NC_090648.1 coordinate 149,166,277, forward strand.
ACACAGTGGGGTATTACCTAATCCAGGCAGGACACAAGGGGCAGCACCAATGCTCCGGACTTCTCCCCACGGCACCTCTCTTCCTCATTTCCTGCAGGCATGCATGGGGTCACCATAGCTGGAAGGGCAGGGGGACACACCTTGCGGGGCCCCTACAGGCTCCCTTTGCCTCTATGGAAGTGCCGGCCCTGGGAACACAGTCAGTGTTCAAGGGTTAGGGGCTACCACATTACTTCATTTCTCTTACTCTCCTCACAGCACTGGCACTCAGAACAAAAGTGATCCAGAGGGAGGAGCAATGGAGGGCAAAGGTGAGTATAAGTACAGTTTATAATGTGATAGGTTGCTCTGGGTGAATGCGCGATTTTTGCTACACATCTTTAAACATGTCTTCATATATAAGCTGTAGTGGAAAGCAGATCAGTAACAATTGCAACTACAGATTGAGGTCTCTTGCACACTACATGCGATTCCGATTTTTTATCTAATCCGATTTTTGATTCTGATTAAAAAATATACTGCATGCTGCTACGGTTTTTTTTAATCGAAATCAAAAATCGGACAAAACTGGAATCGCATGTAGTGTGCAAGAGGCCTTAACCGAGTTAATGGATTTTTTGAATCACTAGAGAACAATCTGCAACTCCAAGCAGAGAATGTTCCCTAATCCTGTGTGAGCACTCAGAGGTAGAGCTTCTTTTACCTTTGTATACTCTCTTTGATAAGTTTATCATTAGCTTGTTCACTAGCCACAGACATCCGCAGCCCTCTTCACTCCCACCCACACCTTGCAGTCTGAGGAGCATGATGATACAGAGCCAAGCAGCAGCACCACAAACAGACCTGATGGAAACTTCCTCAGGTGCACTGCTTTATATGAAGTCACCAGCTTTATAAGACAGAGTTGCAGAAGACCAAGGTCCCGCCTCCACCGACTCTAGTCGCACCATGCATGACTATAGGGATTCCCAGGCATGAACCTTTATTGCTGCAACCTGTCCAATTTATTTTCCTGTAAGCAAATTGGACGGCAGCCTATAGATTTCAACAGGCTGCATTTCACCATCTGAATACACGTGGGGGAAAACACAGCGAATCAACCCCCTAAGTACATTTCTTCCTACTTTTGCATTTTTTCATTGCATTTTATGTTTTATGCGTTACTGTTTTGCGCTAATATGTCTCGCATCAATTTCTTTTTTCAACAAACACACGTAAATTGCATGCCTTTTTGGTTTTCCATAGGAAAGCATTGTATGCACATTGCATACAATATGCTGGAACAAGGAACTTGCTGTGCACTTTTAAAATACACATACAATCACATTGGGAATTGCACACCAATGTAATTTTTGTGTGGACCATAGACTTACATGAGGTGTGATTTTGCATGCATTTTCCAGTATGGAGAAAACACATGCAAGTCTAATAAGTGTGCTCCCTACCTCAGTTTTAAAACAAAAAGAAAATCTTTGGGCCCTCTCCAATCAGAGAGGGCCTGGAAAAGCACTGATTTACCTTTTTTTTTTTTGCAGAACAAAAGTTTGATAAATGCAGCAAATATACAGACTAAAGCCATACAAAACCATCCAACGCTATTTTTCACAAACCAGCCTCTGCATATTAAAGAGTGACTTCACAGACACGTCTGAAATACTATTCTACTGAACAAACATTTAAAAAAAAAATATTGTTAAAGATCAACTAAAGCGAGAGCGTTATGGATGGAGGCTGCCATATTTATTTCCTTGTAATCAATACCAGTTGTCAGGTTATCCTGCTGATCCTCTGCCTCTAATATATTTAGCCATAGACCCCTGAACAAGCCTGTAGCAGATCAGGTGTTTGACATTATTTTCAGATCTGACAAGATTAACAGCATGCTTGTTTCTAGTGTGATTCAGACACTACTGCAGCCAAATAGATCAGCAGGTCTGCCATATTGTGTATTGTTTAAAAGGAAATAAATATGGCAGCATCCATATTCTTCTTGCTTCAGTTGTTCTTTAAGGTAAAGATTATCAATTCACCCTGTAGAATATTGGTTACGGAATTAATATGTGAATAGTTTATACTCACAAAAGTAGTTTGCAGTCCTGCAACCACCGTATGCGCATGCAGAAAAACAACCGTTTCTGCTCGGTTGCCCGGACACTCTGGAACCAGGTGGTCGCTCCCCTCCTTGGGTCCTGTCCACCGGTAGGCTACGCTGTCCCGTTGGTGAGGATAACACCTCGGTGAGGTGTGGGTTATACAGAAAAAGCACATTGGTGGAGGCGCCCAAGTTATGTATTTTTTTTATCAAACTTGCATAGGTGTGGAACAAAAATTAAAAATTCAAAATATAATAAATAAAGGAGGTCTCTTACCTCCAAAGAAGACTCACTGGATGGAAAAAGGAGTCTTTATTATAATAAAAACGGTTATACTGTAGACAACGCGTTTCACGGGACACAGCCCGCTTCCTCAGGTCAATAAGACAGATAACCTTATTACCAGCCGTGCAGAGCGGGGCGCATAGATCCTATGATAGATCCATAGATCTATGCGCCCCCGCTCTGCACGGCTGGTAATAAGGTTATCTGTCTTATTGACCTGAGGAAGCGGGCTGTGTCCCGTGAAACGCGTTGTCTACAGTATAACCGTTTTTATTATAATAAAGACACCTTTTTCCATCCAGTGAGTCTTCTTGGGAGGTAAGAGACCTCCTTTATTTATTATATTTTTAATTTTTGTTCCACACCTATGCAACTTTGATAAGAAAATAACTTGGGCGCCTCCACCAATGTGCTTTTTCTGTCTCAGGCCCAGTGCACACCGAGCGGTTTTTGGAGCGATCCGCCGGCCGCATCCGCCTCTAAAAACGCTTGTCTAATGTATTGCAATGGGATGGTGCACACCGGCGGTTTGCGTTTTTTGCCAAGCCGCAAACGCGCCTCCTGCTGCGCGTTTGCGGTTTTCGGAAGCGTTTCGTCCTCAATGTAAAGTATAGGAAAACCGCAAACCGCTCTGAAAAACGCTAGTTCAGAGCGGTTTTCCAGGCATTTTTGTTACAGTAGCTGTTCTGTAACAGCTTTTACTGTAACAATATGTGTAATCTGCTACACAAAAACGCACGCAAAACCGCTAGGTGTGTTTAGAAAACCTCTCTAAACATACCTAGAATCGCTCTGAAATCAGCTCCCAAAACCGCTAGCGTATTGCGGATCTGCTAGCGGTTTTGGTGTGCACTGGTCCTCACTGGTACAGGAAGTTTGAGGAATTCTTACCAACTGTGACACTGCATTGCAACAATAACAACCTGTATATGCAGAAATATATATACAGTATTTTTTAAACAAACGTAGTTCATGCCAATACACATGCTAATAATAGCCAATGCTATGTTGCAAAGCCAACTAAACAAAACAATAGGGAATCAGACAAAGTTTTCCCACACTTATAAAGTTTGCTTTAGAGTACTGTATGAGGAGAATAAATGCGGGAGTGTAATGGGGTTCAGAATACAGAGTAACAGCTAGCCAGGAGTCCGTTTGAAGAGAAACAACATGTATGGCAGCACAATAAAAATAGGGCTAAAAGCAATCATGCACTACTGATCAGAGCTTATCTTAACATACATTTACCAAAAATATACATACCAACACTGTAATGCCCTTACTGATCAATATAAAGAAAGGGTTTAAATGTCTCTTCTTGAATGGCTGATTGCTCATTTATTGCATGCCAACATGAAGGGAGAGAAGTTGTACTCTTTCCATGAATAGACACTCTGGCCATAATGTTTAGTTATTTGGATACCAGGATGAGATAGTACACAATACTCCTCTCAGGCAGGTTAGTGGTTGCATCACTCACACAGCAGGTCCATGGTGCTGGAGGCCTCAGTGAAAGTGGGAGGATGACAGAATTCTATTCTTAAAGTGGAAGCTCTGTTCTACCCACACGCATGTATCCATGACACAGCTCTTTCATGTCTGTAGTGTAACCCACCACACTTTCTGTCTTCCAGCACCCCCCACACGTACTAACACTTTCCACCTATGGCATGCTGATTCATTCAATTCCAACACCATGAGTGGGTAATACACATTGTACCCTTCATGCAACTTCTGTCAACCTCAGGATAGGAAAAGCAACCTTAGGTGAAAGGTCTTCCCCCATTCAACTAATACTAAGAAAGTTATTTTCCTAATAGAAAGTATGGGTGGCAAAAATAAGTATAAGCAGGCCTATCGTTACAATAAACGCCCTAGCTAGTCCAGGTTTATGCTTTTGTTATAATGCATATTGTGTGTAATATCATATTTTGCGATGCACAAGGTTTTGAGAGTTTTTGATTAACTATTTTAGAATTATTCATTTTTAATTATTTAGATCCCTGGATTCGCAATACTCATTTTCTGTACTGTCATATATTGCTTAGCTGGCTTAAAACAACCCTAGCCTCCTCCCTTATTCCTATCATTTACAGGAGTTACTGTCCAAAAACATAACCCCGGCAACCTTCTTAGGCCTCGTTCACATCATACGCGTTTCCATGATTTGGAAGCGTGTATGATGTGCGACACGCAAGAACGGCAGAAGGGCATAGACAGCTCTTCTGCCGTTCACATCATATGCGCTGCGCTACAGTATGATGTGCTATGATGCGCTTGCGTACTGCTGCATGCATTCTGCCCGCAAGCGGAGAGCTGACCCATTTACTGTAATGAATGGGATTAGCAGCGCGGCGGCGCAGATGGCATGCGATCGTATGCATTGCGTTCCCAATCTGCACGGCCATCTGCTTTAGGTAGATGTGAACAAGACCTTACTGTGCATTACACTAGGAAGCAGAGGGAGGAAGTGGGTGTGGTCATGTAATGTCTCATGGTGCCATTCAGTTCACATTTCAGCAATATATCTATGTTACAGATTGATACAAGCTGCTGAAAAGTGAACAGAAACTTGCTAGTGTGTTCAGGCCCTTCCAGTAGCCACATCCCTTAATTTGCAATTCACAAGCATTTTCCCATAGCAGTTCCACTGTAGCATTCCCAGAAACTCATTTTTTAAACATGTTTTATTGAACAAGGAGAGAGACCAATACAATACACTGCATTTCAAATAATCTTAGAAAAATGGGCAGTTGCTAAAATGGCACATACTTACTTATGGGTGTGAAACATGGATAAAACAATGTGACATGAACATCTTGTATATTCAATGCAAAAAAGTATGTATTAAAGTTACTTGACAAGTCATTGCAAGAGAATATGAAAAATGATCTGTACAATCTATATACAATTAACATGAGGTATACAACTATACATGTGACACCTATAAACACACATAGATACAGCTATCTAGAGGCACAACTTCAGCTGCGGGCTGCTCAAAGTGAATAGACAGTATATATGGGTCAACAAATGCTGGCTGCAAAAAGTCCAAACACGGAAGAATGCACAACAGGTAAGTCCATAACAATCACAGTGATTGCACTGCCACCTTGCCTACAGCCTTGGTCTGCCTCTTACCAAAACCCATAGACAAAGGAATCCTGTTCTGAAACGCCGCGCCGTTTGGGTAATATAGTGGTGTCTCCTTCAATCACTTCGATTGTTATGGACTTACCTATAGATTGTACAGATAATTTTTCATATTCTCTTGGAATGACTTGTCAAGTAACTTTAATACATACTTTTTTTGCATTGAATATACAAGGTGTGCATGTCATCCATTGTTTTATACCTGGTTACATTATTTCAGACACCGCACCCAATTTGTTTGACAATCTATGCTGAGTATGATATATATTTAGGTGTGCATCCTCATTTTGCCTTTCTATGAAACATGGATACTCACTCAAAACCTAGCAAGCAAAATGGATGCCTTTGAAAAGAAGATATTACGCAAAGTCTATGACCCCACCCAAGAGAATGGTGTATGGAGAATCAAAAACAACCATGAGCTATATAAACTATATAAAGATCTCCCACTATCAGATTATATTACAATTCAACGGCAGAGAGGGGCAGGACATGTGGTTAGAACGGGTGACCATAGGATCCCAAAAATAATCTTTACAAGGAGCATGGATGGATGAAGACCAACTGGAAGACCTAGGAAGAGATGGGCAGATAAAATCGACAAAGATGCCAAAGAACTGCTAAAGATATGCAACTAGAAACAGGCAGAAATAGACAGAGATGGATGAGGAGGGAGGAGACCAAGGCTCAAATTAGGCTGTAGCACCATTGGAGGAGGAGGAAAATGGCACATACATTAGACCAGTGATTCCCAACCTTTTCCGGCCCGGGGAACACTTTCTGACCATATTTTTTCTCTCCGGGGAACGGCGGGGGGCGCGCGGGTGTTTGCGCGACCTAGTGGACAGTGCCGTGTGTAGCAGGCTATGGGGGGGGGGGGGGGGCTGAGGTGCGGCTGCATAGCTAGCATAGTTGCCCCAGTATAGGGAGTTTAGTTGCCCCAGTATGGTTAGTATAGTTACCCCAGTATAGTGCCCCAGTATAGCTAGTATAGTCCCAGTATGGATAGGTAGTGCCCCAGTATAGGTAGGTAGTGCCCCAGTATAGCAAGTAAAGTGCCCAGTATAGCTAGTATAGTGCCCAGATAGCTAGTATGGTACCCAGTATAGCTAGTATAGTGCCCAGCATACCTAGCATAGTGCCCAGCATAGCTAGCATAGGTAGGTAGTGCCCAGTATAGCTAGTATAGTCGCCCCCAGTGTAGCTAGTTTAGTTGCCCCCAGTGTAGCTAGTTTAGTTGCCCCCAGTGTAGCTAGTTTAGTTGCCCCCAGTAAAGCTAGTTTAGTTGCCCCCAGTAAAGCTAGTTTAGATGCCCCCAGTAAAGCTAGTTTAGTTGCCCCCAGTACAGCTAGTTTAGTTGCCCCCAGTATAGCTAGTACAGTTCCCCCCAGTATAGATGCCCAGGAGGGGGGGAAGCAGCGCTAGAAGGAGGGGCAGTGGAGGCAGCGGTGGGGAGGGGGGAAATATCCCCCCCCCCCCTCCCTCACCTGGGACCCCTCCTTCTGCCTCTCTCCCCCTCCATTTAGCGGTGGCAAGTGCAGGGCGGCTCGGCGGCGGGGAGACATGCGCAGACTTACCACTTCTGCGTTCCAAGCGCCGGCAGCGTCATGTCATCAGATCTCCGCCTTCAATGCCGCCCACTGCTCTTCCGCTAATCAGGAAGCACAGTGGGCGGCATTGAAGGCGGAAATCTGACGACATGACGCTGCCGGCGCTTGGAACGCAGAAGTGGTAAGTCTGCGCATGTCTCCCCGCCGCCGAGCCGCCCTGCACTTGCCACCGCTAAATGGAGGGGGAGAGAGGCAGAAGGAGGGGTCCCAGGTGAGGGAGGGGGGGGGATATTTCCCCCCTCCCCACCGCTGCCTCCACTGCCCCTCCTTCTAGCGCTGCTTCCCCCCTCCAGCGTACTGGACGGCACACCTGGCACCATGCCGCGGCACACTAGTGTGCCGCGGCACAGCGGTTGGGAGTCACTGCATTAGACAGACTAGCATGTTCAAATTAAACCTTCGGCCACCATGTATAAAGAAAACATTGCTACACACGGGCCCATTGTCTTTCAACATAATGAAATATTTTTTGCCAGTTCATAAATACTGTTCTTAAGTAAAACAAAACAGAGAGACGAAACATAACAACCGTATCCTAATTAGCAATCGTGAGTTGTTTACTTGTATAGTCTGCAACCTCCAACCAATTTACATCTGTTTGGCAAACTTTTATCTGGTATGGAAATAAACCCACGATCTGCACTCATAATCAGAGTGATGGCAGGGATTTCCTTATTAATATCCTAATGACCAGATTTCCAGGTTTATGAAAAGGAGGCTGCTGACAGAACTGACCCCTTTCCATAGAATCCACAGCTACAAAAAAAAAACCCGTCTAAATGAACTTGCAGATGGGCAACTGACAGGCAGTGAATTCACCACCTGCCAGCTGCTCTCCTGCACTGGCCGAGCACTTGCTCGCACTCAGTACCGGCACTGCATAGACCGCCCACCGCAGCCGTGCTCAGGAGGGGCATATTGTGGTCCTCTGCCACTGGGTAACGCCACAGCGTGTGAAGCACTGACATGCGTGGTGTTGTAAACGCTGCAATTCAGCAGAATTTTAATTGCACCTGAATTGCACTGGTGGACGCCCAGTGAAACTTTGATGCCCCACCCCCCAATGTTCACACCCCTTCACTTGCCTCCCCCCCCATGATGCCCTTCACAGCCTTGAGGCCTATTTCATAAGGTTCAGAAAACAAGTGTAGCCATTATTATCATCACACCCAGAACAAGTGTAGCCACAAAAACACTTGTTCTGAAGTATAGTCCCCTGCATCGGAGGAAGGGAGGGTTGGTACCTGGGGCCCCCTGCTCCCCTCTAGTTACACCCCTGGGTGGACGGCTGAACTGCTCGGTAAGCACACAGTTCAGTTATCCATCTGAAAGAGGTCTTAGGACTGGTTCACACTGCAAAAGCTTGTTTAGCGCTAGTGATTTAAAAAGCTCCTGCTAATGCAATGTTATGGGGGTGATTTTTATAAAATTCCATCGCTCAAGTGAGAACACCCCTATACATTAGAAAGAGCTTTTAAAATCACAAGTGCTTAGCAAAAGCTCTTGCAGTGTGTACCAGCCCTCTGAGATCCTCGTGCTGCCATTACTAAAGGTGCGTACACACATGTGACTATAGTTGTTTGTAACGATCGTTCCCCGATCTTTACCAACGACGATCGTTACAAAAAACGAACCACCGACTATTAAGGCAAACGACGAACGAGCCAAATCGCTGCAAAAGAAAGGGTACTTATCCGTTAGCCGGGTGCATCCGGCAGGTGGCGCTGTTGATGTTAATTCCAATCATAATTACTTCACATCAACCTGTGAATGTAAACCGCCGGATGCGCCCGGCTTAAACAGATCAAGCCCCCGGCTTGCTTCGTGTCTCGCTCTTCTCCCCCTCTTGCCCTCTCTCCTATAGAACACTGGGGAGGGGACATGCGTGTCCCCCCAGAGTCGTTCGTCGCAATGCCGCGACGAACGACTCTGGGGGGACACGCATGTCCCCTCCCCAAGGCTCATACGAGAGAGGGCAAGAGGGGGAGGAGAGGGAGACACTCACGAAGCAAGCCGGCGGCTTGATCTGTTTAAGCCGGGCGCATCCGGCGGTTTACATTCACAGGTTGACGTGAAGTAATTATGATTGGAATTAACATCAACAGCGCCACCTGCCGGATGCGCCCGGCTAACGGATAAGTACCAAAGAAAGTTCTGTCTCGGCGGATTTTAACCAACGACGATCGTTTGCAAAAGTAGTAAATCGTTGGAAACGATCGTTCGCACTAGGCTTGACATGCGCATTTCACAATTTCTCCGTGAAACTTCTCATTTTTATGCGCAGGCGCAATAGTTGCTTTACGTGATGTAACGTTCGTTCTAACGATCAGATCGTTACACACCTTTTAAAACTAACTTTACTTAGGTCGTTTTTTCATCAATTAAAAGTTCGTTCGTCGTTCTCAACGAACGATCGTTGTCGCATGTGTGCACGTAGCATAAGGCTTCAGAAGGTTTTGGTGTGAGCAGATAACAAATGAGAGGATCAGCACAGAGTCCCCCTGGTAGCATGGTGGGAGCAGGATACTGCGAGGCTTGTGGCAGCCTGTTGTGCACCTGTGCATCAGATGCCTGTGAACTTGGTGTGATAATTCTGCACCTGTACCTGATCAAAGCAGATAATCCATGACTCCAGTAAAGGAGAGCAGCTGCTGCACAGTTCACCAATTACCTCTGCAGACATCTGACCTTCACAGCAGGGAACTGCTAGCATCTTACCAGCAGCTGTCAGGCAATCTGTATACACATCTATTCTGCAAAACCATTTCTTTCTCTCCATATCCAGTTGTGTTTATTCACACAAACATATCATAAAGTCACAGAAATGCAACAGCAACGTTTCTAGGTCATTCCTACAGGGAACCTTCTTCTGTAAGGCATGAATGACCTGGAACATTTTGACATAGCAGTTCTCTATAGATCAAATCATTTGAAAGAAGCATAAGATTCAGTTTTCCATCATGAGAATACTAGCTAAATTATAGGAAATAATACAAGACCTCTGGAGAAAAAGACGATTACCTTGCCTATACTTACTACTTTTATTTATTTGCACAGACTGGTCTTGTGAGGTTTAAGCTGAACACTACAAGTGCAGCGCAGGAGATTTGGGCGCAGCCGGCGCCACCATAGACCGTAATAGGAATTACAGCTATAGCGGCGCACAGTCAGTAACGTCGCGCTGTCAGAAGACGGCGCTGAAGTTACTTTTAAAACACAATAATTCAGCCTCCAGCAATAGCTGGAAACCGAATTACATCATTCCCCACCATCCATGTGGACCTAGAGGGGGAATAGAATTTACCGTCACCGGTAACTTGTGCAGCAGGATAAGCCATACCGGCTGTATCCGGCGCCCAAGACTCCTGCCGGGGAATTCTCTCGGACGCAGTTTAAGCTACCTAGTTAATGCGAGTGACCGTATCCCAATCAGATTGTTCAAGACCGGATGACAATTTATGTAGTTGTTCCCATCCTGCACCTGGCCTTTCTTGGCAGAAACCAATAATGGGTTTCAAAACAGCAATGTAGAGAAGACACAGACACTGGAGGAGGCATTCTGGCAGACAGACTACTTAAGCTTGGCTTTCACACGCACCACAGACCCAGCAAGTACAAAATTACACATGGGTGGGAAGAGGCACCTTGAGGGCCCATTCACACTAGAGCGTTTTGCTGGCGATTTCGGCAAAATGCTCAAGCGCTAGCACTTTTTAAAGCGCTAGTGCAATAATACCCTTATGGCCTGTTCTCACTTGGGCGAACAGGCCAAATCGCCAAATGCAAAGGTGTAGCCTGCACAGTTTTCAGGCGATTTCCCGGCGATCGCGTTTAGTGCTATAGAAGTGCTAATTGCGATAAAAATTGCTGCAGTGTCCAGTGATTTTTCCGCAGTAATCGCTGACGTTTTGCGCTTTTAGGTGTGAATGGGGCCTTACTGTCATTGCATATCTGTAGGTACCTTAAAGCAGAACTGAATAGTTAAAAAACACACAAAGTGTTTCCTTCACAATCCTCTGTACTCCCGCCGCCAGCTAGTTTCGGTAAGGTCAACATGGCAACTGCATATCCAGCACTAAGAAGACCCCTGCAAACCTCCACCTCATACTCACTTATGGGAGTTCACAATTTAGGGGGTAACCTTTACACTCCAAGCAAACCATGGTACTCCTCCCCCCACCAACTGAGCTGTCTTAACGTTGTCCAATCCCTCAACGCACACTACAGACTAATGTCAGAGGGAAGATGAGTGGCTGGGCAGCACAATACACTCCCAACAACCTTCAAGCCATATCTTAAAAGCACCTAGACAACACAGAGAGCATTTATATTGCACTTTTCTCCTGGCGGACTCAAAACGCACTTAAGGTCCGCTCTACAGGGGCGAGCAGGATTATAAGGGAGCCTGGCCCAAAGACTCCTTTAGTTTTATGCAGGCTGTGGAGTCGGAGTTGGAGTCAAAGCAATTTTGGGTACCTGGAGTTGGACTCGGTGGTTTCAAAAACTGAGGAGTCGGATGATTTTTGTACCACATCTACAGTCCTGGTATGTATTTGGCTAAGGAGTTGGAGTCGAGGAGTCAGAACCATTTAGGGTACCTGGAGTCGGAGGTTTTATAAACTGAGGAGTCGGATGATTTTTATACTGACTCCGCAGCCCTGAATTTATGTACTGGTTTGAGCTGGGATAAAAACTCTCAAAAATCTAAAATTGGAATGGGTCTGTACATGAAGAAATTGACAATCTACCCTACCCCATTCAATTTTTTATAAAATTTGATTAGAAAAATCCAACACTCCTGATCTTCTTTTATTGAACACGAACGGGAATTTTTCAAACAAATGAAAAAACAGCTTTAGTTTTTTTGGGACAACTGATCATATTTATCAAATTGGTGGAAAATTGGATCTTTTAATTGTATGGTGTATGGTCACCTTAAGGGTGAAGACCGGTTTATAAAGAGCATGTAGGAAGCTGCACTGGTGAACCCAATGAACTGCTCTGACTGTTTATTAGCAAAAGAAGGTTGTGACAGGCCAATAACCCTTGTATAAGCATGGGGAGTCTGTGTGTGGTATTGTTCCAGATGAGTGACTGTAGCATACAAGATGACTGGAATCTGACCAGGTAACAGTTAATAACCATACAAGAGATTAGCTACAAAGCATTTGTTCAACCATTTCCCATCACACTGAGTGCACATGTGAGCTCAGCATTTTGTCTCTGCACCAAACCACTGGAGAGACACAATTACTGATGTGACTGCCATAGAATTCACATAACAAGCATACTTTATATTATCCCTACAAAAAAAAGAGCAGTGACTGCACTGATACTACAAATGTCTGACACTATTCAGGTGTCCATTAATCTATACACTGCTGCCATTATGAAATCCTCCTTCCTATGTCACGGCATGCTTTATTTGGGTGTGCCATCTCAATGATCACACACCGCTGAAACAGAGCCAGTTACAGGACTGACACAAGACTGGCTGATTAACCCTTGTGGTACCTCAGTATTCCAGTACTCCAGAAAGCCCTCTATCAGATAGCAGAGAATCTCCTGCATGTATTTACCACATCGGAAATCAGGTCCCAACCGTCCACCTTGGCCAAGAACCAGCCAGGGCGTGTACAAGACTGAAATTACAACAGATGTGAGAACAATATGGAGTCTGCCATATTTATTTCCTTTTAAAGATAGATTCCCCAGAGCGGAAGTAAAAAATGCTCTTTATTCAAACGTCATTGAAATGACATTCAGTCAGTAATAATAGCAAGAAATTGTAGCAATGGCGACAGCCCGCGGTTTTGGACTTGACATGCTTTGTCAAGCCATACTGCTATGGATAGCCATACTGCTGTGACCGTGAGCTAAGGCACACTGAAGTCTTTTAGCATGGGTGCTTCTCCATCTCTGTGACAAGTGCTTTCCTTTTAAAGAGGAACTGCTGCAAAAATCTTAAAATTTAAATGTAGAAGTACATTTCTTCCAGCCTAAAATGAGCCATGTACTACTTTTTTCCTATCTTGCTGTCACTTACAGTAGGTATTAGAAATCTGACATTACCAACAGATTTTGGGTTAGTCCATCTCTTCATGGGGGGTTCTCAGCATGGCCTTCATTCCTTATAAAGACTCCCTGAAAAAAGATCTATACAAAGACGTTGGCCAGCCTGCCTGCTCGCTGCACACTTTTGGCAGTTGGACGGAGCAACTGCCATTCACTAACTGCTTTAAAAAAATAAAGAAAACCCTGAGAACCTCCCCCCCCCATGAGAAGATGGACTAGTCCAAAATCTGTTGGTAATGTCAGATTTCTACTTCTTACTGTAAGTGATAGGAACATAGGATAAGATTGGAGGCGCCTACACTCTATCCTCTATGCCCTAGGTTCTCAACATGCGGTACGCGTACCCCAGGGGGTACTTCTGATGGGTCCAGGGGGTACTTGGGCTTGATATATTTAATTAAGTTTAATAAATGTATGGTTTCAGAAAACAACAAATCCTATTTAAACAGCCAAACTAGTATTTCAGCTAATTAAAAACAATAGCAAATGCTTGGAAACGGTTTAGAAACAATTATCAAGTACTACTATTCAGTGTATCTTTATCAAGGGGTACTTGAGATAGTTCTTACCATATCAGGGGGTACTTGGCCAGCACAGGCCTTCAAAAGGGGTACATACCCATGAAATGTTGAGAAACACTGCTCTATGCTATCAAGGCATTTTGTATTGACCTGAGGAAGCAGGTCATGAACCGTGAAACACGTTGTCAGATTGGTTTTTGAATAACAACTTTTTTCCTGCTGAACTGGTGTCTATATCTTCTGGAGAGGTAAACAATTACCTCTCTTTTTATCATTTTTTATTTATATTTATAAACACTAAAATAGAACACACATTGGGCGCCTCCATCCTACCCATTACACAGGAGAAAAGTAATTTATGGCTCATTTCACTCTGGAAAAAAAACATACTTTCCTATTTGCATATGTTTACATGTATTTTAAATTTTAAGATTTTCGCGACAGAGGTCCTTTAAACAATACTGGTTGCCTGGTAGTCATGCTGATCTATTTGGCTGTAGCAGTAACTGAACCACACCAGAAACAACCTAGGATGTCAGAACTACCTGATATGCTGCATGCTTGTTCAGGGTCTATGGTTAAAAGTATTAGAGGCAAATGATCAACAGGATAGCCAGGTAACTGGTATTGTTTAAAGGGACCCTGAGCAGTGCCATAAAAATGGAATCTGGACTTACCTAGGACTTCCTCCAGCCCCTCTTTAGATTGTCACAGTAAGACAAGTTCCAGACTTGGGTGCTGCTTTGCGTATCCTCTAAATACAGGGACATAACGAGGGAGAAAAGTTGCACAGTGCATTACACATGTGATGCATACATTGAAGCACACAGTTCATGAAAAAGTATGCTTCACTGCAACTGTAAAGGCTGGTTCACACTACCAATGCTTTTTACCCGCCATCGATTTGAAAGGCTCTTCCTAATGTGAAGAGTGATTTTTAAAAAATCACTTTGCTCCAGTGTGAACACACACATAGTGTACGGGTAAGAGCTTTTCAAATCACAAGCGCTTAGAAAAAGCTCTTGCAGTGTGACCCAGCCAGCAATGCACACACTGTCTGATACTGCACAATATGCCTTCTGTTTTGATTGGCACAATTCCACCGCAGTATTGATGTAATTGCACCACATTTGCTATGCGATTATATTGTGCACCGTATCACACAGTATCATTGTGAATGCAGCCTAATATTACTAATTGACACACAGATATCATCGCATGCACTTGTACTCTTCAGGTGAGCATGCAGCAATAACTCAAGGCTGCCAGTCAAGGCTGCCTGAGAAGTAATTCTAAACTTAAAGGGTACTTTTACACTAGAGCTTTGCGGTAGCGGTGCGATTTGGAACAATCTCACCGCAGCGGAAAAGTCCGGAAAAAAATAACAGGCAACTTCCGATGCACGTCAGAGAATTGCAGGGTAACGCACTGCAGCTTCTAGTTTGTGTGCAAGTTTAATGCAAATAGTATGCAGATTTGGTGGCCCAATTCCTAGCTTGAGTGACTATCATCTTACTGACCATCTGTACTTGTTATAGTGCAACACTGTTTTGTGTATGGATATTATAGAGCTCAGGAAAGTCCTACTACTGCTGGATATAGAGTACATGGCAGAGTACAGTCATGCAATTTGCATGCAAGTCAGAATTATCATCAGCTAGTTGAGCTAGCTCTTGTGATCTGTAGAACCATTGTTTTGTTGATGAAATTCTGCACATTACTTAAGTACCTATATCAAACAAAGTATTTCTTTTAAAAAATCCTTTGTATTAAATGTGAGTTTTTATCACCACTGCCTGTATATGCAAAATGCACAAATCAGATCTCCTCATTTTGTATTCAGCCATACTACAAATACTAGAGAATAACCAAGCAACTTGGGGTGACCCAAAACCACTAGGAAAGCATGGGCATACCAATCCACCCTGTGACCTCAGCCATAGCACGGGGGCCCAGAGGCTTTGGGGGCCCTTCCTTCTCCCTCTCCCCAACTGCAAGTGGAGACAATTAGCAAAACAACCTCCCCGTTCACTCAAAAAAAGTTCCTGCCACCTCCTCCTGCCATGCAGAGTACAGAGTAGCTGTAATTTTTTCCTGCTGCCAGACGCCGCTTCACAGCAGAACACTCCCTACTGCCATTCGCCGACTCCCGATCACATGACCCTCATGGAGTTTGGGGACCAAGGGGGCCCATGCCATCCTTTTTGCAGGGGGTCCCTATTAAGTCTAGTTACACCCTTATAGGAAAGTATAAGGGACCAAAAGAGACTGAAAATCCCTCCTGCTAAAAACTACACTAAGCACTACCAAGCAGCACGGGGTGACCCAAAACAACTAAGAAAGTATAGGGGACTAAAAAAGACAGAAAAGCTCTCCTACTAAAAAAGCAATGCTTAGTGTGATTTGCCTTCTACAAATACTAGCAAAGAGATTTATCTGCCAGGAAGATAAAGGCAGGTCTTAGGGCTGGTGCACACCAGAGCGGTTCGTTTTTTCCAGAAACGCAAACTCGGGGGCTGCAGCATTTTTTGGATTTCTGAGGCGTTTCTGCCTCAATGTTAAAGTATAGGAAAGTGGAAAACCTCTCTGCAAAACGCTACATCAGAGCGGTTTTCCAGGCGGTTTTGTTACAGAAGCTGTTCAGTAACAGCTTTACTGTAAAAATATATGAAATCTGCTACACAAAAACATTCCAAAAAACGCTACGCATGTTTAGAAAACCTCTCTAAACATGCCTAAAAATCGCTCTCAAAATCTGCTTCAAAAACCTCTAGCATTTTGCGGATCTGCTAGAGGTTTTTTGTGTGCACTGGGCCTTACAGAATACTCCACCAGAGACATTAATTCTTCCTTTTCAAGGGTAGCAACACATCTTTATCCCTTTTTTGAGCTCTGGAAATAAATATCTCTGATTTTTAAAAACTTTTAGGTTCCTAAAACATCCGGCTTTAAAAACCCTGACTACCGTAGTTACAGTATGTTGGTAATGATTTTCAAACTAACTTTATAAAATACAATGATGCGAAAATCACTGTATAATTCCATGCATTACTCCCTGAAGTACCTGTAGCATGATGCTCCACCAAGACACTCCCCCATAATGCAGTTCAGCAGCAACTGCCTTCCTAGATATTTAAAGAGGAACTCCAGTGAAAATAATGTAGTAAAAAAAAGTGCTTCATTTTTTACCATAATTATGTATAAATGATTTAGTCAGTGTTTGCTCACTGTAAAATCTTTTCTCTCCCCGATTTACATTCTGACATTTGTTACATGGTGACATTTTTACTGTGGGCAGGTTATGTAGCTGCTCCTAGCTGTTTTGGCTGTTAGAGACAGCTGTAAACAGCTAATTCCTGTCTGTGAACCTTGTTACATTGTAACAAACTGCCAAAAGTACCGCGGTACTCAGAGCTTCTTGTGGGAAGGGTTTCAGCACAAAATCAGTCATACAGCGCCCCCTGATGGTCTGTTTGTGAAAAGCATTATATTTCTAATGTAAAAGGGGGTATCAGCTACTGATTGGGATAAAGTTCAATTCTAGGTTGGAGTTTCTCTTTAAAACAGACCTGAATGCAGAACTTCCTCTCTGCTCTAACAGATAAGCAACCGCATAACCTTTAAATAAAAATATTTCTTTGTTACAGCTGATAAAAATCCTGCAATAAATTTGCTGTGTGTCCACTTCCTGCTTTCATGAAAGCAGACATAGGGTTAACATCCTGTGTTCACAAACTAGCTGCTCTTCTGGGGCAGCCAGCTGACACAGAGATCAAATTACATTTGTGATTAGTCACAGATAAGGGGGTATTAGACAGGCTAAACTCTCTAAATAAATACAGTGCACATTTCTCTAGGTTCTCCTTCTGTCCTTTGCAAGAGTTCAGGTCCACTTTAAAAGTGTGGCACTCTTTAGTTTCAGAACACACAGAGGATCATCAGTCTGACATGCTTTACATATTGTGGTTCTATCAGTCAAAGGAGGAATGTGACACGAAGTTACTGTAAAACATGTAGAACAGGAAGATGCTGAGGTCAGTGAAGTTTCCAGACATCAGCTCAAGAAATGGTACAAATACCTTTTTGTTCAGGTTACTTTCAATCTTTCACCGTTATGATTCACCAATCTATGCAAAGGGGAACATATAATGAAATGAATAAAAGGAAGTAATGTATACAATGTTGTACATGTAACTTCCAATCATGCTATGGATCCTGGTGGAAGAAGCACTCTCACAAGAAGCAATGCAATCAAGGATTTTATGGTCATAAGGACTAATCACTCCATCAACCTTTGCCCAGAGGATTCCATATACTCCATACCATGAGATGACACAGATCTGCTTACTCTGTGCTTGTAAACAAGAAGCACTAGACTTTTACACTTTCAATGTACGCTATTAAATACTTCTTTCTTGCTTTATTGTAATTCCGGTAGCATGAAGTGACACTCTCTCTCTTTCCAGCATTCTCGTCCCGGGTTTAAATCCCAGCCAGGACACCATCTGCGTGGAGTTTGTTTACTCTCCCTGTGTTTGTGTGAGTTCTCTCCCGCATTCCAAAACAAGTTCATAAGTACAAAATACATATAGAGCTCATGCATGGTATGATAACAAGCAGCAATACACTTACATGTTGATTTCATAGGCTTAAGCTAGTCATACACTATACAATATCCGTACCCAATTAGACGTTCAATTCAACAAAAACGTCTAATTGGGAAGAAAGTCTGGTTAACCATGGCACTGTGGTTGCCCCTCATTGACTCACAGGAAACATCCCATGATTGGGATAGGTCAGTGCTTGTCACGATCAACCCATGATCAAGGGGGTAATGTTGATCGCGGAGCGATCACTGCTGCAGTTGAAAAATGTATGCCTAGCTTAAAGCCAGTATATATGCTAGTGAATTCTCAGCCAGTGCGAGTGGTCAGGGGCGGATCGCTGCTGAGAATCTTGAGTGTGTACAGCGGCCCAGATGTATCCTTAAAAGATTTGGTGTGCCAGGTTTTGTCAGCCAAGTGCATTGTTCCCCTTCTTACCCCTCCCATGCTACCCACCATTGTCCCTCCTCCTCCTCCATAGCAACAGAACACATCTTTACAGCTCTTGGCACCAAAGCCTTGCTGGAGGGATTGATTCCCGCTACTTGCAGGCAACAATATGTATGAATGTGTACAAACCTTGCGTTCTGCAGAGATGGAGACGACTCCACCCCGAGGACACACAATCTTATAATGATACACATAATCCTAACTAATTCATCCAGAATACAGAGCTTTTAACTGATAGCCAACATAATAAACTTGATACCTGTAGGCTACATTTATACTGGCGGGTTGAGTCAGACAATATAATCACATTGCTAGTGCAATGCAATTATATTGTAATAGTACATTCACATCTGTGCATTAGCAGTGCCTGTGAAATCTGTCAGTATAACACAAGTCACACTCAGCGATACTGGACACTGTGCACATTTACAGTAGCAGTGAAGCATACTTTTTATTGACTATGCTTCACTGTATGTGTTGCACCGTGCTCCTCAGTATAATGTGAATTTTCCCTCTGTTGCAATCCTGTTTTTATGTGGACCGCAAATGCAACACCCCAGTGTGAACCTAGCCTAAGGCTACGTTCACAGTGCATGCTGTGTTCACTGTAAAAGCAGAAATGCAATGGAACATAAAAGTGGCATTGCATGTTATGCACGCATTGCATCGGATACAGTGAAGCATGCAGTCAATGAAAAGTACGCTTCACTGTCACTACATGTGTTGGGATGCCACACGCCTTTAGCCCACACCAGCCGCACAGTGAATGTCACATAGATGTTACATTGCAGTGCAACATACCGGGTTACAATGCGGCCATTACGTCGCACCACAACACTCCACTGTGAACATAGCCTTAAAGGATACCTGAGGTGACATGTGACATGATGAGATAGACATGGGTATGTACAGTGCCTAGCACACAAATAACTGTGCTGTGATCCTTTTTTTTCTTTCTCTGCCTGAAAGGGTTAAATATCAGGTAAATAAGTGGCTGACTCAGTCCTGACTCAGACAGGAAGTGACTACAGTGTGACCCTCACTGATTAGAAATTCCAACTATAAAACACTTCCCTAGCAGAAAATTGCTTCTGAGAGCAGGAAAGAGATAAAAAGGTTCACTAGTTCATATATTTTAGCTCTGGCATACTACAATGAATGAGTCATTGAGCAAAACAATAAAAACAGTTACAACTTAAAAAGTAAATTTAAACATAAAATAAGTTATTCTCTCCCTTTTTCTGTGTATGCTATAGTCTTATACTTTGATTGCCCAGTAGAAAGTTATATGTCTTACTGGATCCAAATACTCTAAGCCTATGAACCACTGTAATGCGTCTACACACATCTAATTTTCATTGGCCAGTTTTACCACTTCCGTGAAATATGAGGGCTTACCTACACAACCTGTTCATAGTATTTAAAATCTGTTAGCCCTTATAGAGTTGCTAAATAGCTCAGTGATTGGCTAATCAAGATTGGAGGTGTGTGTGTACCTTAAAGTGAACCTTCGGACTAAACATCTACTTAGCAGAACTGAAAAGGCTTGGTGTTTCTTTAACAGTTTCACAGCATCAGAACTTTGTTATAAACTGAACAGAGGTGCCAAAAGGATAAAAGCAATATTTAAAATATTTAAAAATGCTTAGGAGGCAGTGGTGGACTTACCTCCCTCAAGCAAACACAAAAAAAGTGTAGTAGAAAAAACAGTAAATTTATTGGTACACTCCAAAAATATTGCTTTTATCCTTTTGGCGCCTCTGTGCAGTTTATAACATAGTATATATCCACCCTTGGTGGAGGGGGATACCCCTTTCTTCTCACGTCTACAGAGAGCGACTTCTTAATCCTGAGTGGGGACAGGCTAATCTCCTCACCTGCTTATACAGTGGTTGCCTGGAGGTAACCGTGGTTTGTGAGTATATATCTTACTCCTTTTCATTATACCAATTGTCTTGACTTACTACACTATATTGGGCTCTCGGTTCTTCTTTTTAAGCATCAGAACTTTGCTTTTCTTACCAAAGCATCATTTTTAGCTGCATTTTTATCTAAGCCCCACCCATCAAAGAAAAAAAGCCCAGGCTTTTTTTCCCTGATGCTGTGCAGAGCATGATGGGATTTCCTATGTTGTTATTCACGTTGCCTAGCAACTGGGAGAGGTGCTCAGGACACAGGACAGTTGGAACTGTGTCTCATGCTCCGTCACCTCCTTTCAACCAAAAAGATGGCTGCCATCATGAAATCAAACATTTGCCTGTTCTTATAAAACATTGTGGGTAAGAGATTATAATACCTATCTATTTTAATTAGCATAACTAATGTAACTTAAGGATAGTATGTTTGTTTAGGCTGGAGTTCCTCTTTAAGGTCTCAGAATAATTCTAATGTAAAAAAGGTATCAACAACTTTCAACAGACCCTCTCGTTGAATTAAATAGCAGAAAAAAATGAATGGAAACTTCATCTTTTATCTTATGACTGAAATTCTTATGAGATTGTACTTAAAACGTTTTTTGTTCATGCTGGTTCTTTTGACTTTATCCAATAAAGCTTTTATAAAAGAAAATAAATACCAGTGTTCTTCCAGGTGCAATTACAGCTAAGCAGAGTAGGACACAGGCTATTCCAGCCCTATTACTTAACAGTTACATCGTCAAGGCAACTAACAGACTTGGTGAGCCTTTTTCGAGGCCATTGTCAAAACAGTGCTCTCTTCCCTTGTCTTCATTTGCTCCTGTTTGCTCACCCTGCACCTGCTTCAGCAGAAAAGACCAGCTAATGGAGAGTCCCTAACCACTGGGCAGGCAGAGGAGACAAGCAGAGAGGCTCTGAGAGGTTTATGCGCCGGTATGACTTTTACCAACTTATCAAGTGTAAGCATCACAGTACAAATGGATCAATGGGAATATGCTGGTCTCAATGGTCTTCAGATTACATTGCAGCTACTCCACTAAAGCACAACCTAAGCTTAATTTCTGTCATATATAGGAAAGATGATTTCTAATGGGCTTTGTGGTATACAGCACAACATAATTATTGTAGCCCACAAACAAACGTTTCTGTACAGTATAAAAGCTGCAACAAACAGGAGAACGCCAGGCTTGCAAGATCTGACCAAACTTTATTTAGACACAATTTCTACATGAAATAAATAAGTACTACCTGAAAAAACATCCTAATGCCTTGTACAAACTGGTGTTCAGACGGGGCTTTTTCACATTATTTGGCATGGGTGGTTGTGTTATGTACTGCAGATCACAGCCTCAAGTGATGCTGTGCTATATCACGGACACCATTCATTACACTGAATGGGGCAGAAGATGTGTCCTACACTGAGCAAATACATTGCTTGGCACTGCAGCACACTAGCGGGAGTGTCAGATATGGCTTTCCATGCAGTGTGTGAGGCTATTGCACGTTTGATACAGTGTAATGCACAGAGGGAACAAGGAAAAGTATCCTGATTTAACGCATACAGTGAAGGATAGTCAATGAAAAATATGCTTCACTGCAACTGTAAACACGCACGTTGTCCATTACCGCACAGCATGCCTTGCATTATGGTGATGGATTTCACCGTACTGCTAATGCTCTGATGTGAAGGTGCCTTTAAAGGACAACTGTAACTAGAGGGATATGGACGCTGCCATATTTATTTCCTTTTAAACAATACCAGTTGCCCATCTGTCCTGCTGATCCTCTGCCTCTATCACTTTTAATCAAAGACCCTGAACAAGCATGCAGCATATCAGGTGTTTCTGACATTACTGTCAGATTTGACAAGATTAGCTGCATGCTTGTTTCTTTCTGGTGGGATTCAGTCACTACAGCAGGGCTGCCAGGCAAATGGTATTGTTTAAAAGGAAATAAATATGGCATAGGCCAAAATATGCATTCGACATCAGATATAGGAACCCCCCACCTCATGGATACTCACCGGAACGTCCGAAATGCCACTTACGGAATGCTGACTTGTATCACTGTATCTGGGAATGCCCTGTAATATCCATTTTCTAAGACTCTGTTTGTATTTTGATCCGAAGAATGTGTGGGAAAGAGATTCCTAAAGATCCGGGTCTATTACTGTTCAATTATTGGGAGACAGGGTCTAGAGCGGACGCAGGGAAAGTGCCAAATAGGTTGGTTCACACAGTTGTCATTGCAGCTAGAAAAATAATTTGTAATCAATGGATTTTCCCAACGACTTCAAGAATTGGAGAACTTAAGAAAGAACTGATTTTTTTTATTTGAGAGGGAAAAATGTATAACTTTGGCGCACAAAAGCAAATTCACTAAAAGATTTTTTGAAAAAATTGAGAAAGTTTATTACATATCAATATACTAAACCAGAGATAGAAGTAATAATGGAACCATTCAAATACATAGAGTGGTACTGTGTGGAGCAACTCCATGGCACCTTGGGAAAGCTTGAATGCCCAGATAAAATATAGTTGACGGAGAAAGTAGGTTTATAGGAGTTGGGAGACTAATACCCCTAAGCACATAGAAGATAGTACTATAATGAAGATTGCCCCTCTTGCCAAAATACTCACAGTTGGAGTTTTTTAAAAGCACTTAATACACAGGCTATTACATTTTTTAAAGTAGTGTTGAAAGGAATTGGGCAGGATGTTTGATGTTGGGGGGGTGGGGGGAGGGGAAGTTAAAGGGTGAAAAATTGTATGGAACGGCTAGCAATGTACAATTCTGCATTGAAGGCTACGGACCGGTGTTTGTATGACTGACTATGA
Source organism: Hyperolius riggenbachi (assembly GCF_040937935.1). NCBI lineage: Eukaryota > Metazoa > Chordata > Amphibia > Anura > Hyperoliidae > Hyperolius > Hyperolius riggenbachi. The sequence goes on from NC_090648.1 coordinate 149,189,821, forward strand.
AGAATTTCTTTAAAGGGACTCCGAGCAGTGCAGAAACTATGGAAAGATGCATATCATTTTAAAGCTCTCTTTCTCCTCTTTCCAATGATATATAAACCGCTGCCCTACGCCTTTTAGTTTTCACTATTTTCGCAATTGAAATTGCCGCGGCCACAATTTCAATCACGAAAATAAAGAAAACTAAAAGGCGTAGAGCGACGATTTAGGTGTCGCTAGAAAGAGGAGAAAGAGAGCTTTAAAATGATATCCATCTTTCCATAGTTACTTGTATTACACAGGACGACACTTTCCCCAGTGTCAGCAGCTCCATTCAGCAGAAAAAGTCGGCCTGTGTAATACAATGTAACTATGGAAAGATGGATATCATTTTAAAGCTCTCTTTCTCCTCTTTCTGGCGACACCTAAATCGTTGCCCTACGCCTTTTAGTTTTCTTTATTTTCGCGATTGAAATCAATTTCAATCGCAAAAATAGCGAAAACTAAAAGGCGTAGGGCAGCGGTTTATATATCATCGGAAAGAGGAGAAAGAGAGCTTTAAAATGATATGCATCTTTCCATAGTTTCTGCACTGCTCGGAGTCCCTTTAATTCTCTTGATACACAATTGTAAGGATCCTTTTTATAATATGCCTTTTCATCCTGAATAAAGAAAAAAAAATATGGCAGCCTCCATATCCCTCTCGTTACAGTTGCCCTTTAATATATAATTGCATTGTATTGTCCAACATAACATCCCAGTGTTAACATAGCATAAGGGTCAGTACCCATGACTCGCTGTTCCGGATGCTGCAAATAGGGTCTTGCTGCCTGGTGAGATGTATGTGCACAGCACTAGTCAAGTGCCATTCTACTGCCTGTAAATGCCTGGAGCCTTCTGCAAGAACCTAGCTCTTCTGCAGTAGCGAATGGTATTCAGTAAACCCACAACCACCCTTTAGGGCTCAGACATACTATAAGCGCTTTTCTGAGCTCTTTTTGGCCTCCAGAGCTTTTTAAAGAAAACCTGTAATGAAAAAATCCTCCCCTGGGGGGTACTCACCTGGGGTGGGGGAAGCCTCCGGATCCTATTGAGGCTTCCCCCATCCTCCTCGGTCCCACGGCGGCGGCGATAAAGCTCCCCGAACAGTGGGGATGTAAATATTTACCTACCTGGCTCTAGCGCAGGCGCAGTATCGGCTCTCCGCTTGGAGATAGGCAGAAATAGCCGATCGCTGTCGGGCCGCTCTAATGCGTATGCACAAGTCTCCTGCGCCTGCGCAGTAGAGCGGACCCAACGGAGATCGGCTATTTTCTCCTAACTCCGTGCGGAGAAACGCAACAGCGCCCCTGCTGGGGCCAGGAAAGGTAAATAAATCAGCGCTTAGGAGGATTCCGGGACACCTCGGGAGAGCCAGCGCTGGATTGCATGCAGCTACAGGGGAGGGGGAAGCCTCATTGGGACCATGAGGCTTCCCCCTCCCGAGGTGATTACCCCCCCAGGGGAACTTTTTTTTGTTACACGTTATTTTGACTTCCATTAAAATCGCAATCTCGTTAAAATTTTACCGCACAATTTTACTGCAATTTTAATGCAAGTCAAAGGGAGCATTTTTTAAAAAGCTGAAAGCTCTGGAGGCCAAAAAGCACCCAGAAAAGCGCATATAATGTGTCTAAGCCCTTAGAGTAATTTCCCAGCAGGTGTAAGGGAACAGCGACATGGTGACAACACTGCATTGGGTCCAGAACACTTAGGGCAGTCCTTGTGCTGACAGGAGCACTACTGTCAAACAGTCTCAAATTTATTTTGTGGATTTAAGTTTACAAAACCACAGCAATCCTAAGGGTTTAATAATACAATAAATCGATGAAGGAGTGTAATAGCAGCAGCGGCGAGCGGTGCCGCCGCTGCAGCTGCCTCCACGGAAGGGACCTGGGGGACGTCGGCTGCGGCGAACGCTTACGCCGCCGCAGCCGTCTCGGCGCTCCTGCCCGTCTTCTCGGAGTGTAGGACGCAGAGGACGGGGCTTTCTGCTGCACATAGGGTCCCTGTCTTGCGCGGGCGCGCGCATAGACAGGACCTTTATTCCGGGAGGAGAGGCGTCAGCTGACCGGCTGGTCGGCTGACGTCAGAGGAGTCCCACGGCGCCCGGGATTGGCTGATTCAAGGGGGCGTGCCAGTGGGGTCTCCTCTGTTTCATAAGCCTCCTGGCTTCATTGTAAGATTCAAATGTGGAACAGAGGCGCCAGCAGGATAAAAATTCATAAAATCTTTAAAAATGCTCGGAGGAAGTGGTGGGCTTGCCTCCCAAAAGCAAACAAGAAGTCCTGTTTGTATAAATTAACACATTTATTTATACGGTACCCCAAACAGAAATGCAACGCGTTTCGCAGGTCAAGCCCGCTTCATCAGGTAAAAATGGGGACCACAGAAAGTCTGTAAAATCAGGATTAGCGCCTGATTTTACAGACTTTCTGTGGTCCCCATTTTTGCCTGATGAAGCGGGCTTGACCTGCGAAACGCGTTGCATTTCTGTTTGGGGTACCGTATAAATAAATGTGTTAATTTATACAAACAGGACTTCTTGTTTGCTTTTGGGAGGCAAGCCCACCACTTCCTCCGAGCATTTTTAAAGATTTTATGAATTTTTATCCTGCTGGCGCCTCTGTTCCACATTTGAATACACTGTGTCCACTCCTGGTGGAAGGGAGTACCACCCTCTTTCTTTTTCTACAGAGAGAGACTTCTTAGTCCTGAGTGAGGATAGGCTTAATCTCCTCACCTGCCTTTTTAGTGGTTGCCTGTATGGTAACCCATGTTTGTGAGTATATTTCTCGCACATTAACATTTGATCATATCATCTCAACATACTGCACCATATCGGGCTCTCGGTTTCTCTTTTTGTCTTCATTGTAAGATTGTCTGTTGTCGTGAATACTTGCGTGTGAGCGCACAGACCTTAGGTAGTTCCCTGGTGTTGATGCTACGGATTTCACACCAAGCTTAGGAATTTTGCAGTCTTGTTATTGTTATTTTGTTATACTAGTTCCGGGGTGTTGCCAAGGATTTCACACCCAGGCTAGGATATTATTATTGTATTGATCTCCTGTGTACGACTCTGGCTAGCACTCTGACTTTGAATCTGTTTTCTGATCCTGTACTTCTGCCCATCTGTCTACCTGTTGCTGAACCTCTGCCTGATTACCGATTACCCTCTTGCCTCACGATTCTATACCGATACGTACCTTCCTGTTGCTGAACCTCTGCCTGATTACGTATTACTCTCTTGTCTCACGATTTTGTATATATTTGCCTCTCTGTTGCCGAACCTTGCCTGCCTGACCATTCTACTCCCCAGTGGGCCCTCGCCACTGGTGAGGTACTAGTTACACCAGCTCCTTGGTGGAACCGTTCTGTTAAAGCTGTAGTACAGCCCCAATTACCTGCTCTTACAGGGTATCTGTCATTGTAGTAGTATTGTATCTCCTAGGCTGCTGTTCAGTCTGGGTCACCCGCCCCACGGGTATTCTTGTGCCTGCAGTACTATCTGAATCACCCGCTCCCCGGGAGAGTCAGCCTCTTCGTTATTGTACTCTCCAGCCTGCTGGAACTTGTACGCTAGTGCATGTTTAGTGTACTGATAGTACCTCACCAGCCCCTCTGGTGAGGTCTGGTCAAACTATTAAAGTTACTGTTGCACCCAAACACTTACACTTTGCTAGGTTTCCAGAGGTTAGTCATACTTGTATTATTGGTGATTCTGCAGATCATTAATAATCAGGTATACGTCTGTATTGTTGGTGATACTGCAGATCACCAATAATCAGATACTCTCTGTGTGCTGACACCAACCGTTACAAGGAATCCGCACACAGACTTGCAGAAACAAGGTGCAATTTACATCTTACCCAGAAGGCCGACGATCATTTCGGGGCCACCAGGGATCCCCTTTGTCAAAGCATAGGCCAGAAAAACATGGTACATGTTTTTCCGGCCTATGCCTTGACAAAGGGGACCCCTGGTGGCCCCAAAACGATCGTTAGCTTTCTGGGTCAGATGTAAATTGCATGTGTGTGTGATGGGACAATAAATTGTTCACCTTGTTTTTGCAAGTCTGTGTGCGGACTCCTTCATCGATTTATTGCATAGAGCGGCCTGGGAGCCCAGCCCCAGCATCCACATACCCATTTGTGCGGTTCTACTTCTTTCTTTATTTTTTAATAATAGACATAACATTATACTGGTCATCATGAGTTAAGAGATATAGCACACATTACTTTGGCATGCTAGAAGATTACTGCATAGTGAGAAGCCATTTTTTCCAAATATTCTGAAGAAAGTTCATCACTATGCATGTACTGTATTGTACAGTTAGGTATTAACAAGTGTAAGGGTGTAATCCAAGCAGCGGTTCCCTGCTCCGGGATCACAATTACAGATCTGTCCATTTTGGCACCTTACGCCATCATAATTTGCAGATGACAAACAAGAAATAAGAAGAGCGGTTTGCTTTTTGAGATGAAAGTAGGCCAGCCTGGAGCTATTCTGCACTAAAGTCTTTAATCTGTATAAAACTGCTTGAGGAAACTTAAAGAATATCAAGCCTCTCCGAATCCTTCCAAGGACAACTTGTGTACTCTGTATGGTCAAAAATGAGGCTCCATCCAAAGCCTCTCCCATCCTGTGAGCAGGAAAGGAGCAGTGCTCTGAAAGCCATCTCTGTGTGAGCAATCACAGTGTCAGGTTTCAAAACAGATCCAGTCACACTTCCACTACATTTGCAGTAAAGCGAAGGGTTTATGAAAAACTCTTGCCAAGACACCGCTCGCTTCAAAGCCACAGAATGGTTTGTTAGCTTATTAAATTCAGACAGAAAAAAGTAGCTACACATTCCACTTAAAGCTGTCAGAGATCAAACATAACCAGACATTCCGGGACTCGCTAGCTGAAAAGGTTTAAGAATGCCAGTGTCTCCTGGTGTGTGCAGAAATCCTTGCTTTTTGCTTTATTTTTGCTTTTCTACAACACTAAAACTGTGAAATAGGAGGCAAGATCAAACTAATCAACAGAAAGCAACTCAAATCTAATTACTTGTAAAATAGCCAAACTGAGGATTGAAGATAAAAACAAATGAATACACTTTACAGACACTAAAGTATGTAAAATCCCTTCACCTGGGCTGCACATCGGTTGTCTATTGCATTAGAGCCGACATTCAGTGTAACGCAGCCTGTGTAGGTATATAAATAAACATGAACTAGATTGCCACCTAGTTGATAATAGAAATCGGGTTTTCAAATGGTAAAAAAAAGCATGAGAGGCTACACCTGTTCCTGACTTCTGTTCTGATGATCTGCCTCTAATACTTTTCGGCCACGTTCACAGTGTTGCAGTGCAGTGTAACAGCCGCTTTGTAACACAGTTTACTGCTCTGCAATACGCACAATATATGCAACGTTCACAGGGCAGTGTGAGAGTTGAAGTACAACTGAGGCTCAACACACACCATACAATGTTGGCTGTTCAATCTTACCACTTTCATGTAGTATAAGAGCTTATCAATTCAATCATTCAAGGTATTTTCAATCTGTTGGCCCTTATATTACATAGATTTGGTAAATCTGTACAACCAAGATTGTATGGTGTGTGTTGAGCTTAAGTGTGCCATGGTAGCTCACTGCATGCGTTAATGGTTACAGTGAAGCATAGTTTTCATTGTATGCTTCACTGTGGGTAATACCTTCCCGATCCTTTGCGTTCCTGCTATCACAAGGAACCCAACAGTCACTGTGAACACGGCCCAAGTCACTGGCCCAGAATGAGCATGCAGATCAGATGCTTTAACAGGTCTGACTCCACTGGCTGTATGCTTTTTGCAGGTCAGTGACTCAGAAACAACTAAAGCCTAGTACACACTTTCAATTATGATTGACCAATCACTGACCAATTTTACCACTTCCATCATGTAGTATGAGGTTTTACTTACACAATCTGCTACTTGTATTCAATAACCATTGACCCTCATGCTACATGGCAGTGGTAAAATTGGTCAGTGATCGGTCAATCATAACTGAAAGTGTGTACCAGACTTAATGCTCAGCAGAAGACAGCCTCAGCAGCTCTCACTTCAGTCTCCCTTTAAAGTGAACCAGAGACGAAGCACCCTCATGTATTTTACCATATATATCAGTGGGAACATTAGAGAAAACACCTACCGTGCTCTCTGCTTTATTATTTACTAATCAGCCTGCTTCTTAACAGCTCTGATAAAATCCCCGACTGAGCATTCAGTCTGGCTTTGTTCAGGAATCATTATAGCTGAGTCTGTCTTCTGTGCTGTCTTTTCAAGCCCAAGCCTTCCCCCTTGTGGCTCTGCTCAGGAATCATTATAGCTGAGTCATTATAGCAAAGCCAGACTGAATGCTCAGACTGGGATTTTATCTGGGCTGATAAGGAGCAAGCTGTGCAGTGCAGAATGAAACAGAGAGCACGGTAGGTGTTTTCTCTAATGTTCCCACTGATATATATGGTAAAATACATGAGGATGTTTCATCCCTGGTTCACTTTAAAGGACAACTGAAGTGAAAAAAATATAGAGACTGCCATATTATTTCCTTTTAAATAATACCAGTTGCCTGACATCCCTGCTGATCTATTTGGCTGCAGTAGTGTTTGAATTACATTAGAAACAAGAAAGCAGCTAATTTTGACAGATCAGACACCAGATCTGCTGCATGCTTCTTCAGGGTCTATGGCTAAAAGTATTACAGGCAGAGGATCAGCATAACAACCAGGCAATTTGCGTTGTTTAAAAGGAAATACATATGGCAAATTCCATATCCCTTTCCTTACAGTTGTCCTTAAATGACACTCTTTTCTGTGTTAATGATACATAATTACTTATTACAAGCCCAGCAGTAAAATGTAGAAAGAGTATAGATTATGTGCACTGCCTTGTAGGATACCAGTCTTACTTGTCTGAACTTGCTTGGCAATCCAAATGAACGAGCATCTGTTCCAATCTGTTTAGCTAACACTTCTACCACAGATACTTTACACAGCACTGTATACCATTTCCAGAGTACAGTCACACTCCCTATGTGTACATATAGACGGGATGTCATACATTTATCAGTTCTTCTGAATATAGTACATTGGCTTACACATGCCACATAACAGCTGTTTGGTTTTTCAAGTTTAAAGGCAATTTACAAGTTTGTAATAAAACTGTCAAAAACATATAAAGGGTACAGCACAGGGCTGTGGAGTCAAAGTCTGATCAATTTTGGGTACCTGGAGTTAGAGTCTGTGGTTTTAATGAACTGAGGAGTCGGAGTTGGATGATTTTTATTCCAACTCCATAGCCCTGGTAAGAGTTTGACTAAGGAGTTAATGAGGAGTAAGCAATTTTGTGTACCTGGAGTCGGAGTAGTTGTCGGAAGTTTCATAAACTGAGGAGTCGGAGTTGGATGATTTTTTTTTACCAACTCCACAGCCCTGATACAGCACAAGTCTATTTTTTTTTCTTTGTAATTTAGGCTGCTTTCACATTAAGACGTTACAGGCGCACGTTAGTGCAGCCTGTAACGCAGCCCCACCGCACAGTAATGAAAAATCAATGGGCTGTTCAGTGCCCACGTTGCGTTACGTTGTAACGCAGCACATCCGTTGAGAGTGCTGCATGCTGTGCGTTATGCGCGGCTAAGCCGCGTTAGACTGTGCGCACATGCTCAGTAGTGTTGGGGAGGAGTGGAGAGCGGCCAGGCACATGGCTAATTAATATTCACTGCACGGTGTGACGTGCAGTGTTTACTTCCTGGAGCGGCCGCTCTGTGTGGCGATTGGCCGGGCGGGACCACGTGATGCCGCATGCGTCCAAGAGTACGCATCACGGCATCACGGACGTCAGAGTGAGCTGCACAACACGGCTCACTCTGACGTCCACATCAGATAACACCAGGCGTTATGTTAGGGGCACGTTATGTGCCCTATAACGTCCCCTAAACGCAACGTCCTGGTGTGTAAGTAGCCTCAATGTTATTCAAACCAATATTTTAAGTCTGCAGCTAGTAAGGACTTTCAAAACGTAGTCTGTAGACTCAAATACTACTTGCAACCACAGCAAGAGTACTCTGTTTGGAGTACAGACTGTCCATAAAATCCCACATAGCTGAATAGTAATTAGACTGACCAGTTAGTTTACATTTTTCCTGAATAAATCCCGACTCTTTGTACACACACACACACACACACACACACACACACACACACACACTTTATTCTCCCAGAACCTAAAGCAGACAGTCCTTTCGCACTGTGCACATTGCATTAGCATCGCAAATTCTACCAAAAAGTCACACTGTGCATTAGATGTGCAGTGCGACTATACAGTGAAGCATACAGTACAATGAAAGTATGCTTCACTGCCACTGTAAATGCATGTTACCTGGTTAACACACAGAAAGCTGTGTGTTACTTTGTCAGAACTCCCTGCACTGCATTAAATCGGAAAGCCCCATAGGAATATTATTGCATTGCAATGCAATAATATTGTCTATTGCCACACAATGCAATGGACACAGTTTGAATGGGCCCTTAGTGGGATTTTGTTCTTGCTCAACAAGAGCAGAACTTTACTTTGAAAAGAGTCAGGACTCTTCACCTTGTGTCCTATTAGGGCATCATTGGTGCAGGCAGACAGAAAACAGGCTGCTCAAAGCAAGATGTTCCCAGCAATAGACATGCATAGAGGAGAAGGGGCAGCGAGGTGACATCTGCATGAGAGAATCCTGCCACTTGACTCAAGCAACGGGATACAGGTACAATTTATGCCTCTTATACATGTGGCAAAACTCATCAAGATCCTACCAGCTGGCTTACTGGCAGCACAGTGTGTTCTTGCATAGAGGTATCCTTGTGCCTGATGTTGACCACACAGACAAACTGAACTGTCATCTCCAAGAAAATACATTTTAGCTTTGAATATTGCGAAAAGAAGTTTCCTTTTAATTGTGCCATCGCCTTAAAAATTATCCCTGCTGCTTCCAAGGTAAGGAAATGAGGGAGAGAAATAACATTTTTAGGCTACTTTCACAGTGGCACATTGCAAATGCGATTTTACTGTTTTGGTACGTTCGCATTGGCGCACTTGTGTTATTTTGAAGGATTTTGCCTCACTGCTAAGCATGCAGATACCCATTTGCTAAATAAGGTAGGCCTCAATTACTGCCAATAATTCTCATCAAACATGGTGATCTAGGGCAACCAGTTTAGTACTGTGGTCCTCAAGTGGTTAAAGGACAAATTAAGTGAGAAGAATATGGATGCTGCCATATTTCATTTCTTTTACACAATACCAATTGCCTGGCAACCCTGCTGATCTATTTGGATGCAGTAGTGTCTAGATAACACCAGAAACAAGCATGCAGCTAATCTTGCCAGATCTGACAATAATGTCAGAAACACCTGATCTGCTGCATGCTTGTTCAGGGCCTGTGGCTAAAAGTATTAGAGGCAGAGGATCAGCAGGAGGGCCAGGTAACTAGTATTGCGTAAAAGGAAATAAATATGGCAGCCTCCATATCCCTTTCACTTTATTTGTCCTTTAGTAGCCAAAGCCCACTGGTACTGAAGTGGTTACATTTAATATACATACTGTGTCTCCTGATGTCCGGCTTCCAGCACGTAGCCACACTCCCTTGCACAAGAGGTCATAGGCCGATCTCTATATCCAATTGAGTATATTTAACTTTATTTATTCAGGGATACAAGTTAGGGCCAGTGCACACCAAAAAGCGCTAGCATAATTGCAAACGCTTCGCGTTTTTTGAAGTGATTTTTCAGAGCGATTCTAGGCATGTGCCTAGCGATTTCTAATCATGCCTGGCAATTTTTGGAGAGTTTTGGTGTAGTGTTTGTTATTTTTTGTTACAGTAGAGCTGTAACTGAACAGCTTCTGTAAAAGAAACGCTTGAAAAATTGCTCTGCTCTAGCGCCTTTCAGAGCGATTTTCCACTTTCCTATACTTAACATTGAGGCTGGATCACCTCAGAAATCAGCAAAAATGTTGCAGGACTCACATTTGCGTTTGGGATAAAAGCTCATCACATCCTATTCAAATACATTAGCCAAGCGCTTTTCAAAGCGATGGTGTTTTTAAAAACACTCAGAAGCGCTCTTGGTGTGCACCAGCTCTCACTTTGTAAAAGCGATTCAGAAGTGATTTGGCAACGCTCCTACCTGCGCAATCTCTCCAGAAATGCTGCAGGCTCCGCAATTGCGATTTGACCTAATCGCCATTGTGGGCATAGCGCTTTTGGAATAGTAGTCGATCCAAACACGCTGCCAAAAATGGTCAAGTGGGTCTCAGGCCATAAGGTTTCTGAAAATATTACAGTTTGTTCTACTTGGATAATTATACGACCCATGGGGGCTTTATAATGCTACACAAACTGCAGCAACACTGCCTCAGGTGCTACATGTATCTAATCCTGTTGATATCAAAATACGCAAACGAATAAAATGCCTGCCTCCAATCTGCATTCCTCAGACCAACACCGCTATAATATTGTTAGGCTATATACTATCCTGAGGTCATGACAGTTAGGAATGAGCTTTGACATACAACATAACAGAGTCTAGATACAAGGCACAAGGTAAACCTATAGAAGGGGCTCTCAAGGCTGACGTTGAAGTCATGGAATATAGTTAGGCCAGAAACCCACTAGGAGCGATTTTCTGAGCGCTTTGCAATTTGAAAACTCTTGCTAATGTAAGGCTATGGGTGTGATCCCACTTGAGCAATGTGATTTTATAAAAATCCCCCATAGCATTGCATTAGCAAGAGCTTGTTTTAATCACTAGCGATTAGAAATCGCTCCTAGTAGGTTTCTGGCCTCACTTTGCCTAGCTGGACATAATGTGCATTGATTTTTGGAATGTATAATCGGGAAGCGGTTTCCTTACATGCTAAATTAATCTTTTTGCCCCTGGTATCATCAGGTGACTACTAGTCACTGTAGAACCCGCTCTATGAACAGAGGTGGTTCAGTTTCCCCTATGAACAAGGACATGAAAAAGAAGAGTTCTTGTGAAAACATTCCTGGTATCTTCTCAATTAGCTCTGCCTGCTTTTGAAGTGCACAGCTCTATGACCCATTAAATATGATCATAAAACTATCTTCAAAAATGCACATCACACTGGAAAATTCCTTGCACGTTAGCCACAAAGTATCTATTGTATCTTAAAAATGATTCCTCCATGAAAGGACTTTAGTTTTGGCCTGGAGAGATCTGCATTCTACCAACTACACAGAAGACTTAAGTGCTTTGTACAAATATGACCCCAGAATAATTACACGTGTAAAATCATAATCTACGTAGCAAATGAAAAGAAAGTGGTTTAAAAGGACCTAGCATGAACATTTTTTCTATTAAGATCGATTACAACTTATGGGAACTTGAGGCTACATTCACAGTGCGGAGTTCCGTTACAAATTCTGCAAAAGTAGGATCGCTTTGCAACGGAGGGTAAACGTCGCATAGTGCTTTATATGTGTGGTGGCACGCATGCAGTGAAGTATACAGTACATACGAGGTATGCTTCACTGCTCTGCTAACGTGCCAATGTGAACATTGCATCACATTCGCAATGCGATTATACCGTCCGGTGCAACGTACCGTAATGCCTCACTGTAAACATAGTCTACTGGGTATGATTAGCAAATCCAAGGAAATTTGATGCAAAGGTGAATTTGGAGTTCGAACTGCTTAGCTGATATAAGTAACCATTCTTGGAGCTATGAGGAAATTGACATCAGCTCCATTTATTCAAGAGCTACTGGTGAGAACTGATATGGAATCTCTTAAGGCCCATACACACGGAGTACAAATGGCTGTACAGACACGTGTTGAGCGACGGTTCGCGCAACAGTTTGTTCATGTGGACACGGCAGTAGACAAAGACAGTCTGCAGACACAGCCATGTCCGAGCTCGTGGGTTGTGACGCATGAACCATTGCGACGTCTGTTGTTGTCCTCACGTGTGTATGGAAGTCTTCTGCAGACAGTAGAGTCGCTCTCAACAGACATCCGGTTGTCGGCTCTATCTATCATGGACAACTTTCACCGTATCTTCGCCCCTTCTGTTGTCGCATGTGTACAACTGTCGCGAACACTAATTGTCGCTGCCATTAATCAGTTGATGTCTCTTGTCTGTCGCTGCTCACAGCTACAGACATTTGTACGTCGTGTGTATGGGGCTTAACCCCACACCATCCACAAAATGGCTAAACCATGGTAACTCCTCCATTTTTCTTCCTGCCCCACTACATTATCTCTAATGCTTAATGCAAAGCATTGCTAGCATGACATTAAGTTATTTGTGTTTCAGATTTATGGAGGGTTCACACTTCATCATTCATCATTCTCCTACACACCACATGCTTTTGTTCCCATTGTAATACACATGTTTTAGCACAGTAGGTATTGATTGTAAACGAGAAATTGTGTGGTGCTGAAAAATGCTGCACTGCCATAAGTTCTTCCCCACATGCAGGAATTGCATTAGATATGAATGAGCTGATTGATTTACATGGGCTGACAGTTCTAATGCAAATTTGCTTGCATGGAAAATGTACATTTCTTAAGTGTAAACCCACCTTAGGCTAGTTTCTCACTGATGTGCTGCACTGCACATTCTGTAAAAACAGGATTCCAACGCAGCGGAGAGGAAAGGTTTCATCGTACGTTACAAGTGTGATGTGATACAGTGAAGCATTCAGTACATGAAATGTATGCTTCACGGCAACTGCAATGCTTGCGCGGTCCATTAATGCGCAGCATGCCTTGTGTTATTCCAACACACCGCTAATGTGAACATCTCATTACAATATAAATCGCATCACGTTTGCGATGCAATAATATCGTCTGATGCAACTTGTCAGTTTGAAAGTAGCCTTATTCTCATCTTAACTTAATTGTATATTAGAGAACAGAATTATTTTTTTTGGGGGGGGGGGGGGCTACGTTCTCAGTGGGCTTTGTATTCCATGTGACAGCAGGAACGCAATGCAACAGGTCTGGAAAGCGGTGGCACACGTTACCCACGTGTTGCGCCGCATACAGTGAAGCATATGAAAAGTATGATTCACTGCCACTGTTAACACACGTTTTGCAGTAACACACTTTACGCAATGCGTTATGATGCCGCACACCACTGGACCGCAACACACCCGGCGCACTGGGAACGCATAGGTCATGCATTGCATCGTGTCAATGTTAGCATTTTTTAGAAAAGTAGTTGGTAATGTAGGCAGAGATCAGAGCATAGATAGCTGAGCATAATGAATACCTAATGCAGGCTCCATGCAGTTCTCAATATTTCTAAAGATGACAGATAGTAACGGGAAAAGCATTAGCTTTGTTTTATGACATTTGCTCCTGCTCGTCCTGGCTCTGACACAATGGAAAAAAACAGTTGGATCTGAGTAAAAAATGTGTCACAGGAGGAAGAGAGCTAGAAGACAGCTGGGCCACCAGCCTCGGTCACTTTACAGGTGCCAAGTTGTGCAACAACTGGATCATAAATGGTGTGACAAGTCTGCTACAGACACACGGAGATGTCAACACATGTCTGCTGTGTACAATAGCTTGTGTCTAATCCAGGGGGCTTTAATCTATGCTTATGTTTTCCAGCTGCTCAGGAACTGCTTGTAGGAGAACAAATAATCTCTGGCGTACAGCTTGGCTGATTGTACTTCTGTAATCTTATATAGTTTAGGTGTTTATGTAAACCGTGCAGGGGTGAAGAAAAAGGACTTAAATGCACTACAAAAGCATTTCTTGAGTCTTATCCATAAACTAATTGTTTGCATGCGTACAACATTGGGCTGGTGCACACCAAGAGCGGTTCTGACCGTTTTTTAAAACGATTGCGGGGGGTAAAACAGCTTGGCTAATGTATTGCAATGGGCTGGTGCACACCAGAGCGGTTCGTTTTTCCCCCAAACACAAACTCGGGTCCTGCAGCATTTTTGCTGATTTCTGAGGCGATTCTGCCTCAAGTTAGGTATAGGAAAGTGGAAAATCGCTCTGAAAAGCGCTCGATCAGAGCGAATTTCCAAGCATTTTTGTTACTGAATAGCTAATATAAAAAACGCTACACAAAAAAACGCTCAAAAAAAAAAAAAAACCCGCTAGGCATGTTTCAAAAATCGCTCTAAACATGCCTAGAATCGTGCTGAAAAAAAAACGCTTCAAAAACCGCTAGTGTTTGCGGATCCGCTAGCGGTTTTTGGTGTGCACTGGTCCATTGTTAGGATGATCGGTCATTCAAACCTTACAGCCAAACCTATGTAGCAGATCGATACCTTTTTTTTTCAAAGATTTTTATCTGACATGTGTACACAGCTTTAGTTTATCCAATCATAGTTAAACTCATTCAATCACATTTGCAGAAGACATATTAAATACCAGCAAATGGTTCTAGACAACCATGGATCACTCATTAAAGTGGACCTGAACTCTTGTACAGGGCAGAAAGAAAACATATAGAAATGTACTCTGCATGTATTTGGAGAATTCCCCCTCATCTGTGCGCTGTATTATGATCTCTCAGCTGTGTCAGCTCAGGAATCTCCTCTGCCAGGGAAGAGCAGCTGATCTGTAAACACAGGATGTTAATAATATGTCTGCTTCCATGAAAGCAAGAAGTAGACACTACAGATTTATTGCAGGATTTGTATCTTCTGTAACAAATAAATGGTTTTTCGTTAACTGTTATTATGCTGTTGCGTATCTTTTAGAGCAGAGAGGAAGTTCTGAGTTCAGGTCCGCTTTAATTGTGAAACTTGTACAAGTTGTACAAAAAAGCTTCATGAATTCTCCAGCAATCTAATAAAATAAAAACATAAAAGGAAGTAATCAAAAACCTCAATTGGAACAATTCACTGCTGGAAGCAGTTTCCTAGTCAGAAATGTCAAGCGATATAAAGCCCCATCTACACCATACAATTTTTTGTACGATTTGATTCATTTATTCGATTCAATCGACATGTCCGATCAGTATTCGATTCAATGCAATTTGCCATTGCAAAACAATAGCAAATTGAATAGAATAGAATCCCGATCGGACATGTTGGATTGAATCGATTTGAATCAATCAAAAAAAATTGTATGGTGTAGATGGGGCTTAAAAGTCTGCCAGTTCCAAAAGTCAGAGCTGAAGAGGAGAGGTGCAGTCTGCACAGTGCTGGTGCAACAAGGTACAGTGTGATCTTTGTAAGGGCTGGTTCACACTGCAGCTTTTTCTATGTGCTTGTGATTTTAAAAGCTCTTGCTAATGTAATGCTATGAATCTGTCCTTACTTGAGAGATGTGATTTTATAAAAACCCATAGCATTGCATTAGCAAGAGCTTTTCAAATCACTAGCACTAAAAAAAGATCTTGCAGTGTGAACCAGGCCTAAAGGCTGAGGCCCACCGCTGAGCTCTTTGCGCACTGTGTTTGCGTTTTGAAAAAAGCACTCCCATTGAATTGCATTAAAATTGTGGCAAAATGGGCACGATTTTGAAAAATCGATCGATCACCATGATTTTCTTGTAATATAGTTATGTATGAGAAGAAGATTCACAGGAAGTTTTTGTTACTGAAATATATAAATAACCCTAACCACTACAATTAATTAGCATACATGTATGGGGACTATGGTATGTTCTATCCTATTGAAGAACTGGCCTGACATACTTTATACCCATGTCTGAGCTGGTGTCCTACGGAATACACATTTTAAATTTGTGCTAAAGGCCCGTTCACACTGCACGTGTTTCCAGCCGCGTTTTGGAAACGCGTGCAGGAGGCCGACATGCACGACAGACAGTGCATAGAGTGCACTGTCTGATGTTTACACTGCATGCGTTCCGGACCTGTGCGGTCCGGGAACGCATGCTGCACGCAGATTTTGCAAAAACGCGTGGCTGTCCCATTCACTTTTCAGTGATGGGATCAGCCACGCAACGCACACAAACGCGGATGGCGTGCGTTCGTACGCGTTGCGTTCCGCACGCATGGCCATCCGCATTTGTGATCTGAACGGGCCCTAAGACTAGTGCTGCACAATTGTGGCACAACTTTTGCTAATACCTTGAAATCTTTACTCACGTATTGGCACAGGGAAGTGAAGCAACAGTGTTTCTGCCAAACTTACTGCACGTTTTATGGCAGACAAGGTCTACAGTCCTACTATAAATATTTCAGAAACTGCCCCTTTATCTGGATGACCTCTTTGTGAGAGATCGGGCTATGAGCCTCTGCATTTGAGAAAGGTGTCAGGTGCCCGTGTCATAAACTATTGACATTTTACAACTGTAAATATTCCTGGAGTGTGTAAAGGAGGGTAGAGGTGAGCAGCATTGGTGCTGACATGAGGAAATTCTACGGAGAGACACAGAAAGGTACAATGACCAGCCAAAACTGTAAACCCACATATTGTGTAGGTCCAGTTTGTGGATGGAGGTACAGTATAACCCTCGGCGCTAGTCTAATTTAGAGGACCAAGCAGGAAACCTCATTGGAAACAGTTCTCCAATCACAGCACCCTCTACAGCAAGTGTTGTGATTGGTCATGCTTACTACAACCTATCGTATGATTCTGATCCAGTTCTGAAACATGCCTGAAGAAGAAACTTAAAGTTTCAAAAGCTTGCAAAGAAATCTTGTACAGTTAGTCAGTAAAGGCATCACCTAGATAACTTTTATTGTTAGGTCTTCAGATACAACCTATCTGAAACCTAGCAGTTTGAGAGTGTGCCGTCCACCCAAGGATTTCCCTATGAGGTTTCTTGCTGGGTCCTCTAAAGCAGTGTTTCTCAACATTTTATTGGTTCGTATACCTTTTAAAACCTTGTACTCACAAAGTACCCCCTAACATAGTAAACATTATCACAAGTACCCCTTGACAAATATATATTTAATCATAGTACATGATGATTGATTCTAAACAATTTCCAAGCATGTACTGTTGCTTTTAATTAACCAAAATACTAATTTGGTGTTGTTTAAATAAGATTTATAATTTTCAAAAACTCAAAGTTTGTTATTCTTGGTTAAGTATATCAAGTCCGAGTACCCCCTGGAACCATCAGAAGTACCCCCTGGGGTACGCGTACCACACGTTGAGAACCTAGGCTCTAAAGTACAACAACCAATTAAAGACTTATCCCCATAAGAACCGCACCACACATAGTTAACAAGATCACAAAAGCTTTATTGTAACAATTTAGGTTCCAATGATAAAATCAATTAAAACATTAATCCAGGATACACACCTTCGCGATTCGCCGCCGACTGCGGCTTCAAGTGATGCCCAGTTGAAGCCGCAGTCGGCGGCGAATCGCGAAGGTGTGTATCCTGGATTCATGTTTTAATTGATTTTATCATTGGAACCTAAATTGTTGCAATAAAGCTTTTGTTATCTTGTTAAATATGTGTGGTGCGGTTCTTATGGGGATAAGTCTTTAATTGGTTGTTGTAGGTTTATACAATCCCTTTCTGCACACATAATATTATTTGGCTTGACCATAGAAAGCTTTATAAATTGACTGGTGCTTGCCCTATGTTGTTGATTTTGGGTCCTCTGAAGTAGACTAGTGCCCAACTCTCTCCCCACTCAATCAAAAACAAAAATGTATTTGTTTGGTAGCACTTCTTATTAACAATGGAGTCTGAGGAAATCTGGCTTGCGTTAGTTACCATCAAACTTTGTTTGAAATTTCCACCTTCCACCTCATGTGTGAAAAGAACCATTCTCTCCTCAACATGTGGCCATTCACAGCCAATCAATGTTCTGAGCCAGTTAAAGTGCTCTTGGCTCCACAAATCATGCCAGGTTCATCCACATATGAAGTGTACACAGTATAAATATATGCATGTCATAGTTGTAATAGCTTTATATAAAGTAGAGCAAAGAATAAAGCACACTTAATGTGCAAGTAACCTGATTTTACTTTGCTGAACTTAAACCAGAATGACAAATTGTGAATGGCTTATAAAAAAAAAAAAACAAAAAAAAAAACTAGATCATAACATAAATAAAGTTTGGTCAAAACAATTAATGGGATAGTATTGTTAGATCAGATCTCTCCCGAGATCTGTTGTAATATAGAGGAAGGCCAGGCGGTTAAACGATTAATATCAGGTAGGTATTGTTTGCCACATCTACTAGTGTTTGCCTACCTTAGGCTGGATTCACAGTGGTGTGTAGCCAGGGCCGGATTTGTACTTTTTACCGCCCTAGGCCCATTGCCACCAGCCGCCCCCCCTCAACCATATCAATACACAAATGCAAAACACAATAACCCCCCTCTTATATCCCACCATTTAGCAGTGGGTCCCTCTCTGATCGAATAGGTTTCTTTATTGTGCAAGCGTGGCTGAGGACAAGTATGTTCACACTGGGTATGCGTAAGTGAGTTTGGTGCATGCCCAGTAGAACTAAGGCACGTAGCTGTTTTCCTCCATGCATTTCATTTTGCTGGGCATGTGCGGACCTTATTTGCACATGCCCAGTACAGATACAGTCTTGCTTGTGTACTGAAGAAACCTATTCGTCCAGAGAGGGATACAGCACTAGAATAGTGGGGTATAGGGAGGTATGGCTCTAGAGAATGTCCAGAGGCTCCCCACTACTAAGGGGTATCTGCCAGGGTAGGGTAAGAATAAATGGTCTAGCCAGGGTCAGTGTCTCCATAGGGGCAAACTGCAAACAGCCCCCAGCATGCCCCCCTCTATAGAGACACTTTAGCTTCCAGCATGTCCCCTCCTCTATAGAAGTACCACAACTCCCAGCATGCCCCTACCCCTCCATAAAGGCATTACCGTTCTCATCATAGGCCCCCCGTCCACATAGGCACTACAGCTCCCAGCATGCTCCTCCCCTTCCAGAGGCACCACAGTTCCTAGCATGCCCCTCCGTCTCCTTATAGTATCGGGTTGTCCCCCAGGGCCCCGGAGCTGGCTGCCAGACCTCCTACAATGTGAATTGAGACCACAGGGTTACGCCAGTCAGCTCTAGGGGACAAGCCAATACTACATGGAGGAGGAGCATGCTTGGAACTGCAGTACCTCTATTGGGGGGGGGGGGGGGACACAGTGGTGCCTCTATGGAGTGAAGGGTGAAGCATGATAGGAGGAGGGGTACCTCTTTGGAGAGGAGGAGCATGCTGGGAGCAAGGGTACCTCTACAAGGGGGGGGGGGTGGACATCCTGGTAGCAGTGGTGCCGCTATGGAGTGGGGGGCATGCTGGAACCACTGGTGCCTGTATGATGTGGGGAGGGGGGCATGCTGGGAGCAGTGGTGCCTCTATGAAGTGGGGGTGGGTATGCTGGAACCACTGGTGCCTCTATGGAGTGGGGGCATGCTGGGAGTAGTGGTGCCTCTATGGAGTGGGGGTGGGCATGCTGGGAGGACTGGTGCCTCTGTGGAGTGGGGGGACATACTGGGAGCAGTGGTGCCTCTGTGGAGTGGGGGGGACATGCT
Organism: Hyperolius riggenbachi; assembly: GCF_040937935.1. NCBI lineage: Eukaryota > Metazoa > Chordata > Amphibia > Anura > Hyperoliidae > Hyperolius > Hyperolius riggenbachi. The sequence continues at coordinate 149,209,332 of NC_090648.1, forward strand.
GGGAGCAATGGTGCCTCTGTGGAGTGGAGGGACATGCTGGGAGCACTGGTGCCTCTGTGTAGTGGGGGGACATGCTGGGAGCAGTGGTGCCTCTGTGGAGTGGGGGTGGGTATGCTGGGAGCACTGGTGCCTCTGGAGTGGAGAGGGGGGGGGCATGCTGGGAGCAATGGTGCCTCTATGGAGTAGGGGTGGGCATGCTGGGAGGACTGGTGCCTCTGTGGAGTGGGGAGGGGGGCATGCTGGGAGCAGTGGTGCCTCTGTGGAGTGGGGATGGGCATGCTGGGAGCAGTGGTGCCTCTGTGGAGTGGGGGTGGGCATGCTGGGAGGACTGGTGCCTCTGGAGTGGGGGGACATGCTGGGAGCAGTGATGCCTCTGTGGAGTGGGGGTGGGCATGCTGGGAGCAGTGGTGCCTCTGTGGAGTGGGGGGTGGGCATGCTGGGAGCAGTGGTGCCTCTGTGGAGTGGGGGTGGGCATGCTGGGAGCAGTGGTGCCTCTGTGGAGTGGGGGTGGGCATGCTGGGAGGACTGGTGCCTCTGTGGAGTGGGGGCAGAGGCGGGACAAGGTCCTCCAGCACCCAAGGCTGAGACGCCAAAGTGCGCCCCTCCATCCCTGCCACCCGAGCCATCAAACACTGATTGCTATTAGACTAAGAGGCGCCACAGGGCCCACAACCTCCCCAACACCTTAATATCTAGTTATCTGGCCTGCAGTCACTGCTATGTATCCCCTTTTATTATTTCTTTCTGCTTCAAACACAATTAGGATTGACAGCTGAATTAATTCTGCGCCCCCTCCTACACTGCGCCCTGAGTGGGGGTGGGCATGCTGGGAGGACTGGTGCCTCTGTGGAGTGGGGGGACATGCTGGGAGCAGTGGTGCCTCTATGGAGTGGGGGTGGGTATGCTGGGAGCACTGGTGTCTCTATGGAGTGGGGAAGGGGGGGCATGCTGGGAGCAGTGGTGCCTCTATGGAGTGGGGAGGGGGGGGCATGCTGGGAGCAGTGGTGCCTCTATAGAGTGGAGGTAGGCATGCTGGGAGGACTGGTGCCTCTGTGGAGCGGGGGGGGGGGGGGGACATGCTAGACGCAGTGGTGCCTCTGTGGAGTGGGGGGACATGCTGGGCGGACTGGTGCCTCTGTGGAGTGGGGGGACATGCTGGGAGCAGTGGTGCCTCTGTGGAGTGGGGGGACATGCTGGGAGCAGTGGTGCCTCTGTGGAGTGGGGGGACATGCTGGGAGCAGTGGTGCCTCTGTGGAGTGGGGGGTGGGCATGCTGGGAGCAGTGGTGCCTCTGTGGAGTGGGGGTGGGCATGCTGGGAGCAGTGGTGCCTCTGTGGAGTGGGGGTGGGCATGCTGGGAGGACTGGTGCCTCTGTGGAGTGGGGGCAGAGGCGGGACAAGGTCCTCCAGCACCCAAGGCTGAGACGCCAAAGTGCGCCCCTCCATCCCTGCCACCCGAGCCATCAAACACTGATTGCTATTAGACTAAGAGGCGCCACAGGGCCCACAACCTCACCAACACCTTAATATCTAGTTATCTGGCCTGCAGTCACTGCTATGTATCCCCTTTTATTATTTCTTTCTGCTTCAAACACAATTAGGAATGACAGCTGAATTAATTCTGCGCCCCCTCCTACACTGCGCCCTGAGTGGGGGTGGGCATGCTGGGAGGACTGGTGCCTCTGTGGAGTGGGGGGACATGCTGGGAGCAGTGGTGCCTCTATGGAGTGGGGGTGGGTATGCTGGGAGCACTGGTGTCTCTATGGAGTGGGGAAGGGGGGGCATGCTGGGAGCAGTGGTGCCTCTATGGAGTGGGGAGGGGGGGGGGCATGCTGGGAGCAGTGGTGCCTCTATAGAGTGGAGGTAGGCATGCTGGGAGGACTGGTGCCTCTGTGGAGCGGGGGGGGGGGGGACATGCTAGACGCAGTGGTGCCTCTGTGGAGTGGGGGGACATGCTGGGCGGACTGGTGCCTCTGTGGAGTGGGGGGACATGCTGGGAGCAGTGGTGCCTCTGTGGAGTGGGGGGACATGCTGGGAGCAGTGGTGCCTCTGTGGAGTGGGGGGACATGCTGGGAGCACTGGTGCCTCTGTGGAGTGGGGGGACATGCTGGGAGCACTGGTGCCTCTGTGGAGTGGGGGGACATGCTGGGAGCACTGGTGCCTCTGTGGAGTGGGGGGACATGCTGGGAGCACTGGTGCCTCTGTGGAGTGGGGGGACATGCTGGGAGCACTGGTGCCTCTGTGGAGTGGGGGCATGCTGGGAGCACTGGTGCCTCTGTGGAGTGGGGGGACATGCTGGGAGCAGTGGTGCCTCTGTGGAGTGGGGGGGGGCATGCTGGGAGCACTGGTGCCTCTGTGGAGTGGGGGGGGGGGGACATGCTGGGCGGACTGGTGCCTCTGTGGAGTGGGGGGACATGCTGGGAGCAGTGGTGCCTCTGTGGAGTGGGGGGACATGCTGGGAGCAGTGGTGCCTCTGTGGAGTGGGGGGACATGCTGGGAGCACTGGTGCCTCTGTGGAGTGGGGGGACATGCTGGGAGCACTGGTGCCTCTGTGGAGTGGGGGGACATGCTGGGAGCACTGGTGCCTCTGTGGAGTGGGGGCATGCTGGGAGCAGTGGTGCCTCTGTGGAGTGGGGGAACATGCTGGGAGCAGTGGTGCCTCTGTGAAGTGGGGAGGGGGCATGCTGGGAGCAGTGGTGCCTCTGTGGAGTGGGGGGACATGCTGGGAGCAGTGGTGCCTTTGTGGAGTGGGGGGGGGGCTTTCTGGGCACAGTAGTGCCTCTATGGAGTATGGGGGAGCATGATAGGAGCACTAGAGCCTCTATGGAGTGGGGGTGGGCATGCTGGAAACAGTGGTGCCTCTGTGGAGTGGGAGCATGATGGGAGCAGTGGTGCCTCTATGGAGTGGGGGTGGGCATGCTTGAACCACAGTGTAGCCTCGAAGAAGTTGGGGGGCATGCTGGGAACAGTGGTGCCTCTGTGGAGTGGGAGGGGGGGCAGGGGACAAGCATGCAGTCACAGAAGCTACTTACAAGCATAGCAGGAACTCACAAGCTGGCAGCTGCTGCAGTAGTCACAGGATGTATTCCCAGCCAGTAATCCGATCCTCCAGCTTCCTGCACTGAGGTGCCTCTTCTCTTCTCTGTGTATGGTGAAAGCTGCACCCAGAGCCATGCTTCTCTGCCTCGGCTCTTCCCACCATGTGAGCTCCACTCACAACATCCGAGCAGCTGATCACTTCCTCCCCACTGATTTCCTGTGTGGCTGTGTCGGGACTCGGAAGGGAGGTGAGAAGGACAAACAGCTGCTGTGGCCCTGCGGATTTGTGCACGGAGATCTCTCTGCCTGACTGAGCCCGGGGGGTTTCTGGCTTGCTATCTGTGTAGCCCCAGCGGCGTGAGAGATCTCCGTGCAGGCGCAGCTGCTGTGTCCCTCCTTGCAGACTGACTGGCCACTGTAACAGCGCTGCCACTCCTCCCCAGACTCCTCTCTGTAGCCGCCCGCTGGCTGCAAACACACACGGACAGGCAGCAGTGTGCACAGCGGGCGGCTGTGGTTGAAACTGTGAACGGTCTGTGGAAACTGTGGGGATAGGAAATGGCAGAGGCGGCTCCCCACCCGCCCCAAACATTCTGGCGCCCTAGGAACCAGCCTCGGGTGCCTTTCCCTAAATCCGGCCCTGTGTGTAGCATAACCCACACATTCTAATATGTGTTAACTGTAAAAGAGACTGGACAGAGAAATTAATTCAAAGAGTGTATGCAGTGAGTTAGAATAATGTGATCCATTATAAAGCAGAGATGTGAACAGGCCCATAGAAGTGTATGGGCAGCGAGTTGACATGCAAAATTATGATGCAATGCAACTGATGCAATGGCTATTATTCATAAAGCATTTCCGCATGCGGAAATGCTTAAAACAGCTGACTTTACTGCCCACGTAGCAAATTCAGCATTCATAAAGGCTCCTTCTGCATGAAAAGCTGACCTTACCGAGCAGAGCGATAAATCACCGCCTTGTGTGGTGATTGTCATAAAAAATGTAACAAAATGTTAATTCATAAAGATTAGAGCAAGCGGTGTGAGGTCAGGAAGTACCGCTCCCTCTGATGTGGCGATAACAATGTTAAGTGTAATGTTAAGAATGGAGACACAGATCTCCCAGGCAGCTGCAGTAGAGCGGAACACGGAGAAATGTATCAACTTGGCTGCTTCCTGTGCTTCCGCAAGCCTACCGCCTGCTTACCGCCAGCCTAGTTCGGGGAATCTCCGCACTGCTACCGCACTTGGATACATTTTTATGATTGACCACCCAGAAGTCTAAAACACCGACAGCTCTGTTTTCCCGCACAGATTCTCTTTACCGACAACAGGTTTATGAATGATAGCCAATGTGTAAAGATTTCTAGGCTGGATTCACAGTGGAGTATTGCACACATGCTAAAATGAGTGTAAACTGCAGTGGGGACTGGGCACAGACATTAATTTAATGCCTGCATGCAGGGAGTTAGATGTACTGATGTACTGTGAACTAGCCCTTAGACTATATTTCTACTTCAGTATTTATCATGTTCTTTTTGACATAGAACAAAGGAGACACTTTATGGATTGTTGTAGGTCAGGGGCTTCAAACTCAAATGCAAAGTGGGCTGAAATTGTACACAGGGACCTAGTCACGGGCCAACCTCAATATCTACTGGCCACATTCCTCTCTTATAAAGGTCCCTGGTGTCCAATGGCCCCCTCCAACCCCTATACAGTTCCTTGGTGCCTAGTGGTCCTCCCTCCCTTATACAGTTCCCTAGTGTTTAGTGCTTTCCCCTTACCTCCTCCATATTGCTACCCTGGTTTTCTAGGACCTCACCTCCAATATAGCTTCCCTGGTGGCCCAGATAGGGCCAAACATAATGCACAGTGGGGAAACCACTTGAAGGCCAAATGTAATGGCTCTGAGGCCAGATTTGGCCCACGGCCCGGAGTTTGACATGTATGTTGCAGGTGATCTACAAGAGTATTGAGGCTAAAAATAAAAGTGAAAACCTATAATACAGTAGTGAATACAAAAAGAAGAAAACAAGAGGATTTCATACAAATAGAAACATATCACAAATGTGCTATAATGGAATGTAACCAAAACTAGATAAAATCCTAGTTTCACGTAAAAGATTGTGATTTGTGAAAAATAAAAACAGCATAAATGGAAAAAAAAAATGCATAGAGCACCCAAACATACATCACCCCAAACCAAATAAACAGTCAAGCACAGCTGCAGTCTTTACAAGAGGGCAGAGCAGTCTTTTTTTTTTTTTTGGCAGATAGAAATCTTTGACTCAGGAAATGCTGAAAAAGAACAGCCAAATGTAACAGGTATCCAGGGTCTACATCACATCCGACAATCACTTTTATGCCATGTGTGCCCCGCTTTCTGCCAGCTCATGAAGACCTTCCTGTGCAGTCAGGTGTGGTGGTTAACCCTTTCTCTTCCCAGCTACAAGGCCCGAGTGCTGCCAGTAACTTTCAAGGGTGGGAAAAAAAGGTACCTTAGACTTAATATTTGAGACGGAGTACAGAAATTGTGAATAGTTCTGAAACCTGCAGAAAACAATTACGTTTGGCAACTGTAGTTTGTAAGCTGCTAACCAAGAATCCGCTAGGTGCTCGCTCCTAATTGAGCTGAGATTGAACTGGCCTGTGGCACATGACTATTGTACATATGTGTTGCTCAGAGACATCTGATGGGAAAAAAAGAGAAGAACCATTCACTAGGATACACAGCAGTGCCGTGAATTTGAATTATTGTTTCCTATATCTTCAGAAATGTGAAATAAAAACAGCACACAAAAGTTACAGTAAGGCCCATTCCCACACTTTGTAACACCACTTCCCACACTGCAATACACCACCTATGAAACTTATACAGAGCGGCAGGTGCGTTGTGGTATAATGAGTTGTGGCATGGTAACGCACTGCATGCATTCACGCATTAACAGTAAAGGTGAAGCATACTTTTCATAGACTGTATGCTTCACTGTACCCAACGCAATGTGAGCATAACGTGCGGCCCCACTGTCCTGATCCATTGCGTTCTTGCTGTTGCAATGGACACATGCACAGGCTACTGTGCATGTGTCCATCCTATTACACCTTCTAAGGTGACTTGTTCATTCTGACTAAGTGATGGAACGTTTGAGGCAATGGCCCACATGCAATTCACTTTTTCTTCTGAGTTATCTCCTAGGAGATCATTTTCATCTTCTTTTTAAACTAACTTTTCACCATTTTACAATTGAAAAAAGTAACCAAAAGTGATTGAAAAAGTAATATCAATTGTATTTATAGTATTTTTTTTTGCTTGCTGGTGGCTTAAAAGGCATTTTATGACAAGTTGTAAAAAAATATCACCTAGGAGAAAACTCAGGAGAAAAAGTGATTTGCATTCACTTTTTCTCCTGAGTTATCTCCTTGGAGGTAATTTTCATATTCTCTTTAAAATAAATTTTAAGCATTTTACCAATGAAAAAGTACCTAAAAGTTGGCGAGAAAGTGCTATCAAAATTATTTTGAGTGTTTTCTTCCTTGCTGGTGGTTTAAAGGGAATTTTATAAAAGGTGTGGAAGTATCATAAGGAGAAAAAGTGAATTGCATGTGGGCCAAAGTCCCCTATTCAATTCACTTTTTCTCCTGGGTGATATTTTCACACCTTATCAATAAAATGCCTTTTAAAGGGAAGGTTCAGGGTGAAGCCAAAAAAAATCAAAATCAAAATCCACTTGCCTGGGGCTTCCTCCAGCCCGTGGCAGGCAGGAGGTGCCCTCACCGCCGCTCCAGAAAATCTCGGTCGTCTCTGGTGGCCGGCCTGACCTGGCCAGGCCAGGCTGCCAGGTCGGGCTCTTCTGCGCTCCAATCTGCGCCTCACGGCGGCGCGCTGACATCATCGGACGTCCTCCGGGCTGTACTGCGCAGTACAGCCCGAAGGACGTTTGTTGACATCAGCGCGCCTGCGTGGGACGCAGAAGAGCCCGTCGTTGGAGCGCAAAAGAGCCCGACCTGGCAGTCGGCCTGGCCAGGTCGGGTCGGCCACCGGGAGCCTGAGGAGCGGCGGTGAGGGCATCTCCTGCCTGCCACGGGCTGGAGGAAGCCCCAGGTAAGTGGATATGGATTTTTTTTTTCAGACTCCCTGAACCTTCCCTTTAAACCACCAGCAACAAAGAAAATACTCAGAATAATTCTGACAGAACAGTTTCACCTACTTTTTGTCACTTTTCCAATTGCAGAGTGCTGAAAAGTTACTTTAAAGAGAGGATAAAAAATAATCTCCTGGGAGAAACTTTGGATAAAAAGTTATAATTTACAAAAAAATTAAAAAAATGTATTGCCAATATTAACGGAAAAGCCAACCCCGCTAGAGCGTGACAAAACTTTCAGAGATCAGTCATTCCACCACACAGCAATCAGACAATATCTGAAGCTACGCTATATGCCATCTGTATTGGCACCTGCCCAGCTGGGACTTTGCAAGTTTCAGTTCTTTAGATCCAGCCAGTTAACCGCAAACATACAGCACACAAGAGAAACCTTTAATCCAAGCAGAGAATAACTAAGCGACAAGGTAACACTTAGCTAGCAACTCAGAAATCACATGCAGAGCGATTACTGCACGTGTATAAACTGGTGGCAACATTATTCCATTAGCTTAACAGAGCACTCATGCTAAACTCATTCTGAACTATAACATATCAAAAGTGTAGAGAAAATCTGTTCCCACTGCTGGTTCTGCTCACTGTATCGCACTCTCACAAACACGGACATTGAAGCAAGTATACATACTGATCACAGCTCAGAAGTAACTCTTGCCAGCTTCATGGGAGATATCCCGGCAGCATCTGCCTTGACACAAAGTAAAAGAGAACAGCCAGCGGCCTCCACTACAGTCCAAATGTTGGAGGTTTGTCACCCGAGGAGAGAAAGAGTTCATTTCTCACTGTACACTGCTGTCCCCTTTGCTCTCGCTCCCTCTGATTCCCATTTGAGGAGCAATAGCAGCTGAAGCAATGAATATTGATGGTTGGCCGGTAACAGCTGAGATAGCACTGACTTACGTCTTTCATTTCACCTGCATCAGCAAAGATAGTGCTTGGAAGTAGGAAGTTGTCGGCCTTAAGCACTCCTTTTGATGTGCTGAAGTTCTTTGTAAAACACTACAGACACAAACAGTCGCAAATATGTAGCTAGTTCTACTATGCGAATCACGGATAAACAGGACTGGAACATGCAGGAGATACCTGATAAGAATTCTATCACTCTGCTGCCAAACCATGGAAATTGCACACCTTTCAGTACCTTGCAGTTTTTTTGCTGTAATACTGGACAAATCGCCCAAAAATGATGACAGTACAACTATAAAATGAACAACAGAGAATGCAGTAAACGTATTACTGTGTTCCTGCATAGGCAAATAAATGATAGAAATATATAACCCAATGATAATGTAACAGTTTACAGACACAAAGCAATCTACAGACAGTGGTGTAAAGCAATAACCGACACTTCCAGACGGTTATCACACATTGTACAGACAGTACATATCACATATTGTACAGACAGTACAATCATATAGGATACAATTATCAATAAACGTAGGGAGACTTGTTTTAGTAGCACTTCTTTATAGGCCCTGTACCAGACTTTTTAAATGTTTATATTCAGGAGTCCAACAAAAGAAGCGTACAATAGCGTCTCTTTGGCGCCTAGGAGGAAATGTAACATTGGGGGAGAAACATTTACGCCAATATCTATACAGGTGCTTGGGGATTGTAAAATAATGTATGCTTTCCCATCTTCGTCTATACAGCTAGTCCCCGACTTATGAACACTGGACTTACGAATCAACCCGCCAATACGAACATTCCGAAAATGTGAAATTTGATTCTGAGGGAACAAGTACAAAACATTTAAAAAAAAAAAAATACCTTGTAGCTTTTGAGAAAATTGATTTAAAAAAATTCACTGCAAAAAAGGTTTTAAATTGGTAAAATACCATTTTGTAGCAGCACGCTGAGTGCACAGTGGAACAGAGGTGACACAGTGGGGAGGGGGGCAGAGGTGGCACAGAGGGGGGACACTGGAGGCACTGGGGAGCATAGAGGGGGTACAGAGGACAGAGATGGCATAGTGTTTTGACTTAGGCTAGGTTCACAGTGATCAGCTGCATAACACACACATTATAATGCATTATAATGATGGGACCAGCTACAATGCATTACTGTGAACAGGTCCATAGCATTTTATGGGCAGTGAATCGACATACAGAATTATTCTGCAATGCAACTGATGCACTGTGAACCTAGGCTCATGGACAGAGTCAGAATTAGGTCCAGTTAACACTTGCGTTAGTGGCAAAGGGATCCGTGAAAACAGATCTGATCGTACCGGTTGATCAGATCCATTTTCACTCCGTTTGCCTTCCACTGCCTCCATTCCGTTTCCCTATATCTGCATCCATACCCCCCCCCCCCCCCCCTTCCTTGGAGGGAGCAAGAGAAAACATTTCTGCAGGAGGAAACTTCCGGTCCATTCAGCGGATCATGCGGAACGGATCAGTTCGAACGGACAAATGTGAACAGATCCGTAGGTTAAAGTGAACATCCAGACTAAAAATCTGCTCAACAGCACTGGAAAGGCTTAGTGTTTCTTTTAACAGTTTCACAGCATCAGAACCCTATTTTTCTTATCCAAGCCTCATTTTTAGCTGCACAGAAGCTAAGCTCTGCCCCATCAAAGAAAATTGCCCAGGCATGTTTCCCCTGATACTGTGCAAAGCATGATGGGTTTTCTGATGTGGTTCTCGTTGCCTAGCAACTTGGAGGGGTGATCAGGACACAGGACAGTTGGAATTGTGTCTCATGCTCCCTGTCACATCCTTTCAACCAAAAAGATGGCTGCCCCATGACATCACAAATATTTGTCTGTTCTTTTTGTGGGTAAGAGATTATCTACTATCTATTTTAATTAACATAACTAATGTACCGTAACTTAAAGTGAATGGAAACCGTGTTTAAAAAAAAAAAAAATGAAGCAAATACTTACCTAAGGAGAGGGAAGGCTCTGGGTCGTATAGAGCCTTCCGTCTCCTGTCTCGGTGTCCTCTATCCTGTGCTGGCTCCACCCTGTTTCCATCCCCCACCGAAAGGGTATTTGGAAGTCTTCGGGAACTGTGTCCCCCCAAAGACGTGCGGCTCCATACTGCACAGGCATGAGTGTGCAAGAGAGCGTGCTTGCGCAGGTGCAGTACAGGGCCGCCCTTCTTCAGGAGCACTCAGGCTCCCTGAAGACTTCTGAAGCCTCCTTCGGCCGGGTAAAGCAGAATTAGTCAAATACTGCTACCGGGCGAGCCAGCACTGGAACGAAGGGACCAGGAGAGGAGCGGGAAGGCTCTATAGGACCCAGAGCCTTCCCTCTCCTTGGGTAAGTATCTGTCTGATTTTTTTAAATGCGGTTCCCATTCACTTTAATGACAGTATGTTTGTTTAGGCTGAAGTTCCTCTTTAACATTGGATCCATTTGCATCTGTTCTGATCCGTTCTCTTCCAATCCCGGGAACAACCCGTTTTTTAGCACGAATGTGAACTGGGCCATAACCTACAAGTCCCTATCTTGTTCGTTACCTGGGGACTATCTGTATTGTATAACTACTAGAGTGCACCAATCACACACACCTATAAATACGCAGCTGTAGATCCTCTCTTTGTAGAGCCACAGTTACTGTAGATCTAAAGCTATTTCACACCAACTGCCTTCTGATCAGATTAATGGATCAGATTTTTTTCAAGATACAGTATCGATTCTCTCACGAAATAAATATGCGGCAGCTATTTTACACCAGTGTGTTGGTCTTGGCTATAATCAATAGGCAAATGGTGCCTCTGCTGCATTTTTTTGCATTTCAGCTTGAATATAATTGGAGGAGAAATTGCAAATGCAAAAAAAATAAATAAAATAAAAAAAAAAACTTGCTAACTGCAATTTTTTGGGTGTAAAAAGGCCCCAACAAGGGCCATACTTTGCATAAGGCATAAAATTATGCTGTATTTGGAGTTACATTTCTGACTGAAGACAGAAGCTAGGTACACAGGCTAGATGACACTCAGCCGAGGCACATGTTAGGTACTGTATCTGCCAAGAATCTACTGTGTGTACAGGAGCCCCAAACATTGCATAAAGATTAGTGACATTGATGCCCGATTAACCCCCGAGTGCAAGATTTCCCTCCTCACCCCACCCGCTGGAAGCTGCTCCATGGTGCGGCTCTATTTATCCCTGCTAACCCCTCCACAGCAACATACACATTGCTAGCCTCTAGGTTAGTGATGTATCTGGACAGCACTTGGACCAGGTCCCCAATACTTGTGGCTGACAGCAGCTAGATAGAAGTAGTTAGAAGTAAATGACAAATATTATTCCCAATTCCCAGTCCAATTACACTTCATGGAATTCTGCTTTTCAATAATCCCTCTTTGATACTATACTACTTTGAAAAGTGATGTAATTTTACATTATAAAGTGGGGCCTTTGTCAACGCCAAAAGGCAAAAGCAGTGGAGTAAAAATAGAGAATAAATCAAAAGTATTAATTGATACTGGGTGCAGGACTGCCCTATACGCCTGATATGTGGGTTCCCAGCAGATGCAGTAAGTGTCAGCTGCACTTTAAAGACTGCTTATTTAAACCAGAGATTGTGTCCACTGACATTTAGGAATGAGGTGCCATGAACACTTGGAGAAAGTAACATACTCAATGTCAGGAGAGGTCAAACACTTCTCAGTCAAAGTACATTGCAGCTGGTGTTTTCTTCATGGTAACAGGAGTCCAGTATCTCCAGTGGAAGCAGGATCCAATCCAGAGAGGACAACCAAGTCATGGACTACTTCAGTAAATACTCTGTGGGTCCCTAAAACTCCCACCAGCAATGTAGATGGCCAACTGCACAAACAGAGAACAAAGCCATTTGTCCACTGTAAAAGGTAAACATAAATGCTGGGTGTTCTGAAAGATTCATGTGGGTCCCAGCCTATGACATCTATGTCAGCTGAAAGCAGGCCTGGACTGAGTGTGGTTGCACATCGCATTAGTCCCTAAAGCCTGGTACATGCATGCAATTGTGATTGACCAATGATTGATCAATTTGACTACTTTCATTAAATATGAGAGCTTACCTACACAATCTGTTGATAGTATTCTAAATCTTTTGGCCATACTACACTTTGGCTCATACTACATGGATTTGGCCAAATTGGCCAGTGATTGGCCAAATAAAATTGGATGTGTGTATGCAACTGACATGCAACTATAACAAGGCCAAAGATACATCATAATACAAAGGAATATACTAACCAACCAACCAACCAACCAACCATTCATTTGAAAGAACCACATTGCTAAAGATGGTATCTAAAGTCTCATACACACACCTGACTTGATTCAGCGGAGGCGGCCACTAACGACTGCCTCAGCTGATAATCAGGCGTGTGTATGGCAATGGATGAGCGATCCGCCCGGGCAGATCTACTCACCCCCCGCCCATCCCATTGCTCGCACCGCTCCCCCCTTAGAGCAACACTGAGCGCTGTCAGCTGCACAGTGGACACACGTGCGTGCAGCCTGGCCCTGCTATGTCACCCATGGGAATGAAGTACTGATCCCTGACAGGCGAAATCTATCAAGTGTGTGTACGTACCTTTAGGTACTATAGCTTACGATATGCTGAATGCTTTAAAAAAAAACGAAATAAACTATTTTCATTCCATATATTAGAGCCTATATACAGTATATAAAATATGTATGTTTGTGTGTAAATAGGAGTATGTATGTAAGTATGTATGTATGTATGTATGTATGTATGTATGTATGTATGTATGTATAATACATAGCATTTTTTCAAACTATTCACTGCATTCTGCACCCCAACAACACATTGCACCACCACATTATTAAAAGGATATGTAGTAACTGAAATTTTTTGTTCTTTTCTTTTTTTTAAAAGGTACACAATCAGAATTGTGCCCAAGTATTGGACTCTTGGGAAATGCATCATAAATCAACCCCCAGTATTTACAACTAGGCAACGTTCAGGGCAGCTATACACAGTACAATATAACTGCCAAAACAATTGTTATTTGTGCCTTTGTTAGATCATGGGCAACAGTGGCACATTGGCACCATCTGCACAGAGTTTGTATGTTCTACTCTTGCCATGGGTTTCCTCCCACATCCCCAAAAACATACAGAAAGGTTAACTGGCTTACTCCTAAATCTGCCCAAAACTACAATGGACATATGGCAATAGTAAGGATTAGATTGTAAGGTCCTACATTTACTCTGTAAAGCACTGCGGAAGATCTTAGCACTACAAAAATAGTAAAAAATAATCACAATATACTACAGACTATAAGAAGTTTTCCATCCTCCAAACAAAATTAGTTGTGATATTACCCAAATATATGTCTGATTACTACTGAGCAAACGTATGGAAATCAGTTGTTTTGTAAACTCTTACCCATGTTTATGGCAACATGACAGGAAATCAAATGTCGGATGGATACATTAGTAGCCTCAGCTCTGCTCCTTCACAATTTACAATCAAGGTTGTTAGCAAGAGCTTTACAATACCTACATTTACTTCTCAAGCAGGGTGATTCACTGTGAGCTGAGTAAATAACATGAAATACTTCTTGTTTAGAAGCAGCTACAATAAGAGGCCCTAAAGGGTTTTGGATTTCACTCAATTTAGATGAATACATGGTGCCAATTACCTAACACAGAAGCATAACATAACACTCATTCTAACACTATATAATGCAACATATGGACTCTTCATCAAAGTCAGAAAATAACCACTGCTAAGTAATTCAGCACTGAGGTAAAAACTTCACTGCTTTTAAAAAAGGATCTAGGAAGCAAGAATGTGACACTTCAAAACATAATGTGCATCTACATTAACAAAGCCAGCAGTGTAACGCAGCCTATTACTTGTTTTCTTACTCTTCAATCTGTGTCGTAACATGCACCACAGATTTCCATGATTGGCAGATCTCGCCCAGAGCTCTGTTACGCTATGCCAAGTCTATCCAGCCAACTCAACTCTGCCTTACAAGTTGCTTCATAGGCTGCATTAGCATAAAGTGTTATAAAGTGATCTCATTTCACATGATATTTTAATTCTATATTGCCTGCTACATGGTTCAGTTCACAGATGGCTACATAAGCTCACAGTTAAAAACTGCCCTTTAGTTCTCCTTTGATCAATTGCTTAGAAATAAGAAGGGGTAAAGAGGATCTCCAACTTTGTGACTTTTCCATAATAGGTTACAAATATACTATAGTTTTTGTTTTGCTTTGAACACAATAGTTTTCACATATATCTGTCATTTCCTTTCAACCTCCAACAAAGCCCCTACACCTGTTCTTCTTGTTTATTAGAAGAGTTGGGAATGTGAAGTTTTGCAAGTAAAATGTAAAGCATTTTTTTAAGTGAGCAGTTCTTGTCTGTGGTCAGAATTACCATACATTTCTGGTCCTTTTTTTTTTCTCATGAGGCACAACAAGGTATGTACTTAAAAGGGACATCTGAGCTGAAAGGGAGAAGATTAGATTTACTTACCTGAGGCTTCTTCTAGCCCTTAACAGTCTATCTGGTCCCTCTCTGTAGTTCTGTTGCCCTCCAGGGTTCCGCTGTCCCCTCTGAAAGATCCTTGACCAAACCTGTCACCACAGGCTACTGTGCAAGTGCGAGCAAGTCCATGCACCTCTTCCAATCGCACTCCCATGGCAGGAAGTGTTCTGTGCTTGCCCAGCTTTTGTGAACTCCGTAGAATGCTCCTGACTATGGGAGCGCGATTAAGAGCCATGCGGACACACCCACACAGGTACAGCAGCTGGTGCCCACAGCTGTGGTCAGCGATATTTCGGAGGGGACAGCAACACTTGGACGGCAGCAAAACTAAAGTAAGGGACCGGAGAGACTGCTAGAGGCTGAAAGAAGCACCAGGTAAGTAAATCGTATTATTCCCCCTTTCTGCTCGAATGTCCTTTAATATCATTGCTTTGTGATAGAGTTTGCCATTTCTTGCTCATTCACAGAGATGTGCTTGGTACCTCGTACATCTAATTATCTACCCTCTATAAAGTCACAACCAAACACTGTATGCATTTTTGAGTGAATATTTATTTTCAGATCAATAGCAAATTATGCAATCCTTAGCAAAAACAAGTTGTCCTATGAAGGCACGCTTGCCTGTGCACATAATCAGCAAGTAGAAAGTCTAATGTTAACATTTCTTTCCTGGCTCAAGGCTTAAGATATTGGCTTGGAAGCAAACCCGTATTAAATAACTACATTTTCATGTTGCTTAATTTACAGCAGCTGTGTCCAACCTTTTGATGTCTCCAGGCCACGTTGGGAGAAGTGTTGTCATAGACCGCACATTATATGCAATATTAACATAAAAACATTTATTTATTTATTTATTATTACAATAAGTGGGATATTTGACATTGTATTTGGGAAACTAATGCATTATTTGGTAGGATGGAAGTAGTTGCTGTTCTCAAAGTGCTCCTCAGATACCGGTTGTTTATTTTTTTTGGTCTAATTTCACTCTTAAAGGACAACCAAGGTGAAAATAAACTGATGAGAAAAACAATTGTATCTATCCTTCCTCTCCTAAAAATGACTTTTTTTCGATATCCCACGGCTTTATTTTATATTTAAAATCTAGTTTTTAAGTTTTTACTGTTTCATGGTCTCTGTTCAATGACACCCTCATTGAAGTATACCAGAGCTCAAATCTATAAATAAGTGATCCCTTTTGTCTCTTTCCTGCTCTCAGAAGCCATTTACTGACAAGAAAATGTTTTACAGCTGTAATTACTTATCAGTGAGGGTTATGCTACAGTCTGGACCCAGTCCGACTCAATCAAACTGTCATTTGTATGCCTGATGTTTAACTCTTTCAGGCAGAGAAAGAAAAAAAAAGGAACACAGCCTAGTTATTTGTGTGCTTGGCACTGTACATACACGTGTCTATTTGATCATGTCACATGACACTTCGGTTGTCCTTTAATGTGTTTTGTTTTTAGTTGCTTACAAATGTAGGTGCTGCCAAAAAGGGATATTTGTCTCTGGGAAGATAGGACATATAAAAGTCCAGCAAAGAGGCATGATATACGTTATCTTTAAGTCGAATGTGAGATTGCAATTTGAAAACTGGAGTTGCAAATCTAGCAAAAATATTGATAATTTTTGGGAAACAACTTATTGTACTAAACTGAAAAACAAGGCTGTATATTTGTTTCACTATTCACAGGACTGCGTGTAGCCAACTTGTTCAAATGCATAAAATGGTTTGCCTTAATTTAATTTTAATTGAATTAGAAATGTTTATTTTATATGACATTACAAAAAGGAATCACAAAAATATTTTGTTGTTTAAGTAAGTTTACAGTTTTTTGCGTTGTGCAGTGTTCACAGTCAACCTGGGCTGCATCCGTCCCACGAGCTACAAGGTTGGAACATTCCTGATTTACAACATTTACCAACTTAATTAAAAACTACACATGTAAAAATAGCTTAATAAATTTACAAATTATAATATAGTCTTTGAAAAATGTATCCCTTTTTACAGCCCTAGTTCATTCCATTTATACATTTATATTATGGTAAAACGCAATTCGGCAATTACATTTTTCTGTTTTAAAAACTGACAGAATGCACTGCTCTTTTACATACTGCACGCGATTTCTCATCGACAATTACTTAGGGCTCGTTCATACTAGGGGCGTTTTTTCCCTTTTTTGAAGCGCAGGCAATTTTCAAAATTGCCCTAAAAACGCTTGTGCAATGATTCCCTATGAGCGAGTTCACATCTGAGCGGTTCGTTTCCGATCCAATCAGCAAAGCGCTGCCTTTATAGCATTTCTGAGGTGATTTTGCCTCAGTGGAAGGTATGGGAAAAAATGCAAACGCTCACAAAATCGCTTTGTGCAGTGATTGCGTTCGCGTTTTTTTCGCTTGCGTCAGGGAGTGAATTTAAAAACTACTCTGGAAAAGCGCTTAGAAAAGAGATTTTAACAAAAACGCACCGCCCACCCAAGCGCCCGGAATTGCAAAAAATAAAAAATTGCGTCAAACGCCCAACGCTAACACGAGTGGAACGCAAAGTGAACAAGTATAGAAAAAGACCACCCATATTTAAACACAAAGTAGTAGAAAAAGAATAATCGCATGCCATTTCTGAAGTGCAGGAGCAAATCAGGTAAACATATAATCCAAGGGGTCCGCACACTCCATCATAAACAGTGCCTGGTTTATTAATCAATCATGACAGAGATCTATTTGTAACACCTGGAATACACATTTAAACACAGACAAATGCACACATTGGGCATAATTCACAAAGCTTATTCACCTGCTTTCCTCTGTTTTCACCTAATCTGTTACATATTTAAAGAGACTCCGTAACAAAAATTGCATCCTGTTTATCATCCTACAAGTTCCAAAAGCTATTCTAATGTGTTCTGGCTTACTGCAGCACGTTCTACTATCACCATCTCTGTAATAAATCAACTTATCTCTCTCTTGTCAGACTTGTCAGGCCTGTGTCTGGAAGGCTGCCAAGTTCTTCAGTGTTGTGGTTCTGCTATGAACTCCCCCATCCAGGCCCCTCTCTGCACACTGCCTGTGTGATATTTAGATTAGTGCAGCTTCTCTCTGTTCTATTATCTTTTACAAGCTGGATAAATCCTCCTCTGAGCTGGCTGGGCTTTCACATACTGAAGAATTACATACAGGCAGAGCTGTCTGCACTCTGCAGGAAGAAATAGCCTGACACTTCAGTGGAAGATAGCTGCAGGGGGAAAGAAACACACAAATGATCTCTTGAGATTCAAAAGGATGGCTGTATACAGCCTGCTTGTGTATGGTTGTATTTTCTATGTGTGGACATACTGTACATCAATCTACTTCCTGTTTTGGTGGCCATTTTGTTTGTTTATAAACAAACTTTTAAAAACGGTTTTAACCACTTTTAATGCGGCGAGGAGCGGCGAAATTGTGACAGAGGGTAACAGGAGATGTCCCCTAACGCACTGGTATGTTTACTTTTGTGCGATTTTAACAATACAGATTCTTTTTAAGCTCCCTAAAAGCAAAAATAAAATATAAATAAGAAAAGTAATATTGAAATGAAGTTAATCAGGAACAACTCAATGTACATTGAGTGATCATTTTGCTGTAAATGTGCTGAAAGGTTACTTTTTATCAATTAGGTGATAAATAAGTAATTAATGAGACGTTTTGTGAATAAAGCCCATAGTGCCGAAAATCCCATGCCAGAAACAGTTTGTGTTTCCTGCAGACCCAAGTATGATCCCTCCCTTAGAGCTGAGATTTCAGAAGTGATCACAGTGGTTCCCAGAGCAATCATGATTTGGCTCTGCAGCTACTGATGCCATCTCTCCAGGATCACTCCCAAAATGCTGCAAGAGTGCTCCATGAGTGAAACCACCCCTATAGGGATTCATTGGTACAGCGCTATGCAGATCTCTGACAAATGGCGAGCACAGCAAAGACGCTCCCAGTGGGACCCTGGCCTGAGAACTTAATAGCCCATACTCACAGTCTACAAATGTCGCCGCAACACGCGGCGCGCGCGTGTTGCGGCGACAGGTCGCCCGTGAGTATGAGCCGTTGCACGGGCGCACACCCTGAACCGTCGCTCGTCGCTGCTGTCGCCAGGCGATTGGCTCGGTCAATCGCCTGGCGACAGTTGCCGCCGCATCTCCGTCGCAACTGTCGCTAGTCCGCGTGAGTATGCGGACTAGCGACAGCAACACCCAGGGAATACCATCAACTTCCGGCGGGGGGAGGAACAACAGCGACAGCTTCCGCCGCATTAGTTGCCAGGTCCCTCCGCCGTGTGTATGCGGAGGGACCTGGCGACGAGCTGTCGCCGTCCTGTCGCGCACACGCTCACGTGTGCTGGCGACAGGCCACTTTTGCATCCCGTGAGTATGGGCCATAGAAGGCAGGATAGAATTGATGTTCTGGATTGCAAATAATCTCATAAAACCTTGCCTAGTCAGTAAGACAATCTCTTAACATGTTGCTCTAAAGAAGAATTCGCTGACAATTTTGAGCCTATGCTCCAGGGCCACAATACAGGTGGTAAGGCTGGAACTGGCAATGCCTATGCACAAGCTCTCAATCACATGTGCCAGAAATGACCAGTCTGACACGTCTCTCGTCAGCATCACAGTTCATAGCGTGGAGATTGCAGGTTAGGGTAAATTGGAAAGCTTCACACACATACCAAACGTGCACAATGCGCTTCTGATTATCTTGTTAAAAAAATAATTTTCCACTAAAACCTTTAATAGAACAACAAAGGAGCATTTCCTTTCCAAAATCCTAGCAATAGATATTGGCTAAAACATTTCCAGCACATTATGCAAGTGCAAACAAGTGCAAGTAGGAGGTTTTAAGGCAGATTTCAGTAGGAAATATACCCAAATGTGCTTTTTCAGAAGGAAAATAAGACTGAGGCCCACTAGAACATTTGTTTGAGCGTTTAGGGAGCGCTTTCAATCGCTAGCAATTTACCTAAACGCTCTGCCAATGTAAATGGATTTGCCAGATTCCACTAAAGCGATTTACTTAATCGCAATCGCAGGACATGCAGCATTTTGGGAGCGTTTCCATTCTAATGAATTGTATAGAAGCAGGGAAATCACTCCCAAAATTGCTTGCAAAACGCTATCACAAATCACTAGTGATTGCGATAGTGTTTTGTGCTTTCTAATGGGTTCCAGGCCTCACAAGTATTATTATTAAGATTATGTTCCCCATTTCTCTCATTAAAGAGACTCTGAAGTCT
Source organism: Hyperolius riggenbachi (assembly GCF_040937935.1). Classification (NCBI taxonomy): domain Eukaryota; kingdom Metazoa; phylum Chordata; class Amphibia; order Anura; family Hyperoliidae; genus Hyperolius; species Hyperolius riggenbachi. The sequence goes on from NC_090648.1 coordinate 149,229,257, forward strand.
CATAAAATAGACCTTTTTATTTAATAAATCTTTTTACATTATTGCCCTAACTAAATCCCCCAAACTCCCACACTGCGTGGAGCGCTTCCGTGAGAGGCAGAGCTTTCAGCTGCAGCTCTGCCTCTACACGCGTCTATCAGTGCGTATCTCCGCCTCCACCCGCCCCTCTCAGTCTTCCTTCACTGAGAGGGGCGGGGGAGAGGCGAAGATACGTGTGATAAACACGCATGGAGGCAGAGCTGCGGCTGAAAGCTCTGCCTCCTACAGCAGCAAAATCCACGACCAAGAAAGTCGTGGATTTTGCGGGGGGTGAGTGGGGTGGGGGGGAGATTTACTTAGTGTTCAGCCGCGGGGATGCAGCGATTTAGTTAGGAGAATGATGTAAAAGAGATTTTTAAAATAAAAAAGGTGAATTTTATGAGACTTCAGAGTCTCTTTAAATACCAATCTTTTAAATAGGAGCAGTTTTATCCAAGGGCTTTCTGCCCACTGAGTATTTATATCACCACAAGACCCTCACTATCCATGTTCACCAGAGGACAGCACTGTTTCGGCTTATTGTCAGTTATCAGCATGAGCCTGGTAGTTCAATGAAACAATGTGGAAGGGGCTTCAACTGAACACAAATTGCAGGCATTCTTCACTGGAAATGCAAGCATACAAGGCTTTTTAAAAGGGAGGGAAAAAAAACTGTGAATCTTTAAAGTGAACAAATTGGCATAATCAAATCTTTTTAAAATTCTTAGAATATCACAGCTTTACTGGTTAAAGAGTCATAAAATGTTACTTAAAAGGGAACCTAAATTGAGGAAAGTGAGGTTTGAAGCTTACATAAGTAGAGAGCAGGCTCTGGATACCAAGAGACTCTTCCACCACCCGTCTTTCCACCACCGAGTGGCGCTGTAATGGTGACATCATCTCTGGGTCCCGATCATGTCAGATCATGTGATCGGGACCCAGAAGAGGATGTCGTCTTTACAGTGCCATTCCATGGAGGAAGAGGAGAGCCAATCCAGTGTCTTGAACAGGTAAATATGAAAGCGCTCCCTGTGCAGCTCTGCATAGGTTACAGAGGGCATCTGAGGCAGCCCTGTCCCTAGTTATCTGACACAAGACAACTCGACTGGGGCTGCTAAAAGGTTAAAATAAAATGGAGACTGCCTGATATACCCAGTGTGGCTATAATGAGCAGGTGCTCATTACAGCCCTACTGTATATATTAGGCGTCTCCATTCATTTTACATCACTTTGACCCTGGACATTTATTTAAACCTATAAGTATAAATATACAGAGTGTAAAAAACGGTGGTGCGCTATCTAATTAACTAATTAAACCTACTGGCCACCTGGTCTGTGATTGACGTTTGCAGCCTAGCTACATCACATAAATTCACCAACCCAGTGAATGTTTACATGTCCAATGGGTTTGACTAGACAAAACTGATATCTAATGCATAGGAAAGGATTTTATCCATACCCTATGTTACACTTTCTGATTATGTTTTTAACCCTCCTGGCAGTCTATTAAAAACCGCCAGGGGGCAGCGCAGCAGTTTAAAAAAAAAAAAAATTTAAATCATGTAGCGAGCCCAGGGCTTGCTACATGATAGCCGCTGTGCAGCGGCATCCCCCCACCCGCTTCGATCACCTCCGGCGATCTGCGATCAGGAAATGCCGTTGAAAGAACGGGGATTTCCTGGAGGGCTTCCCCCGTCGCCATGGCGACGGGCGGGATGACGTCACCGACGTCGTGACGTCATTGGGAGTCCCGATCCACCCCTCAGCTCTGCCTGGCACTGATTGGCCAGGTATCGCACAGGGTCTGGGGGGGGAACCAGGAAGGTTAATGGTCACATGTCTCGACCTTTGAACTTTACTTGTTTGCCTCTGAAGAAGTGACTCTTGCATAGACCGCAAAATGTGAGTCAGGCCAATTACTGTATATTGACGTGACATATGGAAGGATTTTGTCATAGTTGTTTATTACTCCATGACTGTAATTAAAAGTTGTGTTTTATAATCACTGTATTATTGATTGTGGATCTGAAAACACTAATTTTTTTTGCCTGTTATCTCTATTGCATTTTTTAAGATACCCAATTTTACGTTAAATATCCTGGTTTAAGAATCCACAAAAACACAGGGGGAACATACAAACTCCATGCAGACAATGTCCTGCCCATAAATCTATCCAGGAACTCTACTTAGACCACTTTGCTGCCCATACATTTATAGGCCTAAAACACTACCATGAATGCCCACTGAAAGTAATCATTAGTTTAAAATTTTAGGTGTCAGAACCTCCTGAAAAGTGACCTCCAAGGCAGGAAGAGAGATAAATCTTTCAGGCACAAGTGGGAAAGAGTTTCTATTACTTTCCCTCACTTCCTGTCCAGGTGACTCTCACGACTCAGACATAGGTCTATAACTCATAGGTTACTCTGTGGCTAGCAACAAGTCATCTGAAAGGCTTTATTGAAGTTAATAGCATATCACAAGAGACATGAACAAGGTTTTTCCACTGCTCACTAAAATGCTGCTGAATGTTTATAGCTAGTGATGCCGTTAACTGCAGTGACAAGGCACTGAAGGGATTTGTTGCTAACAGAGAAGTTTCTACATCATTACCCAAAACAGTGCAAATATCACTAGGGACACAGCAACAACCTGGTCCACTGTTGGCAACTCTGGTTTGACATTATTATTAGTGTATTTATAAAGCACTGACATCTTCTGCAGTACTTCAAAGAGTAAACATAGGCATGGTCACTGACTGTCCTCCTCAGAGAAGCTCACAATCTAATCCCTGCCATAGCCATAGTCGCATTTCCCTTTTGTAGACTAAGGCCAATTTGGGGGGAACCAACTTTAAGTTGTTAGGGGGGGGGGGGGCGGAAGAGTGTCCACACAGGGAGAACGTTCGAACTCCATGCAGATAGTGTCTTGGCCCAGATTTGAACAGGAGACCATAGTGCTGCAAGGTGAGCGTGCTATCCACTGCACCACCTTGCTGCCCCAATATGTAAAATCCTTCCAGCAAATCTTTGTTAGTGAACTGACACGCACACATACATAAAATCACTCCTTCAATTTCCTAAGTGTCATGGGCCGAAACTAAAGAAGTCAAAAACACAAAGCAGTAATGCTGCTGGAATGGCGGCGCAAACTAAAGATGCAAAAACAAAGCAGTAATGCTGTCGGAATGGCGGCCCAAACTAAAGACTGCAAAAACACAAAGCAGTAATGCTGTCGGAATGGCGGCCCAAACTAAAGACTGCAAAAACACAAAGCAGTAATGCTGTCGGAATGGCGGCCCAAACTAGACTGCAAAAACACAAAGCAGTAATGCTGTCGGAATGGCGGCCCAAACTAAAGACTGCAAAAACACAAAGCAGTAATGGTGTCGGAATGGCGGCCCAAACTAAAGACTGCAAAAACACAAAGCAGTAATGCTGTCGGAATGGCGGCCCAAACTAGACTGCAAAAACACAAAGCAGTAATGCTGTCGGAATGGCGGCCCAAACTACAGACTGCAAAAACACAAAGCAGTAATGGTGTCCGAATGGCGGCCCAAACTAAAGACTGCAAAAACACAAAGCAGTAATGCTGTCGGAATGGCGGCCCAAACTAAAGATTGCAAAAAAAAATGCTGTCGGAATGGTGAGACATCTTTGTACAGCTGGGGGATTGCATAGCAAGATCAAGGTGGGTAAGATGACATGGCACCTTCAAAAAAGGGAGCCCAAATGATGTAGTAAATCCTAAAGCCTTAGAGAACTTGAATGGTACTGATAAAATGAGGTTGCAAATGCATGCAACAAACCAATAAAGCATTTAGAGAGACCCTCAAAACGAGGTTGCTAATGTGTCTAATGTAACAAATAAAACTAGTGGAAAGAACTAGTATCCACTCAGATGATCCTGGAGTCTTCTTATAAGGTTGCTCTCTTAGAAAAGGAGGAGGACACCAGCTATGTAGATTGGGATTGGGAACCAGAGACTCGAATAGAAGGAAAAATACCCAACGGGGAAAGAGGTGCCCAAGTAGAGTTAAAAATGGGGAGGTGGCTTGCCTCAAAAATATGACACTAATTATAATACAAAGGAGTTTGAAACAATGGGAGCATGCAAGCTTGTGTACACTTCTCCAGGCTAATGCTTTGTGCCAATGTAATAATGCAGCCAAGCTCGGAGTGCCTTTTGAGGCAAGCCCTCTCTCCATTTTGTATTTTATTGCTTTAAACTCTGTTTTTATCTCTACTTGGACACCTCTTTCCCCCAGTGTGCATAGCAAGATGAATGGGGACTAATTTGCTGAAGGTGCTCAGTTCCCAGTTTAAAGATGGGAACCTGTAAACATGGCGTAGTTGTGTAAAAACTATGAGTTACTGGGCGGCAAAAAATTTGGTGAATTGCTGAATGGTGAATGACTTAGTGGCTTCGTGATTGGTCATCTGCATAGTGCATACAATTGAAACGTTAACAAAATAGCCTTGCCGAGTACATATACTGTAGATTTCTGATTTGCAAGTTTATTCTGCTAAAGACAGAAAGATAAAATGTCAGTATTAGAATGTATTTGAATCATTACACAGGAAGCATTTCAGAATCAGTTCTTTCCTGATTCATGTCAGCTTTCTGTTCTAGATCGGTTTTCAACATTCTGATTAATACAGACTTGTTGTACTCGGTGTAACTTCACTGAAAACACTGCAGAGAGCAAGTTTGTGAAAACAAAACACATACAATGGCTGCAAGTTGCAGAAATTCTCCAGCTTCCAAGATTTCAGCCATTTGAAGATATCAGGAGAGCGGGTTGCCATGGCACTGAGCACTTTGTATATACATGTTTAGCAATGTGTCATATGATCTAAGACGATCTGCTGCTTGGAAGAGCCCACTCGTTACGAAGCACCACCAGCTGAAATGCCTGAATATCTGCCCTGATATTCACCAAGGATCATAAACAGCCGTACACCATGTCAAAATATGGAACGTGTTCTTAATCAAGTGTTTAATAAACATGCACTAATCCTCTGTTAAGCATGGATGTAAAGAAGAACCTCTAAAGAACCTGCCAAGAATAAAGTTATTGAGCGGCACTTGCAATAATCCTAACCTCCACTTGTTAACTGCCCTAAATACTGCACTGACGTTGTCTCCTGTGACTGATTGAAAGCCTTAAAAGGAACCCGAGGTGGAAGCTGTCATATTTATTTCTTTTTAAACAATACCAGTTGCCTGGCATCCTGCTGATCAGTAGTGTCTGTATCACACATCTGCAACAAGCATGTGCATTGTGCATATGCTTGTGTTCAGGGTCTATGGCTTAAAGTATTAGAGGCAGAGGATGAACAAGACAGCCAGGCAATTTGCTGTGTAAAAGGAAATAAATGTCAGCCTCCATATCCCTCTCACCTCAGGTTCCCTTTAAAAGTAGAAAGGAACTTCCCCCACCAGTCCTGCCCTGTTGAGCCAATTGGCTGCTTTCTCCTACCACTCCAACTCTTTTTCTTCTTGGATGCTGCTTTCACTTCCTCCTGTGTATTCCCATATCAGTGCATGCACTGAAATTGCTGCAAATGAATATGAAATGCAAAGGAAAAGCTTGGCATGCCAGGTAATCCCAGCACTTCTGTTCCACCCTCTACACCCTCTCAAATCCAATTTCAGAAAAAGATTGCTTGATCACTCTTCCCCAAGTCAAATATGACTAGTTTGAGGTAAAACAAAACACAAAGCTTACTAAATCTGCTCTCAGGTTGACCAGATGGCACGCTTTCTAGGGTTCATAGAATAATTGTATCATAATACCCATTTAAATACACACTAGTCAGTTGCTGTATGTACGTAAAACAACCCCAATCCACAAAAATGACTGCTGTCAGTTTGCAAGGATGGCACATGCATTATACACCTGCACGGCTTGCACCCGAGTCCTTCTCACAAAGTCACCCAGTCACCTTATGCACAGAAACACCTTTGCTTGAAAAAAGCCTGAAATCTGAAGCTCCAAGCTGCTCTCTAACAAATGACTTGTAAACACAGGAAGGTGTTGGACTGGCATCCGCTTGGCTATGTGGGAAAACAGCCACATAGTTCTGACTTCCTCCAGGCAGATCTCTATCTGTCCTGTTCTAGGGACATTTATTTTCCAGTGTACTTCACTGGCCTGCCAGCTGCAGAGCAGACAAAAGATGGAAGACCAGTTCCAGCTGCAATCACAGAGAGTGCATATTCCACAAGGACATGTCAGATATATTGATTTCACTTTAAACCCACACAGGATGAAAGCTTCTACAGATTAAAAAAAAAATAAAAAAAATCTGTGCACCATTATATTTATAATCAATTGCATATTACACATTTCTTCCATCCTTATTTTAAGTACAAACAACATAATTTTAACTCACATTTTCACTTTGGTTCACCAGTTATTTCCAGTGTAAACAAATGAAGCCATTTTCCCGCTACGCTAACATAGGCCATACTAGTTGCTGCATGATAATTCAGTTCAATATCATGAACACGTCTGCTGTAGCTGTCAGCGAACAGGCCGCTGTGCTGCAGACAATGGCCAGGTCACCTATGCTGGTTTCATATATTTAGGTGACGCATGCCAAGCAAATCCATATTAGCGCTCAGGCTGAATCTCTGGCAGATGGCCAGCCTCACAGAGTAATGTTTTACAGGACACTCCTCCTCCAGTAAGTAGTATAACAAACCTGACTGCTGGAGGAACGAGATCTCAGAGGGGAAGAAAACCGCTTATAGATCAGGAAAATGCACAGACCTGTGGCTTATGCAAGGCTGAAATTCTCTCCCAACAGCCAACATTACTGACTGGAAATAATATTACAATGCACCACAGCAAATGTTTATCTTGAAGTTGCAGTCACTGTGGTGTGCAGTCACCACAGTGGTGCGATTTTCTATGTCTGTGACTCTCCTCCCAGTTTTCCATCAGCCATGGCAACTGCAGACAAAGCCCCTCCCCCTCATGGCTCCAGGGGAACTAAAGTGCAACTCCAACCAATTTCCTTTTGCTTTGTTTTCTGGATTTGGTTAGTGTGGGAAGGGGTTAAAATATGTGTCAGACTTCAATTGCTGTGTCTCATTGAAGAGATTTCTATTCTCTTCGGGTCGCAAACACACAGGAAAATACACGAAAGACAAGGGATGAATTTTCCATAAGGCACTGTAGGCCTGTGCCTACAGGTGCCTGATGATGAAAAGGCAGCTCACTTCCCCATCCCCCCCGTGCCTCCCTCCATCCCTATGCAGAGGTCCGAGTAGAGTTTAAATGAGAGATTACTCACCCGGCTCTCAGCATTCCACTGACGAGATCTACCTTCAACCAGAGGCATCTCAAGCAACCTAATAATTTTGGTCACCTCTGGCTACCTAATACTAAGGGGCACCTGTGGTTACCAATGCTGGGCAGTGGAAGTAGGGGAGAGGTGACAGCTCAGCCAGCGAGCACATTAGTGGTACAGCAGGGGGTTTGTGGGTTCATGAAGGGTGAAGTCTAGGGTGCATATAGCCTCCTGTGATGTAAATCCAGGCCTGAATGGAAAGTTCCACCTTCAGCCACCACTGGAGACCTACCCAAATTCCTATGTAGGTAGCTACTATAACATTTTGGAACTCAGCTCACTTTGGCAAAAAGACCCAAAAAATAGGAGTTTCTATCAGGAAAAGTTTGAGCATCATATCAAAACTGACATTTATTACAGGTTACAAACATTTCATTTATTTTTCTTGATTTTCCAAATGCTAAAATTGTATGTAAAAACATAATTCATGACTTCTGTTAGCTTATTTTGGTTCCAATAAATTCACAGAAAGACAACCCACCGAACACATTCCATACCAATCGGTATTATATTGGTGTGGCGCAGATCTGCACAATAAACTCTCAATTGTACAACGTTCAAGCCACAGGAATACAAGATCTTAATCTTAAAAAGAAGGCAAGAAGAGACTTCTAAACCAAAATAAATAAATAACTCAGGTTGTTTGTTATATAAATTAGGTGCTGTGTTTTTATTGGAGCGTTATAGTAGATTCAGGCTTGCTTTAAGAATTTCACAATGATGTGTACTTTCACGAAAATACAACTTTTTATGCCCATAGACTTTAAATGCATTTGTGCTAAAATGTGTTTTCTCATGCCCACACCTTAGTGGATTCCTCTGAACATACACAGAACCAAGACTACTCAGAAACCATGATTACAATCAGAAAACCATGAGTGCAAAACTCTCAACACTAGCTTTAAAGTAAACCTGTGACTTTTAGAAGGGGAAAAAAGTTACATGCAGTAGGGGGAAGCCCCTTTGCTTCTGGCTGGGCCGCTCTACATCTTCCTGGCCACACTTCCCTCTGTGTAGAGTGCAGGCATACTGCAGAGGCACCAGTGGGTTCATGCCTGTGCAGCAGCATGGAGCTAATAGTGCACCGAGATCAAAGCCATGTGATTCCATGCTACTGCACAGTCGCAGGCCTGCACCGTGTGGCAGAAGCGCAGGGAGATCAGGGGGCACCAGATGCTTCCCCTTACCAAGGTAAGTATCTAACTTTTTTGTTTGTTCTTAGGTTACAGCCAGGTAACCTTTAAGCCCAATTTCCAACATGATCCAATGGTCTGTATAGAAAATGAAGATAAAGTCTCCAGCAAGGATACTAAAGAGACCGGAATGATAATCAAAACCCCAACTAGTTAACAAAAAATGCTTTACTGCTGCCAGTAGGCTAGTCAGAAAGATTTCCTCAAACTTTTTGTAAAAGTGACCCCAATTACCTAGACAGGAAGTGTGGAGATAACTCTTCTTTCTATTCAAGTCATCCAAAGAACTTGACATACCTAACTTTGTAGATAAATGAAACCAAAAATAAATCTCATCTACATTATTCCTGTAGCGTTCACATTTAACATTACTGTTCCCCAGCATTTTCTTGGTCATAAGAACCCAAGTACATATTAGTGGCACCTTTACTTCTGTAATTTAACGTCAGTTAAAGAATGTTAATTTCATAAACAAGATCTTCATCTGTGTTTACATTATGAAAGAAGAGCTTGGCGAGAGGTCTTGCTTTAAAGCTGGAAATGGTAATTATTTAATGTAAAAAAAAGCTGCCGAGCTTTGGCAATTGTCCACATTCCAAATGCTTGCTGTCATAGGTGTCAGGCACTTAACAAATGTATCCCTTACTACCTTACTATTCCTAGATGCCACTGACCACACAAGACTATATCCAGAGCAATTATATCTGATTATGGGCTTTGTCTTAAGAGTGTGACCAGAAACGCTGAGTTATTGGGAACCACCAGTCTTGAATAAAGAGCCAAAATAAACCAAAAAACCTGCTCACCTATTAGAAATTTGTTTACACCATAAAGGCATTGCTGGGTTAACGTCAGAGATTTACAGAGAGGCTAGACTATGAAAGAGATCAGCAACTTACTGTACTTGGAACAACTGTTAAGTAGTGCTGCTTATATGCATGAGACCTATTTGATCAGCCTTCTAAAGCAATCCGCTGATCAAAGTTATCACTTGCTTTTACATGAACTCTACCGGCAATGTAAAATATTTGAAAGCTATTGTAACGTATGGAATTCTGTTGAGCCAGTTTGGCGTTCAAGCCTGCCCAATCGCTGCTCTTCTCCAGCCCACATGCCAAAATAGGCAGCAAATGAGTAGGAAAGCTGGCTAACATCTTTGTATAGAACCTTTCCAGGCAGTGCTTTGTAAATAATAACTGTAATACTGAAAATTGTTGACTTTCGCCCTTCACCATACAACCAGGCCCTCCTCTGCAGGGCATAATTATTAGTGCTAAAGCCAGCAGAAGGCAATGTGCGAGAGGCTGGAAGCTGTACACGGATTGTAACCTCAAACCAAGGAGAAAGTGTGCCATATGGTTTGATAGAAACTGGTTTTGTCCTGCCTGCAAGCATACATTTCTATCCTGTAGCGTAAAGCTCTGCCGCACTGCATCATGGAAGATATGCATCCTCACACACAGAGCCAATCGCATTCTACTGTTATCTTTGCACCAGCAAGTCCAGCCAGAGCGTATGCCACTCATTTGTAAGGGCTTGTTTCCACTGTTGCGACGCGATTTCGGCCGCATTCCGACGCTTGTAAAAACGCATGCGGATGCGTTTCCACATGCGTTTTTACCCGCGATTTCGCGTGCGATTTTGCATGGCAGGGTGCCATGCGAAATTAACCATGACACTGCCAGGGCAAAATAAAATTGGAAAAGGTGCGAAATCGCACGCGAAATCGCGGGTAAAAACGCATGTAAAAACCGCATGCGTTTTTACTATTAAATACATTAGCGGCGATTCGCACGGATTCCCGACGCAGGCGAAATCGTTGCCTCTTTTGTGCGTTTTTTCTCCGCAACAAAAAACGCACAACGCCACCGCAGGAGTGGAAACAGCCCCATCCACTCACATTACATGTGCGAATCCGCATGCATTGGAGGCATGCGGATTCGCGATAGTGGGAACGAGCCCTCAATCTGAACTTCTGATAGGAACACAGGTACGGTAGATAAACAATCTATTCAATAAATGGTTGTACTGACAGATTTAATAAAGATGTCAAAACTAACTTTGAGCTCCCATGTTTAGAAGTGCAACACTTTAAAAAGTTGCACCATTTAACAAATGTTTTAGGAGTTTTCAGTAAATACATAACCGAATTAAAGAGACACTGAAGCGGAAAAAAAAAATATGATATAGTGAATTGGTTGTGTACTTTGAATAATTACTAGAAGATTAGAAGCAAAGGAAATATTCTCATAGTTTTATTTTCAGGTATATAGTGTTTTTTCTAACATTGCATCATTCTATAATATGTGCAGATTACACAACACTCAGCATTCAAAATTATTCTTTCAGAGCAGTCTGTGAACTAATGACCTCTCCTCTGGCAGAGTAAAAGTAAATAGTTCAGGAACAGTTGAGATAATAAAAGTCAGAAAACAGCCCTCTCCACGACTTTGAAAGTCGTAGAGCTTAATGGCTTTTTTTGCATAGAGATAACAACTGGAGTTTCTTAACTCTTCCTGTACTGGAAACAATTAGACTGATGTAGCTGATGTTAATATTTTATTTCTTAGCTGTACTACACATACAAATCATAATATCATAATTTTTTTTTCGCTTCAGTGTCTCTTTAAATGGTATTTGTTACATGTGTATTAAAAAATGGCTTTTAAACTTGTATAAGCAGGTACAGAAGGCAGATGTGACACAGATGAGGACACTGGAGGCACAGGGGGGCACAGAGGAGGTATAGGGGGCAGAGATGGCACAGTGTTACGACTTAAGAACAGATTCAGGTTATGAATGAACCCACAGCATATCTTGTTCGTTAACCAGGGACTACCTGTACTCATTTAGGCATTATACTTACAGAATACAGAACTACAGAGAGATGGGTTTTCCATGATAAAATGATAAACAAAGAGGCATTCAGGCAATGCCAATCACAACATATAAGCATTTTGTCCAACACATCTTGAAAAAAACACTGCCTTTAATGCTTCCAACATAGTAAAGTTGCAAGTCTTATAGGCTGAGTTATTACTGAGAATTCACTTGAATGAGGGTTTAGGAGTGATGATATTTGAATCAAGAGCCAATTTTGTCTATTTCTGTATCACTATGATAGAAAAAGAGCAACGCTTGCATTCTTACACGCCACTCAGTGCAAAGCCCCAGCGCTAGGTGATCCAATGTTGGTAATGTCAGCAAACAGATGTATTCCACCTCCAGAGATCCCTCTTCTCCAATACACGGACCTGTTAGTGCAAACTCAGTGCACAATAAGATAAAGGGATGCTCTCAGTGGATTTATCCACAGATTTCTTTTTATTCAGCGTAAACATCAGTCATTAAAAATATAGCAAGATTCACTCACATCTGGAGGGTCCTATACCAATTAGGACCATCTCCGGTAACATCACTTTCCACTAAGTGGTACTCCGATGAATACTTGCGTTGACAGCTATGCCCGCTCTCGTCCCGACTAGTTTCGGCCTTCCGCCGTCATCAGGAGATAGCCCCTGATATTACCAACATTGGATCACCTAGCGCTGTGGCTTTTATTGTACATATTGCTATCCCAAAAACACTGTCAGCTTTTCCTACCTATTGTGACAGCAACATAGGAAAAAAAAATAAAATTATAGTGCATTTAACTATCGAGAAATTTACATTTTCTTGCTGTCAACATCACCATTAGGGAAATGTCCTCATGTCATAGTAATATTAGAGAAGTCCTAGGGAATCTGAGTAAGTGAGGGACCCCAAAGATGGCAAAAAAATTGATGGGAGTTCTTAATCCACTCTGTAAACACATTAAACACATTTATAGGCTGCAGTCTTTGTAGGACAGTCTTCTCGGCCGCAGTCTCTGTAGGACAGTCTTCTCGGCCGCAGTCTCTGTAGGACAGTCTTCTCGGCCGCAGTCTCTGTAGGACAGTCTTCTCGGCCGCAGTCTCTGTAGGACAGTCTTCTCGGCCGCAGTCTCTGTAGGACAGTCTTCTCGGCCGCAGTCTCTGTAGGACAGTTCTTCTCGGCCGCAGTCTCTGTAGGACAGTTCTTCTCGGCCGCAGTCTCTGTAGGACAGTTCTTCTAGGCCGCAGTCTCTGTAGGACAGTTCTTCTAGGCCGCAGTCTCTGTAGGACAGTTCTTCTCGGCCGCAGTCTCTGTAGGACAGTTCTTCTCGGCCGCAGTCTCTGTAGGACAGTTCTTCTCGGCCGCAGTCTCTGTAGGACAGTTCTTCTCGGCCACAGTCTCTGTAGGACAGTCTTCTCGGCCGCAGTCTCTGTAGGACAGTCTTCTCGGCCGCAGTCTCTGTAGGACAGTTCTTCTCGGCCGCAGTCTCTGTAGGACAGTTCTTCTCGGCCGCAGTCTCTGTAGGACAGTTCTTCTCGGCCGCAGTCTCTGTAGGACAGTCTTCTCGGCCGCAGTCTCTGTAGGACAGTCTTCTCGGCCGCAGTCTCTGTAGGACAGTCTTCTAGGCCGCAGTCTCTGTAGGACAGTCTTCTAGGCCGCAGTCTCTGTAGGACAGTCTTCTAGGCCGCAGTCTCTGTAGGACAGTCTTCTAGGCCGCAGTCTCTGTAGGACAGTCTTCTAGGCCGCAGTCTCTGTAGGACAGTCTTCTAGGCCGCAGTCTCTGTAGGACAGTCTTCTAGGCCGCAGTCTCTGTAGGACAGTCTTCTAGGCCGCAGTCTCTGTAGGACAGTCTTCTAGGCCGCAGTCTCTGTAGGACAGTCTTCTAGGCCGCAGTCTCTGTAGGACAGTCTTCTAGGCCGCAGTCTCTGTAGGACAGTCTTCTAGGCCGCAGTCTCTGTAGGACAGTCTTCTAGGCCGCAGTCTCTGTAGGACAGTCTTCTAGGCCGCAGTCTCTGTAGGACAGTCTTCTAGGCCGCAGTCTCTGTAGGACAGTCTTCTAGGCCGCAGTCTCTGTTGGTCAGTTTCCCACACAGACAGACAGTGGTAATAAAAAATGCACTTTTCCTTCTTCTAATTTTGATTTATTTTCCTTTCTTTTTACTTGAGCTTTAACATTTAACATGCTATCCATTCTACAAGGGTCGTCTAGACCGTAACAGCCATATGCTTTTATCTGCTGTGCAAGTTATTCTATGTAATTCAACTTGCATCTTGCAGGTTAACCTCTACAGTGCTTGCTATGTGACTGCAGACTGCCAGTAACTGTTTATTCAGCAGCATTAACATGAAGACACTCCCCTCAATGCCTTTAACCCATAGGTGAGAAAAGTGATGCTAGTACAACAAAGGGATTAACAACCTTGTAAAAAGATATGATAAATGCTTAAATAAGGAGGTGATTATCTGGAGAAACAATCAGAAGATGCAGTGTGTCTAAAATAAATAAAAGGTTTCCTCAATTGATGAATTGAAAACAGCTGCTCATTTCCAGGTGACCCTCATATAAGATGCTACTCAGGATATTGAGTTGGAAGCTGATGCTTCATTTAAATTAACTGCACACAAAATATTTTGAATACACACGAAAAAAAAAAAAGTTTGTTTTGACAGTTATTACAACTGTAACCAAAAGAACAAAGCAAACACACTCAATACAGGATTAAGATATTGCCAAGCATCTCCTCTGAAGCCAGTGCAGCCATCAGATTGAGAATATACAGTGTGTATCGTGTTACTGGAAGACAAGTCTTTGAAAGTGATCATCTACAAGTGTATTCTGGTAAGAGATAAGAGCAAAAGAACGAAACAGGAATTAACAGCTTCAAACCACACGCCAGTATGTCAGAGTAGCGTGCCCCTTGTGCAGGTGCAGCGGTACACACGGCTTATCCCTGAGAAAACAAACAGTAAACTGGACGCTGGGCTATCGTGACAGGTGACTTCCACTAAGAGGCAACCACAGACATACCAGCACTGGCATCAGAGCTTGCGGGAAAATATTATCTGTGCAGCAAGGTGAACTGAGCAATTGCAATGACATCCTCTGCCCACAATACCGAAATCTTCATAAATAAAATGCCGCACTGTGCATGCAAAAACTTCATTTGTGACCTTACTCAAGGTCAAAGACACCGAAGGCCATGCTGAGCGAGGACCATGCTGTGAGTCAGCATGGCCAGGAACTGCACACATAGGAACATGATGAATAGCTCCTTACCTAGCAAAATTCATTATAAAAAATGCAAACAAATGTGTGTTTATATGGTGAAGACTAGGAAGCAATCTACAACAGGAATTTTTTACTAGCTGATAAAAGGGGGATGTATACTGTGTCATTTTATACAAATCCCTTTATTTAGCATATTCGCATATTCATTTTTAAAAAGTATTTAATCAAGTATATACAGAACAATGCATATGAAGTAGTTTTCCATATTACTACCTGCAGCCAGCAAGTGGCAAACACCAGTCAAAAGGAGTATGTACGTACACACGTCCAAGTTATTCGAACAACTTGTCATCCAACTTGTCAATTTGAACAACACTTTGGTCGTGTGTACGCGCTGTCGAGCGACTGATAACCCCCGGTTTGCCAGTCCGTTGGACTAACTGTCGTTCAAACGACTGTTAGGTCTGCACATGTGTACAAATGACTTTTAGTTGTTTGTCAAACTAATAGATGCTCAAACAACAAGTCATTTGATCGGTCATTTAATCTAGTCTATTGTTCTATCCAGGCCATTGTCCATTATCAAGTTGGTTAAACGACATCGAAACTAGGTAAATCAGCATATCAGCCGCTTTGTTGGTCAGTGTGTACATGAAGTCTGAATGACCTGTAGTTTGCAATTTAAGTTGTTCAAACGACTACTAATTTAAACGACAATCACGCGTAAAGTTGGATGTGTGTACGCACCTTTAGTTAAAGTGAACTCACGGTGAAAATAAACTGATTAGATAATCATTTGTATTTATCCTCCTACTCCTAAAAATGACGTTATATTTATTTTACATTTAAACACTTATTTACAAAGTAGATTGAATATTTTGTCATCTCTGCTCAGAGGCAGCCTATTAAGCTTCCCCTAAATGAAAATACATGAACTATTGACCTTTTCTATCTCCCTCTGCTCTCAGAAGTTGTATTCTGCCACTTGTATTCTGTCATTTGCGTATCAGCGATGTTTACTATATTTCCAACAAGGTACCAAGAAAGAAGCTGTCACTTCCATGCCTAAAAATTAACTCTTTCAGGTTGGTTATTCCAAACGGATTGGACAACTTGCAGTAGTTCCGCTGCAGCCTCTGTGTGTCTTTATTGCTTCTGTCTCTAATCACAGATTGCCCCAGTGTAGTGACTTGTAAAGCGCTATACTATCTCTTGTACAACTCATTATTTTCCCTGCAGAAAGTCCTGTATGATTTATGACATGTATTGGGGGTCATGGTCAGGCTGCAGATTGACATTGGTATATGTCAGAAACCTCTTTGATGGTATTACATGGTGTACCATCAAGTCTTTGTTTGTGCTTCTCAGAAGCACTAAAGGTTGATAGACTACCCAGCAAGCTCATGGTGAACCAGAACTCATTGGAGTTTGTAAGGGGCTATAAAGGACCAAAAAGCCCCATTACTAAAAATATTATGCAAAACAAAAGTTTGCCTAATTAAAACAGAAGGTATTTACAATAATTCAGGTTGGAGTGAGCATATGATGTCTCCCACGATGCATCACTGCTGGATATTCAAATCATCCTATGTTGTCCCTGTAAGCTAAACACACCTCCAGATCCGCTGGAATGCAATGATGTGTCAGCTTGTTAATTGTACAGAGCCACACTAATCCTACATGCATACAGACTGTTTCGGATTGGTTGATCCTCATCAGTGCATGGCATGGATTAATGTGGCTCTATGGGGGTAGGACTTGAAACACCTTGAAACACCCAGATTTACAGGCTACCCAGCAAGCTCATGGTGAACTAGAACACCTAGGAGTGTGTAAGGGGCTCCAAAAAACACCAGATAAGAAGTAAATATGGGCCATAGGCAAGGAGTTAAAGAGAATCAGAGACGAAGCACCCTCATGTATTTTATTACATTTATCAGTGGGAACATGACAGTAAACACCTACCCTGCTTTTAGTTTTATTCTTCTCAGTCTAATCTATCTGTTATCAACTGTGATAAGAATCCACCGACTATTCAGTCGAGGTTTGACCTGGAATCATTATAGCTGAGTCACTCTTCTGTGGAGTCTTTTCAAGCCCA
Organism: Hyperolius riggenbachi; assembly: GCF_040937935.1. Classification (NCBI taxonomy): domain Eukaryota; kingdom Metazoa; phylum Chordata; class Amphibia; order Anura; family Hyperoliidae; genus Hyperolius; species Hyperolius riggenbachi. The sequence goes on from NC_090648.1 coordinate 149,246,009, forward strand.
AGCCTGCCACCTCCTGGATCAGATTTCATACTCAGAGCTGTTGACATGGGAGGGGCTGCTGCTGCCGAGAAAGAAGCTCTGAAACAGTGTATCTGTGTGCAGTGTGCAGCCTGTCATTATCTACTGTATGCAGTTTCATTACTATGAGAGACACTTCCTACAGGCAGCCACACAGCATTCCAGAATAATAGTTGAAAGCAGACAGATGAAAGACTGCAGCAGCCCTGCTTGTCTATAGTCTCATAGAGGATAGACAGCACATCCAGAACAATTTATAACCCGGAAGCAGAACAGGTATGAGCCGGCGGCCATATTGGATATTTCCTGGAGCAATAATGGATAGAAAAACACTCAAAAAAGGCACACCAAAAAGTGGCGAAATTATCAGGTAGAGCATTTATTCTTTACAAGCTATCAACTGATATGTTTATTTTGTGTGAATCGTTCATCTCTGGTTCCCTTTAAATACCGTAATAAAAAAAAAAAAATCCCTAGATCTCTGTTTTAGCTACAATAATAAACAATTTTGTGTGGCAGAATGCTGCTTTAACAAAACAACTTAACTGAAATCTAGTTAGCTAGACACTCATTAAAATCAAAGAAAACCTTAACAAAATAAACTATTTCGCAGAAGACACCGAGATATAAGCATTTTTGACGGCAGGCACCACACTTGGAAATCTTGCCAATATGTGAAATTAATAACATTACTTCTCATAAAAATACATATGTTTTAAATTATTGTTGTTATTTTTCCTTAGAGCAAACCAGAGAGAACATTCCAACATCCTAAATGATGTTTCTAAGTTTGCATGACAAAGCTAACCTTGCAGTCTGTGATGTTCCACTATAATTGTGGCCACTAGAGGTGCTATTCCAGTGGTGCTGCTGATTCAAGTCAATTAAAGCAATTGTCAACAGCCTATATAAAATAAACATTTACCATTTACTACTAAAATCAAGCTCAATATTACACCTAATGAAAAACTTATGCATTTTACCATTTAAAAGGAAAAAAAGCAAATTAGCCACTTACCTTTCACACTGTCACCTTGTACAACCCACTATTTCTATCTCTCAGGGTGTGTACACACGCACAGTTACTGTTGCCCGCAAGGGTTCAGACTTGATCCGTTGGGCAACAGTTGAGAGCCAAATTCTGTACAGAAACGTTGCTATCCTGTAGGCCAGTGATGTGTTCTGTCGCCATGGAGAGAGGTGGAGGGACAGGGCACAGTACATGAGGGAGAACAATGGACTCGGCAGCCTCTTCGGGGATAGGATCTAGCAGTCCGGATGTCTCAAGGGAATCATTGGCCGCTGTACAGACGCTAGATTTTAAGTAGAGTCAGCCGCCTTGGCTGAGAACCATCTAGCGTGTATACAAGGCTTTAATCCCCAATATTGTAATCTCAAAGGGACAGGGGCTCTCTCACATAATACATTCCTGTACTATGTAATATGTGTATATACATCTTCCACCCCTACGCACAATGTAATCACTGCACTGCTTAGTTGTGTTTTTTCTGCATCTACTCACTGTTTAGGCAACTGTACACGCTATGTACTGTTTATTGAGCAGGGCCCGACTACGCAGTAGCACAGTGCCGCTTGCTTACGCCTTTTTCCTTTGTGCACGAGAGGTTCTGTGATTGTGAGGTTCTGTCGTCATTGTGCCTGCACAGTGGGCCGTGCTAGTACATGTATGGGATGGGAGTGCAGCCATTAATAAGAGGGTCCCGGCCAGCAGAGGTGAGCTGGAGCCAACAGTGACAGACCGTCATTGTGCCTGCGTAGCGGGGCCGCGCTTATACATGAATGGGAGTGCAGCCATGAAGAGGGTCCCAGTGAGCAGCAGTAAGGTAAAGGCGAGGAGAACAAGTCGTCATTGTGCCTGCATATTGGGGCCGCATTTGTACATGGATGGGAGTGCAGCCATGAAGAAGGGGGTCCCAGCAAGCAGCAGTGGGCTAGAGGCGAGGGTGACAGGCCGTCATTGTGCCTGCACAGTGGGGCCACACTCATACATGGATGGGAGTGCAGCCATGAAGAAGAGGGTCCCAGCGAGCAGCAGTGAAGTGGGGGCGACTGACCGTCATTGTGCCTGCATATAGGGGCCGCATTTGTACGTGAATGGGGGTGCAGCCATGAAATAGAGGGTCCCGGTGAGCAGCAGTGGAGTGGAGGTGAGGGGGACTGACCGTCATTGTGCCTACATAGTGGGGCCGCATTTGTACACGGATAGGAGTTCAGCCATGAAGAAGTGGGTACCTGCAAGCAGCAGTGGGGTGAAGGCGAGAGGGGCAGGGAAAGCTTCTGGATCATCCAGAGGCTTCTCTCTACCAAGTATCTAACTGTTGCTTTTTTTCTTTTTTTTACAAGTTTAATTTAAACACTATAAAATGCAGTCAGTTTGCATGATGATTGCTATCTGGTAATGGCTCACACCACTTTTCTTTTTATTAAACACATCAATGTGTGTAACTCTAAAAGAAGTAAAGGGTGATTTAAGTAAAAATAATAAAAAAAAAACAACACATCTAAAGAGAAGATTGTCACAAATTGTCAAATGCCATTAGAACAGCGGAGCTGAGAGCATCTTCCATAATTTACAAGTGATGACTGAGAAGCAGTCTGGGGAATATGACAGCCAGAAATAGTCTCGCATAGTACAGTGAGCAAATCTATTTGGATGTTTATTTTAAAACGTTGCTATATTTTACTCATTCATTGGATACTATATCTGTTACAGTAAAAACTATTAACAGCATCCAGTTTAGAAAAAAATAATCCTATACGAAGTGTGCCAGCCGTTCTAATCTGGGGCGGGATCCTGGCAGTGAGGTTTATTTACTGAAGGCACACGTGCGGCTGGTGTCACAAATAAAGGATGGAAAGGAAAAGAAAAAAAACTCTTAGCCTAGAGGTTCCTCTTGCAATACTTGGCAGAGCCAGGCAAACAAACTGTACAGGCTAAAGCAATACTTTCATTTCCATCAGGCACATAAAACAAAAGGCCAAGGGTTAAGCAGATCATAATCCTCAGGGAAACAAGATTTAAAAAAAAAATGAAATAGAGATTTTATTTTTTTTTTCCCCTTGAACCTATACTGTACTAGACAATGAAAACAAAAAAAAGTTAAAATAGGCAATAAAAGGATATCCAACTATTAATAAAGTATACTTCTGATAGGATCAACAACAAAAAACTGGCCTAGTATTTTTTTCTGACTGATAATTGATTTTAGGTGTGATTTAACACCCTAAACTAAAATGTATGTACCTATTGTAACCCTTAGGTAGATAAAAGATGCCATTTGTATAAACTGTGTGCTCGTATTACATTTTCACAATAAATGGATTTAGAGCAGCACTCACAAAACCAGGGAAAAGCTTTGTGTACCACAAACCACGGCCACCAGTGTCTGTGGCCAATTGTACACAAGGTTTGTGGGTCAGCACGATAACTGTAAAAAAAAACAAAACAAAAAAAAAACTCTTTAATTCATTCCTTTGGTGACCATTTAGGGTCTCTGGGGCAGATTTATCAAAAGCAGCTGAAGGATAATTGGACCCAAACACATGCAAAAACAAACAGCTGCCCAGATCAAGGATTCTGATTGCTTGGCAATGTTTGCACCCATGGAGCATGATTCACAAAGCTTTTTCAATATATATATATATATATATATATATATATATATATATATATATATATATATATATATATATATATATATATATATATATATATATATATATATATATATATATATACACACATATACAGAGGCGGCCTTAGAGTATGCGGGGCCTGGGGCGAGTGTCACATGCGGGGCCTAGAGCCATAAGTGTAGGCCATATACCGTATCGCCACGTTCATGGGCTTGTCCGCCTTTAATGCAGTACGCCTTACTATTATTGTTTGAAAACAATTACGTTCGGTAAAGGCCACTAAGCCAACCAATATAAAAAAACAATGGTACTACCATTCGCTATTTGATTACATTACATATTTTAATTATTCTATATAGCTAGTACAGCACCCAGTATATAGCTAGTATAGCGCCCAGTATATAGCTAGTATAGCGCCCAATATATAGCTAGTATAGCGACCAGTATATAGCTAGTATAGCGCCCAGTATATAGCTAGTACAGTGCCCAGTATATAGCTAGTATAGTGCCCAGTATATAGCTAGTATAGTGCCCAGTATATAGCTAGTATAGTGCCCAGTATATAGCTAGTATAGTGCCCAGCATATAGCTAGTATAGTGCCCAGTATATAGCTAGTATAGTGCCTAGTATATAGCTAGTATAGTGCCCAGTATATAGCTAGTATAGCTCCCAGTATATAGCTAGTATAGCGTGCCCAGTACATAGCTAGTACAGCGCCCAGTATATAGCTAGTACAGTGCCTAGTATATAGCTAGTACAGCGCCCAGTATATAGCTAGTATAGTGCCCAGTATATAGCTAGTACAGTGCCCAGTATATAGCTAGTATAGTGCCTAGTATATAGCTAGTATAGTGCCCAGTATATAGCTAGTACAGTGCCTAGTATATAGCTAGTACAGCGCCCAGTATATAGCTAGTATAGTGCCCAGTATATAGCTAGTACAGTGCCTAGTATATAGCTAGTATAGTGCCCAGTATATAGCTAGTATAGTGCCCAGTATATAGCTAGTACAGCGCCCAGTATATAGCTAGTACAGCGCCCAGTATATAGCTAGTAT